>NW_028280760.1:3128750-3485000 GCF_059751285.1 Brachycentrus maculatus | reverse complement strand
AAACTTGATTTTTCAAGAGATCGTTTGTAAAGTTTAAAAATATAATAAAATGTATTAAAAATAAATATCAAGCCACTTATTGGACTTTTTGATGTGCAACAGATCTTTTTAGGTAAAACCTGAATGTTTTTTCTCAATTTGAAAAATATTTA
This sequence comes from Brachycentrus maculatus, assembly GCF_059751285.1. Lineage (NCBI taxonomy): Eukaryota > Metazoa > Arthropoda > Insecta > Trichoptera > Brachycentridae > Brachycentrus > Brachycentrus maculatus. The sequence continues at coordinate 3,484,848 of NW_028280760.1, read as the reverse complement.
GTTTATTTAAAAAATAATTAAACAATACCTTTTCTTCAAAATGCAAAAACAAAACTTTATAACGAGAGATCGTATTTCGATTGCACTCAGTCCTTATTTTTTCAACTGCTTATTAAAGTATCTGGATACACTCGAAATTTATAAAAAATAGCTAGTTTAAGCAGCATAAAAATTTATAATCAAGTTTTCAGGAGTTTTCCAGTATGTAAAATAATCCGGGTTCAGATCTTGCGTACAAATAAAAAGATATCTGCCAAATAAAAGCTTTCTCAAACCAACTATAGATGGCTCATAATTGGACCAGTGATTTTATTTACAATATTTGTGAACATGTATTTAGACACAACAAAAATGTTGTGAAAGTTCTTTTTAAAATTTATTTTCTATCCCTATATCATTTATTGGAGTTTTGGTACTAACCCTAATGTATAGAAGTGAAGTATGGCGTAGGCGAAAGGAGAAATAAAATAAACTGAATCCAGTCGAAATGCGATCTATCAGACGAATATGCGGCAAAATGACGCATGATTAATGGACTAGTTTGAAACCAGTGCGTTGTGTATATTTATGACTTTTTGTTTGAATCTCAAACAAGGCTTGTATTCAATAAGCCAAGAGACGCAAGTTTTTAAGACAGTATGACATATTTCAAATTACTGGAAGGGTCATAAACGTAATTAAATTCTTGCTTTAAAGTTATATTTCTATGGTCGAACCTTGTTTAGAAATAAATGACTATGATTGATTTATGTGTTGGAAAATCTACGTTTGCTTCCTGAAGCGACTCCTTATGTCAAGTTCAAGCATAATGTCAAATAATTCAATGAATTATGAAAGGGATATGGTATTTTAGGAATTCGTTTTTAGCATATTGAATGCATTTCTATGAAATATTATTACTATGACTATGAAATAGGTACGTACATGTACGCTTCAATTATTATAACTATGACTATGAAATAGGTAGGTACATGTACGCTTCAGAATAAAAAAACAATATTATATTTTGACATCTCATCAAAGATGAAGAAGAATATGGAAGTCTGGGCATTTACGGGGCTGACGACCGTCATAGACTGATTTAATTGATCACTTTACACACGTGTAACATTCACCAATTCTACCCATTACCGACAACCACACTACTTAAATATTTGGAAGTTATATATATATATATATATATATATATATATATATATATATATATATATATATATATATATATATATATATATATATATATTTATATATATATATATATATATATATATATATATATATATATATATATATAGAACTTCCAAGAATTTGAGTAGTGTGGTTGTCAAAAATGGGTAGAATTAGTGAATGTTACAAGTGTGTGTTCGAACTGAATTCGAAACATTGTTCTTGAATCACTAAAACTTCACTGGAGACATCTATCGGTGAGATGAAAAGAAGATTTTTACTGAGCAGAAACTCTTTTATTAGTATGTGAGGTCCGAATCCTGGACTATAATGTAACGTTTTGGTGAGGACCTCCACATTTGTAATTATGTGTGTTATGAAATAAATGAATAAATGCGTCGGGTATGCTGACACTTTACACACATTCACAAATTCTACCCATGTTTTTTTTCATGTTGATCATCTCAAACCTCCTTGTATCTTTGGATATCTTACATAATGCGATACATACACGAAACAGGGGTAAAACAAAGACTGTCGCAATTTCCAGGAAAAAAATGTGGTACCCACTTTTAATGTAACACAATGTGGGATAGCCAGGCAGCGAGCAGCGGACAGCGGATCTAATTGTCGCCGGCTGGACCCATAAATTGATACTTTGGCACAAATTTTGACGGGAAGTGATAAATTTGATGGGAGCAGTTGACCCCATGAGCGACCATAAATAATTCCATCAGGTCTTAGCTTCCCTCTAGACCCTCTTCCTGCCCGTTTTCGCCAATTTCGACCATGTTTTTATATTTATTTATTCTTTTATGCAAATCGACCATTATTTTTGGTATCGCATCGCGAGATTGGTGGATATATCCAACAGAACCGAATTTGGCTTTTATAAATTATAATTATAATAATTGATTCGGCACTCACTTTGTGGTAAAATCTATCCATTTTTAGTAAATGTTTTACTTAGTAAATACCACTATTTCTTAAAATCTACTGTGACACGTGTTAAATGATGCGGAATGCATTGAAACAAGTGTCACAGTAGATTTTAAGAAATAGTGGTATTTACCAAGTAAAACGTTAATTAAAAATATAATTACAATGATGTAAACATTATACATATTTAGTAAACCATGAATTATTAAGTCTTCCTCTTTATGGTGAAGGAAGATCGGTGGTGATTGAATGGTCCACAATATGATCAGGTTCTCTGCATCCTATGTGCCTAATATCACATAGGATGCTGAGAACCATCTCAATTGCCTCATTTATTTTTATTAATTAAAATGAATTGTAAAACAATTCCTTTATTAAAAATTTATGAATTGTTTTACAATTCGCACATTTTATGGTAACGTATACAGAACTACAAGATCCAAAACACAGAAACACATCAAACAAAATCTAACACATTCCTTTTTTGGTCAAAAGAACTTTGATTATAATGCAATAAAAAATCAATGTCATAAGCCATTAAAAATCGTATTAAAAATATTAATAAGCTATAAATAAATGGATAATGGAAGTGAGTAGATCTGAAATATATCACTCGGCTATGGCATATTTGATTCTATAAAAAAAAAACATTAAAATTTTATAAATAAGTATTGTAAAATGTGCCTTTGGTACGGGAAAACTCAATTTGGGTACAAACATTATTGTAATTTGTATTTATGTATATATTAAAATATATATTACAGGACTTTTGATTCGGCCCAAAAGTCTAGGTTCGGCCCTGCACAAAGGCACAAAGGGCCGAGAACGGAACCGGGAGCCTCCGGCAACTGCAGCAAGTGTGCACTTGCCATTCAGCGCACGCGCGAACCCCACAGAGGCGCTGCAGCGCTGCAGCGCTGGCCTGAACTAGGGATTATTGAAAATCAAAAAACATTTTTTTTCTGGTGCCCATAATATATGTTTTCTTCAAGGTACACTCGCACACATGACCAGCATTAAACTGATAGAACACAAAGATTAACCTTCGCCCTCACTAATCTTATTTCAATGTCATACCACAATCCAAGCTCTAGAACGGAAGGTCTGTTGACAACAGTCAATAGTCCGTCTTCTTCTGAGAATTTTTACGTGGTTTCGTCCAAGTAATGAGAAAATGCCAGCAAGTTCCTGATTCGCCCACACTAGATAATCCTTTTTTTCCCCAGATTAAAATAAATATATTCTTAGCTGGAAGAAAGTTCTATAATTGATCTTTAAAGATTGTACATAGTAAAAAAACTCGATAATAAAGCAATTATAAAACTCACATATTATAAAAGAGCTTAGTACCATGAACTCATACACATTCATGACAGACAGGTTTCTCGTATGGATCCCCTTATGCGTGGATAGCTACTGTTGAACTCAGCACGCATAATCTCAAAACTTGGTGCATAGGGCATTGGCATCAAGGTGACAACATATTATTTATATCATTTATTATATGAAATCAAGGTGATCAGTCTTGCGGTGTTCAGGTTCCAGTTTATAGATATCGACTTTTGTAACATAAGATGAGTAGGTCTAGAAAATGTACATTTGTAAACATGATTTTCTTTACATCTCACCAATAGATGTCTCTAGTGAAGTTCAAGTGATTCATGAACAAGGTTTCTAAATTGGTTCATATATATAGAACTTCCAAGAATTTGAGTAGTGTGGTTGTCGGTAATGGGTAGAATTGGTGAATGTTACACGTGTGTAAAGTGATCACTTAAACCAGCCTATGACGGTCGTAAGCCCCGTAAATGCCCAGACTTCCATATTCTTCTTCATCTTTGATGAGATGTCAAAAAATAATAAGATTTTTAAATATCCATATTTAATACGCATTAAAAAATATACCGTCATCATCATAGTTATTGACCGTATTTTTTTAAAGTTTGTTATACAAGAAAAAAGGCCCTTTAACTGATTAAAAAAAATGTTATTCTATATTTTCAGTAAACATAATTCCATGCTATCACATCATTTTGATATTGATGTACTTTCAGATAAGGAAAAAATGTTTTCGTGTGACTTTTTTTCTTTTTTTATAATTTGAATTTAAATTTTCAGTCCTCTAATTCCGCCCCTGCAACAGCATGGCATATTTTGGGAAACGGTTTTTGTAAATGCATAACATTATGTCATAAAAGTAATAAAATTATCAAGTATTAAGTGCAGTTGCGAAAATATTAAGGACTTAACATAAAATAATATCCGAATATCGTCCGAAATAGGACACTGGAGAGTGAAACGTAGTACGTTTAGTACCTACGTTATATTATGGTCCACACTTAGGTGATTATTCTCTTGTGTCGGGCAACATTTTAAATGGTGGTTAAATTTTGATTGCCTACAGAAAAAAAAAATAAATAAAAGATCATTTTCTTCTTCTTCTTCTTCTTTTTTTCTTTTGGTTAAAAAACCACCGTCCAAAAGGCACTGGCGTCATGTTATCTTGATCGTTTAAAATACGAGGGGAATGAGTGATTAGTTCTTTAGTTCAGATACTAATTCAGAGTGATATTTTTATTTTTTTAAGGGATTTTTTTACACAATTACCATATTTCAATTTCATACTATTTGCGTGAGTCTAAGCGCTCGTTAGTAAAAATTTATGTCAAATTATGGTAAAGTGGATTCGAACTCCGACACACTGCATCAGGACTCCATGACTCCAACCACAGGACAACATCCCGACACTAAATATGTAGTGCAGTAAAAAAACACTTATTATTTTATTAAATCTACATGTTTATTTTGATCCCCTGGAAATTGAACCCGGGCCCTCAGGTACAGACGTCAAATGCTCTAACCTCTACACTACGGAGGCGGAACAATTTGGTATTATCTCCACAATATTTTTTTTTCTTTGTATCGTTTAATTAACATATTTTAATGCTATTTCTTTTGGTGTTTTATGATCCAATTCTGAACGCTTTTTTAATAACAATGGTCTCTAAAGCTAGAAGGTAGGTAAACAATGAAAAAATACTTGATTTTCTGCATTTTTTTCCAGTTGCTTCGTGAAAAAAAAATTATATCCAATATATTTTTATTTAATATATTTAGTTATAATACAATTAAGGGGCACAATTTATGATTATTTTCATCGTAAGGGTACGCCGTCAAAAAAGTTTGGAGATCACTGCCCTAGAACGTAAAAAGTTTACAAAGGAAATGTAAATTCACGACATGTAAGTTTGCAGCCTGTGGTTTGACAGGATATGTAATTAGCAGTACTATCAAACCACAGCGCCTCTCATAGCTTCGCTACCTAGGGAGGCTGCTCACTTCCCATCACTAAAGAATATATCAATCAGAAATATTTATAAATTTTATTTTATTTCATACTTTAAGTACCTATTTTTACATCTCAACATAAATGAAGGAGAACATGGATATCTGGTAATTTCCAGGGATTATTCTTTGCCATATGTCGGTTAAATAATCTCTTAACACTGATTAAAGAAAACACTTGTTTTTTACCACTTGAGTTTTATTATAGACTACATGTTTCAGAAGTTAAACTTCCATCATTCAGGTCTGTATAATAACAGTTATTATACAGACCTGAATGATGGAAGTTTAACTTCTGAAACATGTAGTCTATAATAAAACTCAAGTGGTAAAAAACAAGTGTTTTCTTTAATCATTGTAACATGTCTTACCACAAAGTTAATGCTGAAACAATAAATAAAATATCCCTTAACACTAGTGCAATATTCAATATTCTACCCATACTTGACGACCACTATTTTTTTTAGAACTCCTATATCATTAATCTCATGAAACTGTACATGTGACTTCACTAGAGCCACCTGTGTTGGATTGAGAAAGCTTTTATTAAATAAAAAATAGTAAAGAAGAGACATTTTTATACGGATCGTAACTGGATAATTTCACATGCTGGAAGATGCCTGAAAACATGATTTATATTTTTAATGCAGCTGATAATTTGACCCTTATATTTTATTCACAACATTTTGAGTGTATTCAAATACTTGTTCACAAATCTGGGTTTCTTCACTTAACCGTTACTTTTACGTTTTTGACATATTAACTATTATGAAGTAGAATATGGAAGTGTGGATATTACAGGACTTACCATAAATTGAATGTTCGCCTCCGTAGTGTAATGGTCAGCACGCTCGGCTACCGTTCTGGAGGTCCCGGACTCGATTCCCAAGGGGGGGGGCAAATAAATATAAGTGATTTTTTCACTGTAATATTTATTCAATATTACCCTGGAGTGGTACCTGAAGCGGAGGGCGGATCACCTTTCCTTCATGTGTAAAACGATCAAAATAACACTGCATTTATATGAAACAGTGCCCTATGCACCATTGGGGTACGGATAAGGGTTTAATTATTATTATTACCATGAAACACCTTAAAGCCTAAGCAAATTCAAGAGAAATTTAAATATTTATCCGAAGCATAAAAACGAGAGTTAATTTTTTAACAACCCTTTAGTAAGGTAACCGATGCCAGAGAATAAGCGCCTTAAAAAGGCGATGCTTAATAGCAATCTCCAACCAAAATACCCATTATAGTGCCATTCACCTGTTTGTATTTGAATAATATAACAATAAAATTAATGCACATACTCTAACAGATTGAGTTCTTGTATGTGGTACAGTTTTTTGAAACATATTCCTGTTTCACTGGTTTAACGAATGGCCATTTTAGAATGCGTTTTTTATCGATGATTGTTGGCATTTTTCTCTGAAAGCTATTTTTAAAAATCATTCTCTGTGCAATAAATAACAACATAAAATTGTTCTACATATTTAACTATAAGTAGATTTTTTATAATTTATATGATTGATGCTTTGCGATTCTAAGTCCAAGATTCTACATACACATATGTACATAAATAAGTATTGAATTTGTATTGAATTTTATACAAAATTGTATTGAAATATAAAAGAATATATATTTATACGTTGAAATGGTTAAGACATATCGCTCACTCCTTTCAACAACGTCATATATCAAAAAACTTGATTTTTCAGGAGATCGTTTTTGAAGTTTAAAAATATAATAAATGTATTAAAATTAAATATCAAGACACTTATTGAACTTTTTACTGTGCAACAGATCTTTTTAGGTAAAACCTGAATGTATTTTCTCCATTTGAAAAATATTAAGTAAATTTAGAAAAAAAAACAATTAAACAATACCTTTTCTTCAAAATGCAAAGACAACACTTTCTGCTCTGTAGCGGGTAAATATTAAGTTAAAAATATGCCGTTTTTGCTGGGATATAGTACATTTTCTTGACATTCCGAAAACACGCACAACTGAAAATTGACGATTTTTGATATATGACGTTGTTGAAAGGAGTGAGCAATATGGAACGAATGGTGACGAAATAACGGTAAAAAAAATTATGAGGCGAATGTAGTTGGAAAATAGAGTAGAGAAAGACCGAGAAAAACTTGGCACGTTCAGGTATGTTAAATACTTGAAAACGGTAGGGTCAGGAGTCGAAATAATCGTCGGGTATATATAGGGAGATGTACAATATATATGAGCACTTTAGGGTTAAATTATAAAGCATTTTAAAATATTCTAATTCTGTGGTTTTCTTTTTAAGCACATTTATAGGTATCAGAAAAATAAAGAAATAAAAATTAATCATTGTTCAAATTATATTTATTTTCACTTATTTATTAAGCAAGCAGTTTGTGGTTATATCCATCCATTTTTAATTTAAATTTTAATTAGTAATGTCAATTCACTCAATAATTTCATTGATTGATTGGTGAAATTATTGAGCTCAGTCCAAATTGAAGGTTGTCAATTTGTCGTAATATCTACCCATTTTAATTATATGTACTTTGTAAATATGAAAGACTAACCTTTTTTTAACCGTAATGGTTAAATAAAGTTTATGTATGCATACGGAAGTCTTGGTATTTACAGGGCTTATGACCTGTGATAGGCTGGTTACTCTTATACGTGTGTACAGTGATCACTTAACCAGCCTATGACAGGTAATAAGACTTGTAAATACCCAGACTTCCAGATACTTCTACCTTAAGATGAATTCTAAATATTCTTCTTCATTTAGATGAGATCTTGACATAGGACAATATGTCAAAATGTAAAATTTACTTTTCCTATAATTTTATGATTAAGCGTTGTAAAGTGCGCCCTCGACATGACGACATTCCAATGAATACACATTTTTGTAATTTGTGATTATTTGTATGATGAAAAATAAATAAATTATAAAGCAAGCATTTTCTAGCTTCAAATTATTTTTGGCATGACGAGTCCCGGTGTTTCTACAGGGTGGCACAAAATAAATCACACTATCGAAAAATGTTTTAATTAATTTATTATTAGATTAAAACCAATATTTTAGCTTTTCCACTTTTTTATTTGACCAGCGACCGGGTTTCGTCGTTACCGACATCATCAGACTGGTGAGAGGCTTTACAAATTTGTATGTTATATATAAAAGAAGGCAGGAGTTGATAACCATGATTTGATATAATTTTATGAGAAATTAATTTAATTTTAGTGAATTTAAGTATTGTATGATATTTTAAATATTTTTTTATAAAGGTTTTTTGTATTGAAAGCACGATTTTATATAAAGTTAAAATAGATTTGTATTTTTTGTAAATGAATTTAAATTATGTAACGAGGTATCAGGAAATGCTGGTTGACGGCTCCTTCCACTAAGCTGTGGTTGTCCGGGGGGAGTCCGAAGTTCTCTGAAATGTAAATTTCCCGGCAGTCATTTCTTATCGACAAGACATTAAGGCATCTATTGTTTCTTTTATTAAGGCATCTATTGCATCTATTGTTTTAATTAATCTTTTAGTCAATCGTTTTTGACGTTTTTTTTTTGTAAACTAGACAGCCGTAGTACACAAACAGATTCGGGGTGGGCAAAATTAATCATCCAATTTTGTTTTTGAATAACTTTATTACTAAATAATAAAAAAAAAACATTGAGTAATCTTTATTGTCTAATCTTTATTTGGATCTTATTTTTTTGTAAATTTAAAAAAAAAGGTGATATCCGTCAAGTGGCGCCGCCGGTATTGATACACATTTGTACCCATTTTATGTTTGTATACTCCAGCTGTCTAGTTCACAAATGTTAAATATGATTGACGTGCAACGTCATTTGTAAAAGTTATGACATCTTCTAATAGGGTGATTAATTTTGCGCCACCCTGTACATCAATGCCTGACATACTCTCACATATAATAACACTTTTAATGTCGAAACAGAAGCCTGTCCGTCGGTATCGAATATCGTGATAATTTTTTATCAATACTGTTCGCTTCCCAGAAATCCCCTCGTGGCATTTAAGGAATATTATCCAAAAATGTACATCTGATGGGAGATAAATTTGTGCGTCGCGCATACTGATGGAACGGTCGCACCGATGCTTTTTTCTGCAACGAACAACGGAATTTTTATATGGATCAATAATAATTATAATTTATAGTATTTTAATGCTAATTCTCACTTTATATTGCAGTACTGCCTTCTTCAGTTATCTGATGATGATAGGATACGATTTCAAAGCAATTATTTTAAACTGATACCTACAGAATGCTTCTCTCGGCCATGGACAACAATGCAGTTTTTTTAGATGGACCAATTGCGATTAATCTGTATATTAAATGTTAAAATCAATCATTGATTTTTAAGAGTCTACTAAATTGTATTTTATTGAAAAACGCATGAAAATAAAGTTTGTGATAATTGTTTCGCCTTCTAATGGCATTTTCAAACTAATAAACTAACTAACTTCATAAGTTTAAAAATGCGATTAGAAGGCGAAACAACTGTCGTAATATTACTTTTTATGTGTTTTTTAATAAAACAAAACTTATTAGACTCAAAAATTCTGTGTTTGATTTAAAAATTAAACATTTTATAATCATTTTCTTTATTATATTATCATTACACCGCATTACTACACTAAAAATACATACAAAAGCATTCGCGATTCCTTTTGATCAACGAGATTTTTGGCAGCTGTATTCAAATTTTTGATAAATTATCCAAAACGCAATTCCAATGCCTGGTTTTCCTTTATGCATTAAATTAAACAAAAGATTTGTTTTTTAAAGTTGTTTCAATATCAATATGAGTAAAAAATCTCTAACGTTCTATAAAACTCGATTTTTTTAAGAATTCCATAACAAGACGAAACAATTTCACAAATTTATTTTTAAGTGCTTTTAACAATAAAATACAATTTAGTTGACTCATAAATCAGTGTTTGATTTTAACATTTAAAATATAACTTAAAATGGAGTCCTAAAAATTAAACACCAAATCTTTAAACAATAACGATAAAGTTTTAGGCACGTTAAATTAAAGTAAAACTCTGAACAATAAAAAAATTATATCTTTTTACTTTTTTTTTTTATTTTATCTGGGAATTTAAACGATGTTTGTTAGATATTCAAATCGTGATACAGTGGAACTGATTGGGGCTGTGGGGTGTTCGGATTTAGAAAAGTTCGGATTGGCCGAGAAATTTGTAATACAGTACATACATTGTACTTTACACTACAGTATATGTTTATGTTTTCTCGTTCATTAACCTCTATTTTAATTAAGTACTTTAGTTTATGACGCTGTTTTTTTTACATTTTTGTACAGTATTTGCAACTTTTTACCTTTCAATCTAATATAATTGATATATACAATACTTGATAGCAATACAGGTAGAAATAGTACTAAATACTCATGTTTAGTTAATGTTTTACTTAATAAATACCACTATTTCTTAAAATCTACTGTGACGCGTGTTTCGATGCATTCCGCTTCATTTTCAAGCATTGTATGAAAATGATGCAGAATGCATCGAAACACGTGTCACAGTAGATTTTAAGATATAGTTGTATTTACTTAGTAAAACATTAATTTCTTCAATGTTTTTCGTAGATACTTTGTTGCGCATTTTATAAACTTTATAAAATGAAACAACTTTATTTAACCACTTTTTATATAGTGTACGGAAGTTTTTGGTATCGTAAGGGAAGGGTAATCAACTATAACCTAACTATAAATATTTAAATGTTTTAGAATAAGCACATAAAAACCCTGATGATGACAAGGTTCTTATCGAAACCGGTTGGGAAAAGTTTGCCAATAAAAAGTAGTTAAAACAAAGTTGTTTCATTTTATAAAACATTGATTAAAAATGGATAGATTTTACCATAAAGTGACTGCCGAATCAATTAATGAAATGACTGTATATCTGTAAAAAGGATGAAGAAGAAGAAGATTGAAAATAATGGACATTAAAATAATTTCATCAGAAACTCTATTACTAGAAAATTGTAAATAATAATCTGACTTTTCTCACTTATTTTACGAAATCAAAATACTGAAATTATGTAAGCAGGTTGTAATTTCCATTTTCATTTTTGTTTTCTAATAATTTGATGAAGCGGGTATACTTATATGTATATATGGTTTTTACAAACGCGGATGCAAGTTTTCAGTCACTATTAGCGAGGGTACATTTACTGGGGGACATCGGGACAAATTGAACACTTGTTTTATTTACTGAACGAAATGAAGGAGCAATAAAAAAAGTAGAAATCGAATAATACAATCTCTACAACATTCTCTACAAAGTTCAAAAGAAATTGCTTTAGGTCATAAAAAATAATAACAATCATATATACATACATAGTCAATATTTTATCCGCCTCCGTGGTGTAATAGTTAGCGTGTTTAGATGATGATTCCCAGGGAGGGTGAAAATAAATATTAGTGATCTTAAACACTGCACTGGTCCCTGAAGCGCAGGAGTGATCACCATGCCTTCATGTAAGTAACGATCAAGATAACACTGCATCATTACGATGCAGTGCCCTATGCACCAAGGAGTGGGGATAAGGGTTAGAAGAAGAAGATTAAATAATTGTGCGATTTATTGTTCCGGCACTCACATTGTGGTAAGACATGATTAAGTTATTAATCAATAGCTTGTTTTTTGCTAGTATATTGTTACGACTACTTTCGGAAGCATCTATAGCTTCCGAAACTAGTCTAAAAATAAATATAATACTCAAGTAGTAAGAAACAAGTGTTTTTATTGATAATTTAATATTAAAGAAGATGGAATTAACATATACCTACACGAATATTTTTTTATTATTTTGGCATTCACTTTGTGGTAAGACATAATGAAATTGTAAAAGAAAAACACTTGTTCTTTACAACTTGAGTTTATTTTATTATGACGACTACTTTCGGAAGCTATGCTTCCATCTTCAGTTCTAAACGTATGTTTATATTTTTACCTGAAGATGGAAGCATATTTTCCGAAACTAATCGTCTTAATAAAATAAACTCAAGTGATAAAAAATCCTGAGTGTTTTTCTTTTACAATTTTATACAATAATAATTTACTGACAACATCAATGACAAACAATTTTTAAAAAAAATATTCGTGATCCTGTGTGAAAGTGACTTAAAACGGGGATAATATCAATTTGTAATTTATGTGTTTTTAAATGTTCTAGTACTATCATCTATCTACCCTCTGATTGCTAACAGCTATATATATGGTATCAGACGTTTTGATATCACTAGTCTGTTTTTGGTTTGTTGAAAGATAATGCTTTTATCACTCTACCACAATTTGATACCTATTTCTAATAATGAGCCGCTTAGGCTCACAGAAATAGTATGAATTTGAAATATTTGTGTAAATAATAAAAACACAAATAATTATCTTTAAAAAAAAAAACAGTAAAAATAATAATAATAATTATAATGGATCCCCCGGTCTCCCCTACAGTCGACAACTGCATTACTGAAGGATAATTACCGACCCGGTACGTACCCGTACACAGTACACATACGAGTTTGTCCTGAGCTGTCTCATCCCCAGTGATTATCATCATTAAACTATAGTAAGGATTAACGACGAGTGAAGGCTGATGGAGGATATGACGAGAATTTATATTCATAATAACAGGAAGGATGCGGGAACAGGATTAGATGCCTGGGTGCTGCAAATACAGGTAATTAAATGGTCAGCAAACTGTGTGACAAGTTACTCTTACCCGTGTAATCTCCTCTTCTTGTAGTCCTTCTGTCTTGCGTATAAATTGCGATATAGTATTATTTATTATTTAAACATGTTACATACATTTTTGTTAAGTATTTATTTGTTAAATAAATATTTTTATGCAAATTAATAAACAAGTACATCCATTTACAAATTAATAACATAATTAACATGCTATTATCATTTTTTGCAGAGACCCAGTAAACCACCTTATGTGTCGTGTCGGTAGAGTTCTTTTTACAACATTTTTAGATAGACACTTTCTCCAATAAGGAGTTATTTTTTACAAATGAAAAAGTTTCTGCTCAATAAATTTTTCTTTTATCTAACCGTAGATTTCTCTAGTTAAATTCTAGTGAATTCAAGTAATATGTTTCGAATTCGAACATAATTTATTTAGAAGTACACTACTGAAATTCTTGGAATTTGAGTAGTGTGGTTGTCAATTATGGGTAGAATTGGCGAATGTTACACGTGTGTTAAGTGATCACCAGCTTATGACGGTCGTAAGCCCTGTAAATGCCCAAACTTTCATATTCTTTTTCATCCATTTGAGATGTCAAAAAATAATATAGTTCTTTTTACATAGGTTTTTTTATTCCTTTTATTTACTTTAACATAATGTAAAAAAATATATTTAAAAAAAAACTATTTCACAATTTTCATAGTATTAACTCCAGATCATTTGCCCATTCCTTTATTTTGCCTTTGGTCCACATTTTAGTTTGTCCTCTTACCTTCGTCGGCAACAAAGTAAAAATGCTCGGAACTTTATACCAAATGTATTGAAGTGTTCTACTCCCATATTTATTGTTTACTCTTGGGTCCATCAACATTTGTTGTAAGTATAAGTATATACATAATTCACATATATATTATTCTCGATGAGTAATTTCCATGACTCATTTTGGGACATGGGACTAAAGTTAACAAGACTGAAACACAAACAAAAAATATTGAAAAAAGTTTTTTTTTTAAATAAGCAAATCTAACACAGAGCAAAATTAAAATATAAATTAAAAGTAATAACTAAAGTAAATAGGCATATAAATAAAAAATAAAGTAAGAAGCATATTAAAGGCCCAGTATTCGTTAAGTCGCTTCATTCACCGGAAAGGTCACATGTCTGTTCACGCCCGATTTTTTTTAAAGAATGTATATTGGATTTTTTTTTGTTTTTTTAGAATATACATAGATTTTTTTTAACCCTTACCTTTCAAAAATTCTTCTTTTTAAAACCATATAATTATTTCGAAGAAAAATTTAGTTTTTCAATGCAAAACTGGTGTTTTAAGAAAAAATCAACTACGTTTAATGTTACCTGCATTTAGAGAAAATTAAGTTAGCTAACAAATACTGGGCCTTAATATCAAATGATAATATTGATATCATCCATCAGAGTAGGAGGCAATTCTTATTATTGTGTGATTGAGTACACATTTTTTTTAATTACCTAATCGGCTGTCCAAACTCAAAACACAGTAAGGGACATTTTTTTGTAGTATGTTTTTTTTGCATTTTTATTATTAGTCCAAAAATGCAAAAAAACGTACTACAAAAAAAATGTCCCATACTGTGTTTTAAGTTTGGACAGCCGTAATATCCAAGTGTCTCTGAAATCTAGCTACGGCTTATGCAACACCGTTTATCATGTCCCTACTCAGGCTTCAACTTTATAAGTTTCATAGCCTATGCCTACTTGCGAGTGGATTTGCTCTTTGTGTTTAAAGTTACTATAATTTCATGTAATTCATGAGTGAAAATTCTAGGCAAAAACACTCGCATTTGAGTATACAAAGCAAACATCGAAAGGTAACTGTAGCGAAATCGTTTACTCCTGATTGTATACATTATTTTTTCAGTGCTGCTCGGTAGATTGTATATAAAAGGCGCAACGCATAAACTACCACATTTCCGAAGTGTCTAATGAAAACTTGACTCCCAATAAACCTATAGAATGCAGAAAAAGTTTTATTCTGCATTCTGTCATTCTGCATTCTCGTTTTTTAACCTTATTTATTAATGATTAAAAATTATTTGTATTAATTAAAAAATTCTTGAGATCCAAATGTGTTCGCAATTCCAGTACCTGCACCTTAATTATAATTTTAGACCTTTTTAAATTACTCTATTTACTAAATTATTTATTACTCTCGATAAAACTTGATTTCACACTAATCAAATATTTTATTTATTCATAAAAAATCTTTTGTAAGTAAGGCATCCATAGGGATACTACTTATTGCGAATAATGTCCTTGCATCACCTTTGAAAGTTTGATCAAATCAGGTTTGTATGTTAGCACGTTTCCAGCTTCTTACAAATGAGACGATTTCTCAATTTCCTTTTAATAAGGTTCATGCTTCAAAAGGATTGTTTGCATGAATACGTAGAGTCAAAGAGCCTTCCCGTGGATATTTGTGCTAAAACCATACATAAAAGGGCAAACTTCTTTTTTTCAACTAATTCAACAACTTTTAAATCAGAAGCGCAAATGTAACATTCATCATTTGCATCCATCAGTCATCCATATTCCTATTGGACTAATTTTATTTGTAAAATAAGGTTCATCCATACAGGTTACAAGTTGTTTCACAGCGTTTCTTGAAGAATTTTGAAGTAATCCTTACCATGTTAAGGTTTTTTCACACTTATCGCCTCAGCACCATACCAATATTGCCTCAAATCAAGTTAAAATTTCTCCATATGCTGGTGCATACTCTCTAACCCTTATCCGCACCCAGTGGTGCATAGGGCACTGCATCATACAGAAGAAGTGATCGTTAAATACACAAAGGATCTTGATCGTTAAATACACAAAGGAAAGGTGATCAGCCTTCCGCTTCAGGTACTAGTTCAGGGTCATATTAAATAAAAAAAGACTGAAAAATCACTAATATTTATTTGCAGGTGCATACAGCACTGTATAATCAACGCATTGCTTTCAAACAACCTAGTAAATGGAATGCAGTTTGTGGTCAACTAGCAGTCACTGCACTCGGCATTAAAAAGCACAGACCATCTGTGGACCTTGTTTATAACTCACAGGCATCCCGCTTTCCCTATGTCTTCTTTACTCCGATATAATTTTTCTTGCACTGATCATCAAGGGGGGTATAAAAGAACCCTAGTTCATATTTGAATGGAAATCGTAGTACGCAGCTTGCAGCAAGTACCAACTCGTCGTCAGCTAAGTTCTGAGTCATAGGTGCCACGTCCTTTTCCAACGCACCGCCAAGCGCCAACTGAATGCGGCCATCCGATAAGCGTGAGACCGGAAATCAGATCAAACGAAAGCGGAGTAATCTAGGTATCTCGCTCCTTCCTTATGGTAATACCACATTTATCAAAGTGAAACAAAAAACTTGATGCTAGCAGACAAAAAATAAATGTCCTATATATATAAGTACGTAGACCCTGCAGTACAGACTGATTGTACTTTTTATTATAGACAATATTTTGAAACATTTACCGATTTTAAATCATAAAAATAAAGGGAAAATTTTACTTCATATTATTTTTAAGATTACAAAAAAATATAGAATAAGTAGCTCTTGTAATAATAAAGTTATGAAATCGAAATTCATTCATGGGGGATTTAAACACCCCTGTTAGATCCGGTTAGGTTAACAATGATTGCCATTTCAGCCAAAAAGCATAACTAATCGCGAATAAAATAAATCTCCTTCACGATAGACCGCAAAATAAAACTCAGTTAATGGATTTGACATGAAGTAAGAGCAAGCCAAGTGTCCTTTACTCTGAGCTCTTACACTAACGCCCCCATGTGCGAAATATACTCCATCCCTAGATTTGAAAATAAGAAGTATGGGACTGTAGATACTAACGCCATGTGGATCCAATATGCACAGTTTATGCGAATATTAATTAAAATTATAGATCAAGTGATTCAATTCCAAGAATTGTATATAAGTAAAGCAAAGATATCTCTCAATTTAGCCATAATAACATTTCAGTTTTACAGCCGTGGCCAAATTATTGGCCGTTTATTGGTTTTATGGCCGTTATTAGGGGTGTGTTACACACACCCCTAATAAATGAGCATATTTATTTTTCCGGCAGGATTTCAAAAATAATAACAATTGTTTAGTAATAATGCTGGTTTATTTCTAAGATACATTTTATGTTTGGAAGTCATTCCTTTGGCTTCTATTAAGGCACACACTCTTTTTTGGATACTACCAACTAATTTTTGACAAACATAAGGGCCTATTTTATCCCATTCTTCAAATACATATTTTTTTAACTCCTGCATTGATTTTGAATTTCGTTGGCATACTTTTTTAGTACTGATTATAAATGATTATTTTCAAGTACTGAATATAAATGTTCGATTGGATTTCGGTCATAACCTTCACCTTTTTTTAAACCACTCTATACTTTTTTTTGAAGTGTGACACGGTTAAATATCTTGCTGGAATAAAACGTTCTATCGGGCTCCGACATCATATAATTTCATTATGGAGGGTTCCAAAACATCAAACATGGTGGTATAGGTGACGGAATTCATTTGTTCTTGGCAGACGAAGAGTTTTCCTAAACCAATAGACGCCATACATCCCCATACCATTGTGCTTCCTTCACCATGTTTTACTATAGGCACGACACAATTGGGATGGTAGTCTTCACCTACTCTCCGACGAACATATCGAGGAGTCCCAAACATCTATAAAAAAATTTCAAAAAACATAACTTCTATTTTTTTTTTCTGTTACTTACATATTTTTAACAATTGTTGTTATTATTTTTATATAAGAACCATTAGATTAATATCGGTGTCATACAGGAGAAAGTGACCAAGTGCATTTTTTACAAAATCGTGATCATTGACTATTCGATATCTTACTAGCTTAATATTGCCCTGAAAAAATCCCAAAGGATTTAAAACTATAAGTATAATATATTGACTTGTTAAAAATGACTAACTGCATTGATGTTTATTTTCTTGCCAAGCAAAAGTGACTACTGAACATTTTACATTTTGTTAGTTGGTCACTTGCTCCTGTACGACTACGATATACTTACTTCAATATTAGTTTCATGGGACCAAAGTATTTTAGCCCAGTCTTCTGTCGTCCAATTTTTGTGTTCTTGTGTCCAGATTAATCTATTTTTCCTGTTGACCTCAGAGATCCATGGTTTCTTCCTTGCTTTGCAGCGTCGTAATCCAAACTCCTGAAATCGCCTTCTTACGGTGCGTGTTGAAATTTTTATGTTGCATTCACTTTCCAGTTCGGCAGATACCTTTAAAGATGTACTAAGATGATTTTTTAATGATTTATTTACCAGAATTTGGTCTTCGCGACTTGTGGTGATCCTCTTTCTGCCAGTTTTTGGGCAGTTTTCATAAGAACCAGATTCAAAAAATCTTTTAATTGTTGTTTGGACCGCACACCGGGAGCATTTCATTTTTTTAGCTATTTTAACCTGGGTTAAACCTTTTGAATTCAATAAAATTATTTGAGACCGATCAGTTTCACTCAAATCACGTATTCTTGGCATTTTATTATAAAATAAGGCGTAAATGAAAACCACAGACCCTTGAAATGAGTATGTTCAGTGTTTATAAATAAACCACGACTCTACTTGTATTAGGTCGGGATAGCGGATATCAAGTAGCAGGTGAAATCCATCAAAATACAATACAATCCGAAAAGATTGCAAGAATTCAAAGAATCGCAGTATTCAAAGACATAAACCAATTTTGTAAGGGGTGATAGCATGTATGGCCAGGGCTGTATATGTTTTTTTGATCAACCAGATTATTTATACCAGTTGATTAGAAATTTTAAAAACACGATTACTGTTTTTTTCATTGAGAAGATACGGTATTATACAATTGAATACGAAGAAGGTGAGAGAGTTCGATGTAGGGTTTAATACTAAGATAATAAATTACGCGAACATAACATGTTTACACTTTCAATACCAATGTGACAGTTGACTATGACACTGACAGCTGACAGTTGTAAACCATAGATTTAACAGGTTTGATGATGGGTATTTTGTCATATTGCTTCTTAAATATCGCATAACCCAAAAAAAACTAAAAATGCTGTGTTCATGGTATTTTATCACCCTTGGCGGTTGATTTAATTTTTTTGAATTTTTTTTTGGGATATTATTCGGATTTAATTTATAAATACACGTTTTTGACGAACAAGAAATGTATTTCGTTGTGGCAACATTATTGTTTACGGCTACAAACACCCAGCATTCTTTTTATTTTATTTTAATTACCTAACGTCCAAGCGACTGAAATCTAGCTACGGCTTATGCAACACTGCTTATCATGACCCTAGTCAGGTTTCAACTCTTAAGTTTTAAAGCCTATGCCTACTTGTGAGTGGATTTACTCTTTATGTTTAAAGTTACTATAATTTCATGTAATTCACGAGTGAAAATTTTAGGCAAAAACACTCGCTAACACCTAGTATCTAATATTTGATCTAAGTATCTAAACAAATAAAGAAATAAACAAAGGTATATATTTTTTTTAAATCATTGAATATTGTGTAGGAAACAAATTTTATGTACATTTAAGTATTAAAGGTAGTAATAAAACATCCATTTTTTTATTTAAATTTACGTAGATGTGCAAACAATTTGTTACATAACAAGTTTGTTCTTTTTAATAATATTGTATTTTCTGGATGTTTACTATGAGAAAAATATTTGTAATTCAATCGAAAAAAGCGAAAGAAGATTTGTAAATTTTAAAAAATGTGTATTGAAAATTCATATGTTTCTTCATACAAATTCCATATTTCTTCACTTGTTACCTAAAATTTCGATAAGTCAAAGTGGATAAACAGTGAATTTATTTTTATTGAACAAAAAAATGGAAACCTTTACAAATAATTGTATACAAGTGTATATGAGTATATACTAATTGCATTTGCTCAGAGAAGTTCGTAATCACATCGAGTTTTGTATAGAAAACCGTTTATATGGCAGAATATTTAAATAAAGGGGAAAATACACGTACGTAAGTACTTATTTTTCATTCGAACGTTTTAATATTCTCAGAGCGCGAGCGCTTCTAGCCTCTCGCCCACTTTGACATAATCGACAACATTGAGTTTATTCTATGATTTTTAATAGCAAGCCGACAGGAGTGAAATCGAGCGGACGCTGCGTTTGTCTTACGGTTGTTTTGAGATTTCTACGATAGTGTTTATCGTGACATAATGTTACTTTTAAAATGACAAGTGTTTATTCCGTGTTAGCGTAGATCTATTTTGTAATATGTTGTTTTCTAAAATCGTTTACAATTTTTATTTAAGTGCTACATATTTATAAGCTTGAATTTTACAAAGGTAAACCATTGTATATGTTATTGTTTTTTTTTACTATTATTAATTTATTGTTAAATGAAGAATTATTTTTTCTTTTTAATGATTTTAAACGCATTATTGTTCAAGCCTTACTCATCTAATCCTTCGACTTATGAAAAAAACTGATAACGATCATATTGATTTTGTCTTAGCATTTACGCAATGAAAAAACAAACTGGATTCGTGAATACATCTTTAATAAATACAAACTCAACGTAACTAACACTTCACAACATTTATTTTCAATCGTAAAATAATGATTTGTGAAATAATGCTAGCTATTTGTTATTTTTTTACCTGAGATAAATAGCATTGAAGGTATTTCGACACAGATCAAAATTATATAAGTTTTCATGTTTACATTTGATTTGGCGAGTTCATAACAAAGAGTTTGATCATATCATGTACCAATAAAGACAATAGTTTTCTCACATATTTTTATTATTTCTTTAAAAATCAAATAAATAATTTTTGAGCACGCAATCCGATCAAAATAAAAATGATAGAGCTGTAAGTTGTATTATTTCCGGTCCATACGTTCGTATAAATAATAAAATGCCATATTTGTGTATTTATAATTGTTTATTTTAACAATTTATTGTTGCTTTATTATTATTATGTTGCGAATAATGTCATATAAAAAATAACAATAAATATTTTGCTAACGTTGTCAACAAACTAATCCATATTTACGAATAGAAAAATATATTTATAGCTTTATATTTATAAAAGTACAAAACACGTCCTATTTTATATTATGGCATCTTAAACATGTGTTTTGTATTTTGGTTTGAATGTAAAAAAAAATACATTGAACAAAGAGAAATATTAATGAAAAAAACTCATTCTTTGGCACATTTTAGTAAACTGTATCAATAAGATAATATTTATATTTTATTTTGTGTTCAAGTGTTCAATGCTCAAAAATCATACATCGTCTTGCCAAATATTCGTCTAATCTCAGAGACCACATCGCTCACTCCTTTCAAGAACGCCATATATCAAAAAACTTGATTTTTCAGGAGAACGTTTTTAAAGTTTAAAAATATAATACAATGTATTAAAAATAAATATCAAGCCTACTGGTTTATTATTTTTTTACTGTGCAACAGATCTTTTTAGGTAAAACCTAAAGGTTTTTTTCTCCATTTGAAAAATATTTGGTATATTTAAAAAAATAATTAAACAACACCTTTTCTTCAAAATGCAAAAACAACACTTTCTTCCCTGTAGCGAGTAAATATTATGTTAAAAATATGTCTCTTTTGCTGGGATATAGTACATGTTATGGGCATTCCGAAAACAAGCACAACTGAAAATTGTCGATTTTTTTTATTTATGACGTTCTTGTAAGGAGCTAGCGACATTTCGACTGCATTCTGTCTGCTTTCATCCTTATTTTACCAACCCCATGCCTTACTTCCATACATTAGGGTTGGTACCAGTGTAGGACTCCATTGTGTACTGGCAGTTTAGCTTTCGCTGTTAGGCTACAGATTTAAGTAATCAATTATATACTAATTACGAATTTATTTATTTCAGTTGCCAAGAGAACGATTGCCATCATAAAAAATGCCTGATGACGACATCAGTGTGCGTGTCGCAGTGAGGTAAATATGGATAATTTATTGTAATCTATGCTTTTATTCATACAGAGATCCACCCAAGAGAAACATACATAAATATTTTATCATTAAAATACAAATATAGTAGGGAAAAACACGTATGAAATGCTAGTCATATTAGTATATCTTAAGCTTTGTACTGATATTTCTTGGTAGAACTGCATTTTATAGAATAAAAAAAATAACTACTTATGTAGTTTTTTCCACGTGTATTTTATTTGACCAGCGACCGTTTTTCGTCGTAACCAAGATCACCAGACTGGTGTGAGACTAGACAAAAATTATGTACACATCAAGGCAGCGGTTGAGAGCCATGATTGAAATAAAAAAAAATACCATTCATTACTATATTTTAAGTATTATGCCACTTAAGTTTTATTTAATTTTACACAACTAGTTGCGAAAACTTCAGATGTTTTCATCGACAGGGAAAACATCTACAGTTTTCGAAACTAGTGGCGTAAAATTAAATAAAACGTGGTATAATACAAGCGTGTAATTTTTTAAATAATCTACATGTCATTCCACAAAGTTAATGCCAAATCAATAAATAATATTTTACTATAATTAATTTTATGTTTACAAAATTATTTTTGATAATTTTTATTTTCCCTTTGTGTTATGTCCTTGAACAATTTTCCTTCAAATTTCTGCAAAATTTTGACAACAAAAAACATGCCAATTCATCATTAACATACATCGCTCAAATAATATAAATCAATTTTCTTTATTAAAAAACTAAAGTTTGTTTTCATACGACACCATTTTGGGTGAATAAATAGCTATTTATAGAACCACGAAATTCGATAGATTTCTTTGTGATTGTGTTTCTTTATGTACAGAAAAATAATGAAGGTCGGGGTCACCAAGGCAAGGCCTCAATTCACTAAAACTTTTCGACTATCTGGGTAAAGAATTTCGCCGGAGGTTTCTATTTACAGTCGATAAGTTACACGCGTATTGCCATTTTATATTTTATATATTTTTTTTTTTTTTTCTTCAATTTATCAGCTTACTGGTAGTATTATACGTACTGCAACTTGCAGTAATGCAATGGTATACTTAATTCATACCTTCATAACTTCATACGAACTTATGATGGTTAAATGTACAAAAAAATTAAACTGTTCTTTTGAAACAGATATTTTATTTAATAATTAAAACGTAACTTTGTTTTAAAATAACTATATTTTATTGTAACTTAATTATAATGTCTACCGGTTTGATTTTAAAACAAAGTTACGTTTTAATTATAAAATGGAAAATCACAAAGTTAGTATTTCAAATATAAATTACATTTTTTATTATGTTTAAATCGTTTATATATATTTTTAGAAATTGATTTTTTGTATCTATTACAAAACAGGAAATCCATTTTATCAAACTATTATTGATTTTTAATTAGCATTATTTTTTTATTTTTTTTGTTGGCATCTTTGATCTGATTTGTAATAAAAGTTCCGTCCTCCACCCCTGCCACAGATATATTTTTGTTCGATAACTTTTTTTTTTAAATAAACAGCTCGCAATTCGAAACTGTTATTTTTGCGTTTTTTATATAACAGTTTAACGATTGTAACAGTTCTTTTTTTTAAATAGTAACAGTTTATGTAACCGTTAAGTCTGTCTAACGTAATCGCTTTTTCGTTAATTCTTTAAGTAAAATTGAGAACTTTCAGATATTTTTTATTTTTGATTAATTGTTCTGTTTCTGGTCAATTTAATCTGAGGCAAGTCATATGTTCACAACGTTTGCTTTACATGGTAGTAATCACTACAAATCACTCGAGTGGATGTTATTGATGGAATCTTTATGATAATGTTAATATTACTTAAATATTTATGTTAGCAACCGCCAATTATTTTATCTTAATATATTGTCTGCTTTACATAAGTCAGTTTCGACCTTCTTATTGTCGATACGAATTTCAAAACAATGTGTATGTTAAATGTTTAGCATTTTAATCATCTATATACTCTATTAATTTGTAAAATTGACACATTCTGCATTCATTCGCCCCGCAACTTCTCAGTGAATCCACAAAAGATCCATCGTTAGAGATCCGGTCTTAGAGATCGGATCACTTAAGGGGAACATTTCCACCCATGTGGATCTTCTGAATGAACGGATCTTACCCAACTCTATAGAATTGTATTGTTGTTGAATTGATAAATAAATCGTGTCGAGTTGTATGTTTTTCACATCCCAATTACGAATAATGATTGTTTTATTTTATAAGATTATTTGTCGAATTAGATAATTGCCTGTGTGTTTCTCAGCTGCATTCTCTCTAAATACGAACAAATAATTTAGAACAAAATAATAGTAAATGTTTTGAATTAGATAAAGTGTGTTATAAAATGACTCACATCATTCTCGCTAAGCATTTATTGAATATAACATTTGCAATATGTAATATTGTCTCATTATAGCGATCAGTTTGATTGCATATACATATACATATAATGTTGTCAGTTGAATTAAGAAATTCTTTATAGTATTTTTTTTGGTGATATTCATCATATTACAAAGTTGTTCTTAAAAAAATTAATCTGAACTCATTCTTCTATACCTTTATTTCTCTCTTATCACCACCCAATAGTGCATAGAGCAGTGCATCGTTTAAAATGAGTGTTATCATAATAATAATTGCAATCAATATATTGCAAAAATATACTGACCTCATCACGGCTGTCCAAATTTAAAACACAGTAAGGGAATTTTTTTTTGTAGTACGTTTTTTTTGCATTTTTGGACTAAGTAGAGTCTACTTAATCCATAAATGCAAAAAAAAACGTACTACAAAAAAAATGTCCCTTACTGTGTTTTAAATTTGGACAGCCGATCAGTTTGATGATGTTGGTAACGACGAATCTCGATCACTGGTCAAATAAAATAAAAATATATACATGACCAAATAACAGTGTAAAATTCTATCGAATATTGACTACTGCATGTTATTACGAACGTAATGCTAGTTTCGTATGCTTGAATGAATTGGAATGCTCAAACGTGCCATCTTTAATTTTTTCGTATTGTGCAATCTGATCAAACATGACGGAACCATTCCTTAAAAAAACATTTTTTCTTCTTCAAATCTATAATTTAACTAAATTTCCCTTCGTCGTATTATTAAAGTTGCGATACCTATAATACCGACAGTAATGTTCTTGTCAAATTTTGATTTCGACCGGAGAAATACCTTTTTATGCTCTTTTTATTACACGGTCATATTCGTGAAGACGCTTACATATCTCGTCAAAAATAACTAAATTTACCATTTTTTCCCTTTCCTTCCAAAAAAAATTATAAAAAATTACTTTTTTTTAACACATCTCTAAAACTTAGACTAAACTTCTCGTACTTACGGTGTTTTAAAATAATGCGGAATGCATCGAATCACGTGTTACAGCGGATTTTAAGAAATAGCAATATTTACCAAGTAAAACATAAATTAAAAATGAATAGATATTAACACAAAGTTACCGCTGAATCAATTGATGGTATCATCTCGAATTGAGATGAATAAAATTTTGGATACACAAAATATTGTTTAGTTTCGAAAAACGCATTTCCAATATTGTTATCTTCAACATTTTGAGTGTGTATAAAAACTTGTTCACAAAATCTGGATTATCTCCGATTACAGGAGTTATTTTCATATTATTAATAATATGAAAATAACTCCTGTAATCGGAGATAATCCAGATTTTGTGAACAAGTATTTGGACACACTCAAAATGTTGTAAATAAATTGTCTGGTTAAATTATAAGCTTAAATAATAAAAATGAAAATGTTATTTTCTGGCGTTTCTCATGTGTGTGATTATAATCCAGGATTCGGATCTCACATACTAATATAAGAGTTTCTGCTTAATAAAAAGCTTCTTTACATCTCACCAATAGATGTCTCTAGTGAAGTTCTAGTGATTCAAGAACAAGGTTTCTAAATTGGTTCATATATACAGAACTTCCAAGAATTTGAGTAGTGTGGTTGTCAATAATGGGTAGAATTGGTGAATGTTACACGTGTGTAAAGTGATCACTTAAACCAGCCTATGACGGTCGTCAGCCCCGTAAATGCCCAGATATCCATATTCTTCTTCATCCTTGATGAGATGTCAAAAAAAATTTGTTATCTTCATTTTAAGTTGATTTTGATCTCGAATTCTTTACGTATAAAACTCTTGTTTTCATCTATTTTGTTATCGTCGCCTCGAAGACCTTCACCTAGAGCTGTAAAGATAACTGCCAACGCGGGAGATAAGTCCCTTCTCCTCGCGCAAGGGCTTACGTCGCTTGACGTCAGTTTGTGTGGTCCACCGGTGTGTTTAGGCACCCACTTGTGGTGTTGAAGGTCCCCACCTCCCACCCGTCGGGACCACAGACAAACGGTGGAATAATAATATCTGTTTGTACAAAAGAACGTCTAAAACATACATACACTTTAAAATCAAGTATATTTACATAGTAGAAATCTCTATTTTAGTCTTACTGGTATAATTGTTGATTTTTTTACCGGCATTGACAAAGATGTTACCGTAGAACGGGGCTACTGGTACTTTGATGTGTTACTTGAGCCCAGTACAAAAAATATCTGTATTCGGTCTACAATAATGAACGTATCGTGACAATAAGTATCACCTGTCAGGGAAACAATGAATCATGTCGATACAATGAATCATGTCGTCCAGGACAGAAGGGCCTATAACCTGAGGACGAAGAGAGCTGACCCCAGCAGTGTACAAGGACAATAAGCCGGGATTTAGCCAGGAAGAAAATAAATATTTGATAGATTAGGAACACCAGGAAATCTAGAAATTAACTTTATAGAATAAGGAACACTAGGATAAGAAAAATATGCAAGATTGAAGATGTCATTAGGTTGGGAAGGCAACGAAGACGACTAGAACGGTAGAACGGGGCTACTTGAACTTTGATGTGTTACTTGAGCCCAGTACAAAAAAAATCTGTATTCGGTCTACAATAATGAACGTATCGTGACAATAAGTATCACCTGTCAGGGAAACAATGAATCATGTCGAAACGTTCATTATTGTAGACCAAATACAGATCTAAATTTATTTTTTATACTCGGCTCAAGTAACACATCAAAGTTCAAGTAGCCCCGTTCTACGGTACCTAATTGTTTTAAAACTTAAATTAGTTTATTTGCTCAATTTTTTCTTCGTATTTAGTCGGATTTATTGATTTGAAATTTAACTTACTAACTAACTAACCATAACGCCGCTTTCCGCAGGGTTAGACAGAGAGAATAGAGGGCCTCACCATTTTGTGTTTGTAAACATTCAACGCATCTTCTACATTCGTGCATCTCCTCATACACTTCTTCTTAACCATATCCGCTCCCATATCCGCTACATATAAAGCATATGGAGTTCACAAACATGCCTTCGCGCTCTTCTGTCTGCCGCCAACTCCTTTGCATCTCCCAAGTCAGGTCCTCGTCCCGAAGTTCAGACAAGAACTGCCGGCGAATGAGCCAGGAAAGTAAAACAAATTTATGAGGCAAATGTGGTTGGTAATAGAAGCAGAGGAAGGCCAAAAAAACTTGGCATGATCAAGTGTTTCAAATACTTGAAAGTGGTCAGGTCAGGAGTCGTAGCAATCGGCGGGGATGTATAAGGATATGCATGAATGTGAAAGAGGCGAAAATTGTTTGCAGTGACAGATTGGTGTGGCGTTCTTTTCCTACCACTGCGGGGAAGACACGTAATGGTTAGTCACTTAGTTTATTTTATATTTTTTATTATGTGTTAATTTCCAACCATCGCAATACTTACAAATAATTCGTTCTTATAATTACAGTATGGGCGTCTATATTAAAAGTGTTGATTTCACCTGCAAAATTAAAAAAACAAAAGAAAAAAACGTAATGACTTATGATTTACGACTACCATCAAACTAATACTTGATTCGGTACATCTACATAAATACTCTAGGTGTATATTTGTTAAAATTACATAATTAAATGCCGTTTCTAACTTAGAGGTATGTGTAGGTGTAATTGTCGTTGGAACTAAATAAAAGTAACCGAGTATAATTATTTGTTCATAACATATCGCTCACTCCTTTCAAGAACGTCATAAATCAAAAAACTTGATTTTTCAGGAGAACGTTTTTAAAGTTTAAAAATATAATACATTGTAATAAAAATAAACATCAAGCCACTAATTGAACTTTTTACTGTGCAACAGATCTTTTTAGGTAAACCCTGAAGGTTTTTTCTCCATTTGAAAAATATTAAGTATATTTAAAAAAATAATCTAACAATACCTTTTCTTCAAAATGCAAAAACAACACTTTCTACCCTGTAGCTGGTAAATAAAAAGTTGAAAATATGCCGCTTTTGCTGGGATATAAAACATTTTCTGGGTATTCCGAAACATGCACAACTGAAAATTGACGATTTTTGATTTATGTCGTTCTTGAAAGGAGTGAGCGATATGTATAAGTGATCACCTAACCAGCGTATCTAAAAAAACCGTATATTCTGAGAATCTAACCCGAGACCTCCAGCACGATAGCCAAATGTGATAACCACTACACTATGGAGCCGGACATTTTTTTTTTTCATATTAAAAATAAAAAGCATTGTTAACTTTGTGGTATGTTAACATAACACTCTCCTTGTCATTCATCGTTTACTTTGTGTAATAATACCACTTTCATAAGCACTAATTCGTGACTACTGATTTCGGAATATTCATTCCATCATCAGGTCATTCAAATAAAATTATTACGGTCTGACGTTTCGCTCACTCCTTTCAAGAACGTCATAAAACTTGAATTTTCAGGAGAATGATTTTAAAGTTTAAAAATATTATACAATGTATTAAAAATAAATATCAAGCCACTTATTGAACTTTTTACTGTGCGACAGATCTTTTTTAGGTAAAACCTGAAGGGTTTTTCTCCATTTGAAAAATATTTTATATATTTAAAAAAATAATTAAACAATACCTTTTCTTCAAAATGCAAAAACAACACTTTCTGCCATGTACCGGGTAAATATTAAGTTAAAAATATGCCTCTTTTGCTGGAATATGGTACACTTTCTGGGCATTAAAAACATGCACAACTTAAAATTGACAATTCTTAATTTATGACGTTCTTGAAAGGAATGAGCGATTTGTACAAAAATAAAAAATTGAAAGACAATTAGTACTTATTAAAGTGGTATTACACAAAGTAAACGATGAATGATAAAAATTGTTTTTTTTCTATTTCCTATATCAAATTTACATTCTTATTACTAACCATTAAAACTAATATTATTAGAAAATCGGGCGCGAAAAAAGATTCGTTAATATTTCACAGGGATCTGAATATTTTTCTATGCATTTACAAAAAATAAAATCTTTTTCAGTTTAATACTTCCTATCTAAACTATCCATGGAAAAATGATTTCTTTTAGCTCCAAAAACTCCGCCTCTACCATTAATAAAATACATATTTATTTGATTCTTTCTGTGTGAGTCGCAAGTGACGAGAAAGCGAGTTCAGAAATCTGGGTGGCAGTACCTGCCTACGTATAATTTGAATAGTCTATTTTGTCGGAACTTTGAACCAAACGGTTGCGGAAGAGGTAAAAATAGCCACACGCGACGCGTTTGACGAAAGCTTCCCGCGGTTTTCGTGACATCGTTTCGGTTTTTTCCGCTTTTGACGCATTCTGACACCAGAATCATATATTTTTCAGTGTCTCAACTTTAGTTTGAATTATCTGACTTCCAAGTGACTGACTGAAATCTCACTACGGCTTATAGTTTATATCTTTAGGCTTATATCTTTGTTCGCAAATCTGAGTTTCTCCACTTTACTTATACGAGCATGGGTTAATTGTATACAACATTTTGAGTGTGCCCAAATACTTGTTCACAAAATCTGGATCTGGAAAAAACAATTATTCACTGACAATTAAATATAAAATAAACTATTCGATCTACATTAATCAATGATTAACGTTACCATAATTTCACGTAATTCATGAATGAAAATCTAGGCAAAAACACTTCTATATCGGCATAATTTCAAACAATTAATTTTAGTTCTACGGTATAATATTTTCTTACAAAATAACTTAATATTACTAACGATTCTGTGTGGTCAGACGTCAGACGGCTTGTCTCACACTGAATCAACAAATTCGCTCAAAAAAACATTAATAAACATATTTGTTTATACCAGCATGCTCGTTATTTCCAGTCGATCTGTTCGTATCTCGCAAAATAAATACCTACCAGCATTTTAATATTATGATACTCGGAAATACCCAATATAAAATGCTCGATAAAGATCACACCGTTCAGACGTTGGTCGGCATAAATATGGCTTTGAAATGCCTACTTCTTTCGATAAAGCATAACATTTCGTTATAAATCATAATTGAACGTAACGTAAAGTGAGTATACATTGCACCAAACAGATATATTTTGCACTAGTCGATTTTTTTTCAAATTAAGTAATCGTCATGTTATAATAACTTTCCAAGGAAATTTTTCTTCCTTCAGATGTTTTTTGAGGAAGATTCAACTACGACATGCTTTCACGATTGTAAAAACGATATATTTGCACGTTTAACGCAAAAACATCTTATATTATTTTTTGACATCTCAACATAGATGTAGAAGATTATGGAAGTCTGGAAGCCTATGTTGAGATGTCAAAAAATAGTATAAAAAATAACTCCTAGTTGGAGATAATCCAGATTTGTGAACTAGTATTTGGACACACTCAAAATGTTGCAAAGACATCTTACTTAAGTAGGAGTAATTATTATATTTTTGATTAATGTTTTACTTAGTAAATACCACTATATCTTAACATCTACTGTGACACGTGTTTCGATGCATTCCACGTCATTTTCAAACATCGTATGTGAAGCTAATTCTATATTTTAGAGTTGGGTCCTTGGGACGTTGAAGGCTGAAGAGGGGGTAGTAGCTGTTTCTTATTTTTATTTATTTATTTTATTTTTATTTATACTTTATTTTTTATTTCTTATCAGTGGGAACATAGAATATAGGGGGGAGGATTGTAAGAAATAGTGGTAAAAAATTAATTAAAAATGGATAGATTTTACCACAAAGTGACTGCCGAGTCAATTAATGAAAAGTAATTATTATACCCTAATTTAAAAGTAGGTCCCGTTGGCTCAATGTACACCCCTCTGGTCCAAGTAACCACAACTTACTCTACTCCAATGTAAGCTTTGCGGATGTACGGCGAATAAATCTTTTCGGCAGTTGTTATTTCATCCTATTTTATCTAGTCCGATTGATTTTTAATCGACTTGCGAACAGTGATTGGATTCGGTCTACTGGCTGCGCCGGCTTCAACGGTCAACTGGATAAATTCACTATTGAAAATAATGACTTTACGAAAAATTGCAATTACAAACATTGCTAGAGGGGCTCTTCGATGTGATTGGAGGAATCTATACTTATAATCTAGATGAAATGAGCATATCTTAGGTCAAACATGAGATAAAATCAATAGTTGAGACTCTTTAGAGTTATTACAGGAATCTTCAATCTACCATATATAAATACATACTTATAATCCATGCGAAATGGACATATTTTCGGTCCAACTCGAGAACTCTTCAATGTGATTGTAGGAATCTATACTTATAATCCAGGCGAAATGAGCATATCTTAGGTCAAGCATGAGAATGAAATTAATAGTTGAAGCTCTTTAATGTGATTGTAGGAATCTATACTTATAATCCGGGCGAAATGAGCATATCTTAGGTCAAGCATGAGAATGAAATTAATAGTTGAAGCTCTTTAATGTGATTGTAGGAATCTATACTTATAATCCGGGCGAAATGAGCATATCTTAGGTCAAAAATGAGAATAAGATTAATAGTTGAGGCTCTTTAATGTGATTGTAGGAATCTATACTTATAATCCGGGCGAAATGAGCATATCTTAGGTCAAGCATGAGAATGAAATTAATAGTTGAAGCTCTTTAATGTGATTGTAGGAATCTATACTTATAATCCGGGCGAAATGAGCATATCTTAGGTCAAGCATGAAAATTAAATTAATAGTTGAGGCTCTTTAATGTGATTGTAGGAATCTATACATATAATCCGGGCGAAATAAGCATATCTTAGGTCAAAAATGAGAATAAAATTAATAGTGGGGTCTTTAATGCGATTGTAGGAATCTATACTTATAATCCGGGCGAAATGAGCATATCGTAGGTCAAAAATGAGAATAAAATTAATAGTGGGGTCTTTAATGCGATTGTAGGAAGCTATACTTTAATCCAGGCATTTTTATGATTATCTTATATATTTTTTATGATGAATATCTACCCACTACTTTAAACATTTAAAAAGATACTAATCTACCATTCATATATGTAATATTATACTGTTTTAAATGTTTGAGGATTATAAGCCCACCAACATAGTCATGTATTTAAAAAAAAATGTGTTATAATAAATATATATATATATATAGGATATACATATAAAACTTGTATCAAACACAGTGAATTACCTTAGGAAATTTAGGATACTTGAAAGTGATCAGGTTAGAAGTCGGAATATGGTTATGCCGATGGTTATGCCTGTAGGAAGAGCTACCGCTATGTTGAACAATATTACATTGGATATTGATCTGTTCCATGTGTCCGAAGTAGTTTTCCGAAGCGAGATTCTTCTACACATTTAACAAGAGTCTTCTTGTGTAATTTTTAATTTATTTTTTTAATGTATACGCCTTAAATGTTTATTTGTAATGTATATATTAATTATTGAATAAATTGAAATTGAATTGAATTGAATTGAATAATCGGCGGGTATGTAAGAGGAGATGCATTAATGTAGAGGAGGCGAAGAATGTTTGCAAAGATATAGTAGTGTGGCGTTCTATTCTCTCTGACTACCCTGTGGGAAAGCAGCGTGATGGTAAGTTAGTTTTTAAAGAAGAATACGAAATGTCTCCGAATGTTTTCGGTAACGACACAATTCTTACCCGTTTTATTACTCACTATTTAAAATAGCTCAAGTGTCCTCATTTCAAAATTAGTTTTTAAATCTTACATGTTTTTTATTTATTTATAATTCCGGCTACTTGGTTTAATTGTTTCGTTCTTCCCACGTCATATATATATTTTTTAAATAATTTTCACGTGTAATGGTCGTCCGCCTCCGTAGTGTAATGGTCAGCACGCTCGGCTACCGTTCTGGAGGTCCCGGGTTCGATTCCCAGGTGGATGTCAAATAAGTAAAAGTGATTTTTTCACTCTAATATTTATTCAATACTACCCTGGACTGGACAAGGTACCAACCTGAAGCGGAGGGCTGATCACCTTTCCTTCATGTGTTAACGATCAAGATAACACTGCGTTTATATGATGCAGTGCCCTATGCACCATATGGGGTGCGGATAAGTGTTTGAAGAATATAAAATGGTAGACCTTAGGTTCTACATTTTTTATTTTGTTTATTTTTTATAAATTGGAAGTTATAATAAATGACATTGAATTTATCTCTTCTCTCTTCTTCTCCGTCTGATTCCTTATTACTGAGGGTTGTGACCCTTGTGGAAGCAATGACTCTTCTCCAGTTATCCCTTGATTGCGCTGCACGTAGCGCTCCAAGCACCGAGATCCCTGCTGCTGACTTGATCGGTCCATCGTGTGGGGATCTTCCTCTCACTATCTTCCCTTCCAGGCTACCGATCACAACCAGTCGTTCCAGGCTATCCTCGTTGCCACGCGCAACGTGTCCAAAGAACTGGAGAATCTGTCGTGTACAGACATTGGCCAGAGCCAAGCCATCCAAGTATAGTTCCTGGCGAATGGTCTGTTTGGTGCGTCTAGCTGTCCATGGAATTCGATGCTTGCACCTCCAACTCCACATTTCGAAAGCGTCGATTTTTCTCCTTTCTGCTGCTTTTATGGTCCATGTTTCAGCAGCATAGAGAAATAAATTAGTACCTAATTTAAAACAGTTAATTGTAAAACAGTAATAATGCCATCTTCCTCAATCATAATCTGGAGTAAGACACCGAACGGGCAGAAAATACTTTTTTTTTTAGATGGGAATTGCATTTATTATTTTACCTTGTTTATTATGTACAGGGTTTATAGATCATTTAGTGGATTTCTGTTTCTTCTAGCTAATTAAATGTTTTTATTTGAATCTGTGTTGGGAACAGGAGGAACAATCTAGTGTGGGCCCATCAGGAACTTCTCAGCATTTGCTCATTGCTGGGAGGATATCACGTAAAATTTCTCAGGAGAAGGCGGACTGTTGACTGTCATCAGCAGACCTTCCGTTCCACTAGAAGAGGGTTCGGCATTTTGTGTCCTAGCTTGGTTTATGTTACCAATGTCCTTCACTATTTTTATCATGTATGATACTACCTCTCGTGACAGTTCCTTATGAACTATCACGGATCCGATGTTGGATAGGTCCTCACCCAGGCCCCTGTAACGCGCCTCCAGCTGTTGTCTTTTGGCAGAAAAGACTTGTAATCCTTCGAAATGTG
Source organism: Brachycentrus maculatus (assembly GCF_059751285.1). Taxonomy (NCBI): domain Eukaryota; kingdom Metazoa; phylum Arthropoda; class Insecta; order Trichoptera; family Brachycentridae; genus Brachycentrus; species Brachycentrus maculatus. The sequence goes on along the minus strand of NW_028280760.1, from coordinate 3,450,105 downwards.
ATCCTTTGGACAAATGTGCGCTCGGCGTTGATTGGATGGAATTATTATAGGGTCCCATTACGGAACGCGTAACAATGGTTGATGTAAACAAATAAATTATAAATATACCGCAATTTATTCAATGTCTGATCGACAAAGCGCTAGTTACCATAATGCGATAACCGAATGTGGGAGGAAGTGTTGTATTCAGATGTAAGGTTCATTACAATATGTATGGAAATGAGAAACTTGCTGGAATATTATTATATACTACGCCACGCGTCGCTGTGGCTCAATCTAGTTGAATGGGAAAGAAATAAAAGAGAAAGTATACATTTCTTTATGTTTAATATCACAGAATAACATTATAGGGTGTAAAGTAATTTAACAACTGTCAAGAAGCGCGCTGTCCGCCATGAGCAATATTTATAAAAAAAAATTAAAAATGAGGAAGCACACATTTGTCTTATGTTCAATTTCACAAAATAATATTTTAGGGTATTCACTATTTTAAAAGGTGTAAAGAAGCACGCTGTCTACCTTGAGCAATGTTTAGTTTTGCGCGTGTTGCTGGAACATTCAACAGATAGCGCTTCCAGTCCAGACTAATATTTATTTTTAAGATGTTTTTATTTTATATATCAGTATACAAATCTTCGCTAACCACTACACTATGGAGAAATTTATATATTAGATGAAGTATTAAAGGACAGTTTTTTTACTATGGCGTTTCAAAATAGTGATGGGCAGTTTGTTTCTTGGTTCTTTCGATTCTGTAACTTTATCACATAAGTACACCTTTGTTTTTTATCAACACCTCCCACACCTTTCTTTTGTCGTGTCATGGGATTGTATGTTACATTATTTTACATATTCATGTGCTTTCTAACATAACAGTGTTTACTGAGTTTTCGAAACGCAGACTGTGGAAATTTTGTTTACAATGACCCTATATTTTAGAATAATGTAGATTTCCAAACCCCCTCTGATAATGGACTAGAATTTGGATTTCTAGAAACAATCGATGGCTCATTATGCATTTCCGAGAGTTGACCAACAAGGCAGATGTGAAATCTGAAATGTATTGCACATTTTCTATTGTTTTATTTTATGAGCTAGAAATAATTCTGCATTTGTAATTACTAAGCGAAAGTATTATTTGATATTGGTAAAATTTTCTTGTTTACAAGCACAATTCTTGATGGTTTTTTTTTCATTAATTCATTCTGCAGTCACTTTCTTAATATCTATCTTTTTTATTTAAATCGGGCTGTGGTACCGTGGTTAGTGTCGCAGACTTAAGTCAGAGTTTCTCGGTTCAAATCCACTCTACCACAATTTGATACCTATTTCTTATAATAAGCCGCTTAGGCTCACAGAAATAGTATGAAATTGAAATATTTGTGTAAATAATAAAAACACACATATTTCTCATTATTTTTTTTTAAATCTCTTGTTAAATACCTATATTTCTTTAAATTTATGGTGACAGTTGTTTCGAAATTGATTGCGGAATGTATGGATATACTCGTATCACGATAGATTTGAAAAGATGGTGGCTTTAACCAGGCTTTTTATTTATTTATTCTCTCACGTACAAAAAATATATTTTCATTATTTATGCTGTGCTACAATTTTATGTAAAAATTCTGCTTTTGTTTATATGGGCTTATCCGTACTTAAGTAATATTAAAGAATATACGGTAGAACCTCCCATAACGAGCATTTTTCGTTCCAGAATCTTAAATAATAAAAAATAGCATTATACAACATGAATTACATTAAAATAAAATGACTTTAGTTTTATAAATGATGTTTTGAGTGTGTCCAAATCCTTGTACACAAATCATGGTTTGTCCACTTAAGATATATTTATATTAACATATTAATAAAAATGGAAGTATACTCAGACTTATTCTTCTTCGTCTATGTTGAGATATAGTTTAATAGATTAAGTGATCATTTAGCCGTGATTCACACTCTTCAAATAATTGCCGACACGTTGCGGTGTTTCTCTCGCCTTCAGCATCAATATAATCAATGAGAGATGATTGCAGTTTTATGATGCGTCAATTTGTATCGTCTGCGTCTGGCCGCTTGCAATTGATGTACCTATGAACGCAGTGATGCACACGCTTTTCCCTGCACCGAATGTACGAGGTAGACGCCTTAGGTAACTTCTCGGATTGATTTAGAAAAATGAACATAAACATAACAATTTTTCTTTTTCTTTATAACCTCCTCTAACTTCAATTTATTGATTCTCCATTGAAAAAATAATCTAGTTTTTATTTTTTAAAAATGACATCTCAACATCGATGAAGAAGAATATGTAAATCTGGGTATTTACAAGGCTTATGCAAGATCCAAACCCCTGATTATTTTTACATACTGTTAAACGCCTGAAAACATGATTATTTTTTTTACATAGCTTATAATTTATCTATGTTTTCTTTCTTAAAATTTCCCATCACTCTATACATTACCCTACCAACTACCTATATTTACCTGAATAATTTGTTTTCTCGTTAATTCTAACAATCACCGATGTCGATGAAAACGACTGTAGTTTTTGAAACTAGTCGTGTGTAATAAAATAAAACTCAATAAGTGGTATTTTTTTCAGTACTCAATTTTCGTCAGCCTTGACATTTTCATGCACGAATAACGTTATCTGTCTGACTACCAAAAACTACTTCTCTTCGAGCCGTCACATACATAGTGTCTTCTTCTACTTCTTTGCGAGCCCTCTGACCTCCACTGCTGGATATAGGTCTCTTCTCCTTCTTCCCATTTACTCCGGTTGGTTTCTGCTTGCAGCCAGTTTTTGCCCCCCACACATACATAGTGTAGGCCCAGTAAATGGGTTTGAATCCTCTTGAACCTATGCAAGCCAGTCGGGCCAAGAATTTATGGCACTTACCTCGTAGAAATCACGTGACGATTGCATTTTCGTTCAATTCAATATCTTCGGTTATTTTAATTAGCGTTATTTTTATTTGGTTCTACGTTTTCTAATTTCTCCAGCGGAACATATTTAGAATGTAATCTCAATTTCGTTTGAATTATTTACTCGCTGGCGAATTATTCTTTGCGCAGTCTCGCAAATTAATATCAAACGCGGTTTCATTTCCTACATATTGAATATCATTTCCGCCATTCCAAAAACTTATCAATCAAAATTATAAATTAAAAAATTATTCTGATTGCATATGTACTTAATATGCATTACTTTTTCGTTTTCGGATAAGAATCGCTAATTCGTTGTTTTTTATTGATTAATTATTTAGCATTCACTCGTCGAGAGCGGTGATTATAACTGTTTAAGTGATCACTTTACACACCTATAACATTCACCTATTTTACCTGGTAACCCTACCAACCCTAATGAAGCATTTAGTTGGCAAAAGAAGGATAAAAATAGATGAAATGCGATCTCTCAGTCTCAGTGTGGCAAAAAGATGTATGATAGACCTTTAAATGGTAATATAAATAAAGAATGCAAGGCGTTAGCATGATCTATTAAGAGAGATTTGTTTTGCTGGAGATGGTTCGGACATGTGGAACTAAAGAGTGGGGAAAGAAAAGTAAAACGGATTTATGAGGCGAATGTTGTTGGAAATAGGAGCAGAAGAAGACGTAGTAAAATTTGGCATGGTTAATTTAAGCACTAGCTTATTAATGCCTAGTAATCGATGAATGCCATACTGTGACTTAAACCTAAAATGCTGACATCTGCGTTTTTGATCGCTTTCTGCAGCTTTAGTGCGGTTAATGTAAACTCAGGTGATGCGTTGTTTTTTTTTATTGACTCTGAGCAAACGCAGTCCCCACTTTGAACTGAGCTTTCTCATGGGCTAATAATGGTGATGCAAAATGAAGAACTGCCTTTTGATTTCTTTAACGCGTCAACTATCCCACGCAAATCCAATTTACGATCGGTCAGTGCTATTTTATGGTCTTTTTTGTCATCCTTCGAATTTGTGAATGATGTTTTATGTTCCACGTTTCTTTCACAATAGATTTCGACGTGTATGGCCGTGATATATCGACAAATATCTTAATATTTTATATTTTAATTAGATTTGTCTGTATTATCCACAATACGTACTGATATATATTTTTTTCAATTGAAAAACACTTAAGAGTGAAATAGAAATATTAATAATTGATTTGGCGCTCACTTTGTGGTAAAATCTATCAAAATTTTAATTCAAGTTTACACTTGAAACACTACCACTATGTAAATACCACTATGTCTTAAAATCTATTGTGACACGTTTTTCGATGCATTCCGCATCATACAGTGTTTGAAAATGATGCGGAATGCATCGAAACACGTGTCACAATAGATTTTAAGAAATTATTAAGTAAAACGTAAATTAAAAAAGTGAAATAGAAAGTTAACGGGTGATTTTTGTGATATCAGCATTGAAAACAGAATACATAATTTATTCATTAAATAAAAAAATAAAAAAAAATATATATATATATATATATATGTATATATATATATATATACAGTATCTACTCAATGAATTAGGGCCACGCAGAATTTCGCGCAATTTCTCAATTCAAACAGGAATAACTCAGAGAAAACCTTGAATAAAACAACATTGAATTTTATTTACACATGAACACTTTATTACGCTTAAATTATGCATATATATTCATATAAATATAGTTAGTATTTAGTATTTCCACCTTTGGCAGAAATAACTGCCTCAATTCTTTTTGGCATACTTAAAATGCACTGTTTTATCATGTTTTTTATTTCTTCGTCTTCTGACCGAATTTTTTGAATATTTTTTTTTAGACAGTCTACTGTCGGATTTGGAAATGAGTTTACCTTATTTTTTAACATGCTCCATACGTTTTCTATAGGATTAAGGTCCGGAAAATTTCCAGGCCAGGGGAGCAAAGGCAGATTTTTGTTAGACAAAAATTTTATTATTGATTTAGCCCGGTGGCAAGGTCCTGGCCCTGCATGAAGGTGTATGGACCTTCTGTTGGGTCGAGTGTATGGTAGAAGGGCAATAAAATTCGTTCGAAGACCTGCTTATAGGAATTTTGGTTCATTGTTCCTTCCACGAAAAACAACGGCCCAGGTAAATTGTTAATAATACATGACCATATCATTGTTGCAGGGGGGTGTTTGATAACTTTTACCACACAGGCCTCATTGTAACGTTCCATTGGTGTTCTCCTGACGAATCGACGGCTCTCTGTCACGGCTTCTAACCGGCACTCATCACTAAAGATGACCTGAAAAATAATGAAAATTTAAGTTTAATTCAAATATATAAGTTTATTTACTAAAATGATATGTTGAAAATTCAATTAAAATAAATACCTTTTTCCAATCATCTACCGAGTAATTTCGATGTAGCCTGGCCCATTTTAATCGATCCGCTTTCATTCGTGGTGTCAATTTTGGTACTTTTACAGGGCGCTTGCATTTCAGATTTACTTCGTAAAGACGTCGCCTCAGTGTTGATACCGATATATTTATACCCTCTTCTTCCAATTTTATTTTTAATGTTTTTGCTGATGCACTACGGTTTTCTAAGGCACTTTGAACGATTTTTCGATCAGTCCTCGGTGTTGTTTTTCTAATCCTACGACAGTTCTTTCGCCGATTGCTGGTGGCGGGTGACTGATTTTTTATTGATTTTGAAATTCTGTCCACTGTTTGACGAGAAACGTTTTCTTTTTTTGAAATTTCTCTATTAGATAGTATTTCTAATTTCAGTAGCACTATAACACTAGACTTTTTTTCCTCGGAAATGTCTTTACTTTTTCCCATTTTGTCCTTTTCAAAAAAAACACTTGTGTTTACAAAAAAATTTTATACTTTATTAACTGAAATTAAAAATTAAGTTTTTTTCACAAAACACGATAACTATATAACCTCTCTGAACAAAACAACAACCAGAACTCAAGAAACTTCACTAATAAATGAGATAAGACTATTTTTTGAACTTTCAATTATCTGTCTACCTGTGCTAATTAGAGACCTTTCTCAGAAAAAGGGTTTGAAATTTTGTAAAGGCTTTAATGATCCAGGTATATTTTACATATTATTGAAGGTAATATACATGATATTAGATATCAATAGAAAACTTAAAGTATTTATGTAAAATAAATATAATAATCCAAAAGATTTCAGAGTATTCAAAAAAATAATGGGTGGCCCTAATTCATTGAGTAGATACTGTATATATATATATATATATATATATATATATATATATATATATATATATATATATATATATATATATATATATATATATATTATATATATATATATATATATATATATATATATATATATATATATATATATATATATATATATGTATATATATATATGTATATATATATATATATGTATATATAGATATATATATATATATATATATATATATATATATATATATATATATATATATATATATGTATATATATATATATACATATATATATATATATATATATATATATACATATATATATATATATATATATATATATATATATATATATATATATATATATATATATATATATATATATATATATATATATATATATATATATATATATATATATATATATATATATATATATATATATATATATATATATATATATATATATATATATATATATATATATATATATATATATATATATATATATATATATATATATATATATATATATATATATATATATATATATATATATATATATATATATATATATATATATATATATATATATATATATATATATATATATATATATATATATATATATATATAAATATTTATATAAATATATATATGTATATATATTTATATATATATATATATATATATATATATATATATATATATATATATATATATATATATATATATATAAATATTTATATATATATATATATGTATACTCGTATATGCTAATAGTTTTCTCACGTAATATAAATTTGTATAATTTACATCATCTGCTGGATTATGCCTTATTGGCCTCATGATTAAATAATAATATTGACTTTGCATATTCTCATGTGATCTATACCAGTGGCGTGTACGCGGTTTTTAGTTTAGGTGGCTAAGAAGACCCGCATCGATAAATCTCCATCGAATGTTCCTCTTATTTCTCTCTGGGTATTATTTTTTTACCACAAATCTGTCGAAGATAGACTTAAAAAAAGGTTTTTGCGAGATTATAATAATACCGGTATGGAACGCGAGTAAGGCACTGTTTTTAAGACTTTATGGAATGCACGCCCCTGATGTTTATCGAATTTACTCCTCGTATTGAATGCAAAATTATGTAAATACCAAGTAATATACCGCTTGGCTTAAATTTTAATATCAACGTAATATTTATGTTATGTGAAATATTTCTAACGAACGACTTAACCATCAATCGTTAAAAGTATTTCAATATTTATTATTTGAATTGCTACAAGTTTACGCTCATGTTTTTGCACGTACACACGACATTACGTTCTTGATTTTTTTAAATTAAATTATAGTTTATAAAAGTAGTATTACACAAAGTGAACAATGAATGATAAATAGTGTTATTTTTTTTTTCAAAATACATTTCGAAAAAATCGAGTTCCAATATGTATACTCTAAAAAAATGTGCGCTGGCAACACTTGTGACTTTTTGCGCGGCCGGTCGTGTACTGAATTGTATATTTGAGAATACACCCTTAAGAAAAAAGAGCATGAAATAACTTTTAAAATTGTTAGATACTTTTAAATTGACAATATTTAATACCTCATATCGCTCACTCCTTTCAAGAACGTCATGAATAAAAAAACTTGATTTTTCAGTTTCAACGATTTTAAAGTTGAAAAATATAATACAATGTTTTAAAAATAAATATCAAGCCACTTACTTACCTTTTTACTGTGCAACAGATCTTTCATGGTAAAACCTGAATGTTTTTTCTCCATTTGAAAAATATTTAGTATATTTAAAAAAAATAATTAAACAATACCTTTTCTTCCAAATACAAAAACAACACTTTCTGCTCTGTAGCGGGTAAATATTAAGTCAAAAATTTGCCTCTTTTGCTGGGATATAGTTCGTTTTCTGGGTATTCTGAAAACACGCACAACTGAAAATTGACGATTTTTTATTTATGACGTTCTTGAAAGGAGTGAGCGATAGATGAGGACTTAATGGAGGAGAAAGGGTTAAAAATGTCCAAAAATGTCACTCTTTGATTTTATCCGCATTTTTAAACAAGTTTTTTTTTCTATTGAATTCGCAAAACAGCATTCCGAATCGTATTTTATTGCACATGTTACTATAGACTAGTAGTTTTCACACGCAGTGTTCTTTTGTATGCGTAATAAATTACATATCGCTCACTCCTTTCAAGAACGTCATAAATCAAAAAACTTGATTTTTCAGGAGAACGTTTTTAAAGTTCAAACATAAAATACAATGTATTAAAAATAAATATCAAGCTACTTATTTACCTTTTTACTGTGCAACAGATCTTTTAAGGTAAAACCTGAATATTTTTTCTCCATTCGAAAAATATTTAGCATATTTAAAAAAATAATTAAACAATACCTTTTTTTCAAAATGCAAAAATAACACTTTCTGCCCTGTAGCGGGTAAATATTAAGTTAAAAATATGCCGCTTTTGCTGGGATATAGTACATTTTCTGGGCATTACGAAAACATGCACAACTCAAAATTGACGATTTTTGATTTATGACGTTCTCGAACGGAGTGAGCGATATATGAGGACTTAATGGAGGAGAGAGGGTTAAGAATGTCCAAAAATGTTACTCTTTGATTTTATCCGCATTTTTAAACAAGTTTTTTTTTCTCCTATTGAATTCGCAAAACAGCATTCCGAATCGTATTTTATTGCACATGTTACTATAGACTAGTAGTTTTCACACGCAGTGTTCTTTTGTATGCGTAATAAATTACATATCGCTCACTCCTTTCAAGAACGTCATAAATCAAAAATCTTAAATTTTCACTTGTGCATGTTTTCGGAATCCCCAGAAAATGTACTATATCCCAGCAAAAGAGGCATATTTTTAACTTAATATTTACCCGCCACAGGGCAGAAAGTGTTGTTTTTGCATTTTGAAGAAAAGGTATTGTTTAATTATTATTTTAAATATACTAAATATTTTTCAAATGGTGAAAAAACCTTCAGGTTTTACTTAAAAATATCTGTTGCACAGTAAAAAGTTCAATAAGTGGCTTGATATTTATTTTTAATATATTGTATGATATCTTTAAACTTTAAAAACGTTCTCCTGAAAAATCAAGTTTTTTGATTTATGACGTTCTTGAAAGGACTGAGCGATATATCCCTGGACGCTTCTAACGCGATTGGTAAATGTCGTTACATATTGATCAAGTTTTTTGGGCTCTCCGAACGTCTTAAATATTTGATATCATGAAATATAAATTGGCAACCGTACTAATTAATAATTCAATTATCGTCTAACGAAAAATCAATAGCTAGTGCGACTCAAATAAATAGCATTACATTTTGACACCTCAACATAGATGATGAAGAATATAATATGTCTGGGTATTTCCAACATTTTGAGTGTGTCCAAATACTTGTTCACAAAATCAGGATTATCCGACTGACGACCGTCATAGGCTGGTTTAAGTGATCACTTTACACACGTGTAACATTCACCAATTCTACCCATTATAGACGACCGCACTATTCAAATTCTTGGAAGCTATTTTCATATTATTTTTTGACATCTCATCAAAGATGAAGAAGAATATGGAAGTCTAGGCACTTACGGGGCTGACGACCGTGATAGGCTGGTTTAAGTGATCACTTTACACACGTGTAACATTTACCAATTCTACCCATTATTGACAACCACACTACTCAAATTCTTGGAAGCTATATAGAGCTTATGACGGTCGTCAGCCCCGTAAATACCCAGACTTCCATATTCTTCTTCATCTTTGATGAGATGTCAAAAAGTAATCTGGTTATTTCCCTCTATTTTGCCTTGTATGATGTGATATGAGGTGCAATAGCTCGTACTTCTCTCCTCTTAGCACATGCCCCAGATAGGACACCTTCCAGACCTTAATATCAGTCAGCAACTGTCCTTACTGTCCATCAAACCTTCTCCCTTAGTTTTACTCTCTACCTCCTTCCCTCAACTCTCTTTTCCCTTTGCCCTCCTTATTATCATCAAATTGTAATTTTTTTATGTTCAAGTACTATCTACCCTCTGATTGTAAATAAATATATATGGTATCAAACGTTTTGATCAATATCAGTAGTCTATTTTTGGTTGGTTGGAAGATATTGCTTTTTGCAATAAGCTCGCCGATGTACTTATTTATTTTCTGTACATGAAGTTTAAATAAATAAATAAAACTGTCTCCCTGCTCTTAATTTTTATTTGAAATCTTACATACTTTAATTTCAACACAACCTGTTGTGAGGAGTAATTAAAACCGACCTTCTAAATTTAATTTTTCATTAGATTTTTTTTTATTACACTCAATCTTCTTTACATGACTTACCTGCTCTTGTATCAGCTACAGTTTAGCCTTTACATGGATTTATCCTGTCTTGACGTAGATAATTTATCATGTAAACCACATACATGACGCAATTCCATATGACCTCTAAATATGATGTCATTTGTAAATGATTTTTCTGCAGAACTCTTAATCTTTATTTCTACCATACAGGTTTTTTTTTAATAACACATTTTCAGACTGCCTGGTGTCGTCTATTAATTTGGCATATTTTTCGCGTATCTGTTTAAACAAAAATGGAAATAATCGTTTGTTTAAAATCTTAAATATAAACTTAAACTAACTAACTCATCATCACGGAGAATGGAACGCCACACCAATGTATCTTTGGCAAACAATCTTCGTCTATTCCACATTCATGCATCTCCTCATACATACCCGCCGGTTATTCCGACTCCTGGCCTGACCACTTTCAAGTATCCTAAATTTCCTAAATTAGAGATATTCCTCTCCTTGTGAGACATTACTATCTATTCTTAGAATCCTAACTGTCCAAAAACCTCATCCATTAGCTATTCCCTCTACCTCCTTCCCTAAACTCCCTTTTTCCTTTGCCCTCCTTATTATCATCACTTTGTAATTTTCAGATTGTAAATAATTATATAAGGTATCTCACAATTTGACCAAAATCACTAGTCTGTTTTTGGTTGGTTGGAAGATAATGCTTTTTAGCATAAGCCCGCCAATGTACTTATTTGTTTTCTGTACATGAAGTTTAAATAAATAAAATAAATAATACGTTTCTTACATCTCTGTTCTAGCCGAATGCATATCATCTCTCTTTACAAAAAAACTGGAATATATTAATATTAATGTAACCACTTACTATATATCATATTCATGGATTATAAATGCTCCATATGACGTGTTATTTTAAAGATTACATCTTTATTTAGGTAATTGATGTTGCCGTTATATAAAAAGTAGGTACGCAACAATTAGTCCGCCTTAGATACTCGTACAAAAACCATCGCAACAACCCATTTTTTTTAAAGACGATAATTTTTTTCTAAAATTTCGTTACAGCCAAGGAACATGTTGGAAGATGATCACAATATAATTAATTTGATTCATTACCTACACTAACTAAGCTGTTGAACAGGTTTTAGTAAGGAAACTCCATTCCTTGCATAATATTAACGTGTACGTTTTATTTATTTGAATACACATTGGGCTATTCAGAATCTACTCCGTTAAAATAATTTTTCAAAACCGAAATGCAACATAAAATAGTACCAACGAAATTACATTTACTTATGAATAGCAAAATTCTACAGCCTCCCTTTAGAAATTAAAAATATAAAAGACACAAACACTCTAAAAAAACTTAACGAACACTACAAACACATACAGACTATACAATAGAAAAGTAAACAATATAACTCTCTCGTATCGCATTTAGATATATCTTCCCCAGTATTTTTTTTAAATGTATAACATACTATTTAAAAATATATTATAAAACTGAAAAAAGTCCTTCTCTAAGCACAAGATATCAGTCTTTTGTATTAAGTAAAATTAAAAGGTCGTATTTAGTAAATTGTAAAGAAATTGTAATAAATTCTTTTAAAAAAATGTAACTTTTAATTATGAGTATTTTAATGTTTTAGAATTTAATAAAAACCCTGATAATGACAAGGTTCTTTTCGAAACCGGTAAGTTAAAGTGTACTAATAATAAAAGAGTGGTTAAAACAAAGTCGTTTAATTTTATAAAGTCTATAAAATGTGCCTCAAAATATCTTAGAAAAACATTCAAGAAATGTAACTTTATTAATTTTTTTTGGACCGCCTATGACGGTCGTAAGTCCCGTAAATGCCCAGACCATATTCTTCTTCATCTATGTTGAGATGTCAAAAAAGCATTAAAAATAACTTCATTTTCGAGATAATCCAGATTTGTGATCAAGTATTTGGACATAATTCTTAAGTTGTAAATAAATGTCTCTGCTTTTTGGTCGGCAATGATTTTGGATGTTTCCAATTTGTCTTAAACTTCAAATTAGTCAATTATTTTTCGAATGACTCGATTATTAAAATCACTCGATTAATCACATTAGTAGATACGGGTCTGTTTTTCCTTCCACTCATAAGTGATCTGCACTTACACTTGGCCATGCAGTAAGCGAAATTATCATTCGAGTACGGATATCAATCTTGTCTGGGAGACGTGTTCAATTGAGAGGTAAACGCTTTTGTACTCTATAATGAGACCTTCACATCTTGAAATGCTTTTTACAGATACATAATAATAAATTACAGCCAAATTGTACTTGTGTTATATTAACCATTTAAAAAACGCGCTAAAGAATCGCTAATTTACAAGCGGAAAATTTAGCATTTTTTACGATCTTTATACCCTTTTGTTCTTGTAGTCAAGCATTTGACCTCGTAGTACGTCGATATAACTCGCACATCTGTCACTTAGCGAACTCCATGTCTTTCGTTTTCATTAAGGGCAGAACTTGTTTTCTTTTTTTATCTAATTCGTCCAGTAAAACTTTTCTGTGGCTCCGAATGCTGGACGATGTATAACACCAACTCTAGGCAAGTAGAAACTGCTGAAATGTGAATGCTTATATCAGTGATTCTGAACCCTTTTGCTGCTCATAAATTTGCTTGACTGTTCATTTTTTACTCATTCGATTCAGGTGCCCAAACCATCTCAACACACTTTTCTTGATTATATCGATAGTGCTCATCTCTCAGCCTTGCATTCCTTCCTTATTTCACTATTCGAACTATTTTTCACTATTATACATGGTTTTGCTGCACTGAGAGAACGCATTTCGACTGCATACAGTCTACTTTCATCCGGCTTTTGCCAACTCCATGCTGCACTGCCATATATAAGGGCTGGAAACATGACAATATTGTGTAAAAAATAGATAATCATTGGTATTCCTTACATTTCTAGCTATTTTATAATTATCGTTTTAATATTCTAGTTGTACGGTTATTGTTACGCGCCGTCGGATGCACACGCTTTGCATTTCCTGCTATAAACATTTGATTTAGGTAAAACGTACCCTTAAACTGTCGCCCTTACGTTTTATTCACTAGATAAATATTGATAAGAAAGTTATTAATATTCTATTCTCATGTTTTTTACCATTTTTTTATTTTTCTAAAGGTTTTCAAGAATTAATAAAGAGCTTACTATCTATTTATTATGCGGGTCGTACGACCGACTATTTTTTTGTTAGTTAATGTTTACACAATAATATTAAGAAAGGTGTGTTGAGATGGTTTAGACATTTGAATGAATGAGTGGAGATGGAATGGTAAAATACAAATATTAGGCGAATGTACTTGGAAATATTGAAAGCTGTCCCACCGCATTCCAAGATCTGATGGAAGCATCTAGGCTTCCTGACAGACCTTCCCTTGCAAAGCATTTTTGTTTTCTTTTATGAACTAAGTCGCGAAATTTATAGAAAATAAAACAAAATTGTATCCCGATTTAACTGTGCATTTACATTTAAAAGATTTAAATATCCCTGTTACTGCCAATCTAAATAAATACAAGTTTGTAAAACCACCACTGCGAAGTGCCCCGGTGTAGTCAGTGAAAGGGATAGATAGTTAGTTAAGACTTGAAGGTTTTTTCTCCAATTCAAAAATATTTAGTACATTTAAAAAAATAATTAAACAATACCTTTTCTTCAAAATGCAAAACAACACTTTCTGCCCTGTAGCGGGTAAATATTCAGTTAAAAATATGCCGCTTTTGCTGGGATATAGTACATTTTCTGGGCATTCCGAAAACATGCCCAACTTAAAGTTGACGATGTTTGATATATGACGTTGTTGAAAAGAGTGAGCGATTTGCAGAAAACGCTCAGTCATCGCATTTCCCACTCAACCAGTATTCATCGACACTCATGATATTACGGATCCCTTTCACAAGATTTACTTGGGAAATTGGAGTAGAGGAAGACCGAGGAAAATTTGGCATGTTCAAGTATTTCAAAAACTTTAAGGTGGTCAGGCCAGGAGTCGGATGAGAGGAGAAGACATGCATTAATGTGGAAGAGTCGAAGAATATTTGCAAAGACCCATTGGTATGGTTTTATATACTCTTTTCAAAGCACCATTTATTATACTGCATGATTTACCCTTCTCTCGATATCTTTATCAACTTTTCCATCCAACATATGGTAAATTATTTTATTATAAAAAAAATGACAAATTCATTTCTCCTGAACATTTGATGTTTTGGATTTAATATTGTATACCACGTACCTACCTATTTGTTTCTTAGTAAATACAGACAAGGTTCTATTAATACTTTGCGTGATTCGTATCATTAAATCACTTTTAATTAAAATAAACAAGTCAACGATATTCCCACTTAATACAAATTCAATTTCCATCTGTCCATATTCATGTTTTTTTTTTCATAGATAATTTTCTCAGAAATTGAATTCGGACACTTAGAATTGCATGAGGTAATCGTCCAGTGGTTTATTGGGTTATTATATTACATGTGTTACCTGCGTACCCAGGTACCCAGTGGTGGAAATTGCTCTCGAGTCTCGTCAAGGCGGGAAACTGGTCGACCTTCGACACATGTCCATCCTCTAACTAATATACCTGTCCATAGCTCCATTCGTGTCACGTATGTGTAAGAAAAAACAAACAATACCATCGCATTTTTAACACCTGCATCTTTGATGCGTCGAAAATATTCATTCCTTGTTTCTCGTAATTTCATGGAATTTCCGACGCACGTGATTATTTTTCGAAATGAAAACATCAAATCCTTTTAGGCGTTATTTTGATTTATTCCTTTTTACTATTTTTTCACAAAAATGTTAGTAATTTTAGTATATAGCCACTCGCCGAGATTTTTGCACACCGATTTCGAGATGTACCCGTCTCTTCGTCAGGACAATCTACTAAAATTACTAACATTTTTGTAAAAAAAATAGTAAAAAAAGTTCAAATGACTAACCGCAAAATAAATGCTTTTAATATACATATATATTTTAAAAATAAATATTTGATTTATTCATCGTTAATTTATATTTTACTATACAATATTGATACGAAAAAATATATATTACACTACGAAGTCCTGGCTCCAACCGTAATGTGTGGAAGTGGAGCATGAAGCTGGTAAAAGAAGAATGAATCTAGACTGAATGCGGTCGAAATGCGATATCTCAAACGAATGTGCTATGATAGATGTTCGAATGGTGATTAAGGAAAAAATGCAAGATTGAGATGCATTATCGATAAAATTATGGAAGGTGTGTTGAGATGGTTTGGTCAAGTGAATCATTTGAGTGAAGAAATAACAGTGAAACAAATTTTTGAGGCGACTGTTGTTGGAAATAGTCCAGAAGACCGAGGAAAAGATGGTATGATCAAGTATTTCAAATACTTGAAAGTGGTCAGTTCAGAAGTCGGGATAATCGGCAGGTATGTATGAGGAGTTGCTTGAATGTGTATGAAGCGAAGATTGTTTGCAAAGGCAGATTGGTGAGGCGTACTATTCTCTCTACCTACCTCTGCGGGAAACCGCGTGATGGTTAGTTAGTCAGTCAGTATGTTGTGATACCTGATTCGAGCAATTTTTCATTGCTAAAACATAATATGTAGATGTCCGTGACCAACTAATATGTAAATTGAGGTGACATTGACTTTAGTTATGTAGGCCTGGAAACTGATACAGGTAATTAATAGTTTATTGAGTCATTTCGCTTATTAGTAGCCTTCTACAACACTGAGATTAATCTTCACATTCTCTTTTACACACCTCTGCATCCCAGCATGAATTGTAATGATCTTGATGCTCGAAATTAGCAAGTTATACAATATCATTTAAATACATCATCCCTTATTTTATCTTGGAAAATTTTCAACCAAGATGGACCCATTAAATGGTAGTCAAAACTCAAATTTGTGAACAAGTATTTGGACAAACTCAAAATGTTGTTAAAAAAAATAACTGGTCAAATTATAAGCTACATAAAATAAACAGAATATCATGTTTTCAAGTTTGTCAATTTAATCCAATTTAATCCAGCTTGAACCTTGCATACACACAGAAAGTCTTAATAAAAGCTTTCCCTATTCCAACATAGATGGCTGTTGTGAACTCACATGTACTAGGTCAAGAGTTTAATCAATATACCTAGAAGGTTCAAAAAATGAGTAGTGTGGTTGTCAACCATGACTAGAATTGGTGAATGTTACACATGTGTAAAGTGATCAGTTAACCGACCCTATGACGTTCGTAAGCCCTGTAAATCCCCAGACTTCTTCATCTATGTTGAGATGTCAAAAATGTATAACCTTTTACAATCTAAGTGACTCATTTGGTCGTTTATTTACCTACTTAGCGATGCAAGAACATACCAAATCTGTTTTAATCCCGCTAAGCATTTGATATCAATATGGACTAAAAATCGCATTATTCATTCATGAATTCAATTCTGGCAATCACAGTATCCTGTTTATTCAGTAGGCACCTCGTGAAAAAGATCGAGATGAAAACTGCTTACAGTTTCTCCAAATAAGTTTTAACACTGGCACTTTTTATGAGTTTGTGTATTATTGTCAGGAGAATAAATTTGATCTCTTGTCTGTTCTATCCGTACAATCTCATAGCGCTGACTTGGCTAACTATTATTGACTTGGACATGTTGATACACAGGTACTGTTTATCTGTTCTCCAAATGTGACTATGCCTGGTCATACCAAATATGGAATTCGTGAATGGATTACGCAAGATTCAGCTATCGGATACTGTATGGGAAAAACTTGATCGCAAATTTCAATGTTCGTAGCTGTATAACTACAGCCTAATTAGAATTCGGGGTACAGTAGCAGATCGCTAATCCGAACGATCCGTAATCCGAACGATGCCAGTTTAAAACATCTACCTTCTGAAGCCGTGAAAGCTTACAGCATAGCTAACTGGGCTGAAGAAGTCGTCCAGAACACTGAGGATTTGGTGGTTTTTGAAACGAATGCTTGATTTAACACTTCAACATCAGTTAGGTTCGTTGGTTCAAAATAAAATATTTTATAAAAAAAATATTCATTCAGTACCTTTATAATAACGTAAAATAAAAAGCTATTTCATAAATCGAAATTTCATTTTTCTCTCTCATTTTTCTTGACTCTCGGTAATCCGAACTATTCCTTAATCAGAATTATCCACTCTATGATTTACATTCGGATTAGCGAGCTGGCACTGTATTTGTTTTAAGTATATTGCAGCTATGAAGTCCGCCTTCATAGTATAATGATCAGCACGCTCGGCTACCGTACTGTAGGTAGGTCCCGGGTTCGATTCCCAGGAGGGTAGTCAAATAAATATGAGTGATTTTTCACTCTAATATTTATTTAACATTACCCTGGACTGGTACCTGAAACGGAGGGGTGATCACCTTTACTTCATGTTTTCTAAATTTATTCGCTCATTTTCTAAATCTGTAAAAAAAAAACACTTTTATGCTTGTCGCAGTTCATGTAAACTTATTCGCTCATTTTCAAATTTTATTTTATTTTATTTTATTTTATTTTATTTTATTATCTAATTTTGGCTCATTAATAAAATTATCAGTGCACCAAGTCTTTCCTGCATTTCTGTCGTATTATAATTAACCCTCCGTGTCATAACTGTTCCCCAGACGGTTGTCCCGAAACGGTATTTCTGACATCCTGGAATAGTCCGTTTCGTCGCACTCGCTTCCAGATTTGCTGCGCACATCCTGTCTTTCGAGTCTTTACCGAGTAAACATCACATCTACAGTCCTTTGAATTACTATTATTTATTATAATGTCCGCCTCCTTTTTGTCCGCCTCCATAGTGTAATGGTCAGCACGCTCGGCTACCGTTCTGGAGGTCCCGGGTTCGATTCCCAAGGGGGGTAAAATAAATAAAAGTAATTTTTTTCACTGTCATATTTATTCAATATTACCCTGGACTGGTACCTGAAGCGGAGGGCTGATCACCTATCCTTCATGTGTTAAACGATCAAGATAACACTGCGTTTATATGACGCAGTGCCCTATGCACCATTGGGGTGCGGATAAGGGTTTATATATATATATATATATATATATATATATATATATATATATATATATATATATATATATATATATATATATATATATATATATATATATATATATATATATATATATATATATATATGTATATATATATATAAATATATATATATATATATATATATATATATATATATATATGTATATATATATATAAATATATATATATATATATATATATATATATATATATATATATATATATATATATATATATATATATATATATATATATATATATATATATATATATATATATATATATATATATATATATATATATATATATATATATATATATATATATATATATATATATATATATATATATATATATATATATATATATATATATATATATATATATATATATATATATATATATATATATATATATATATATATATATATATATATATATATATATATATATATATATATATATATATATATATATATATATATATATATATATATATATATATATATATATATATATATATATATATATATATATATATATATATATATATATATATATATATATATATATATATATATATATATATATATATATATATATATATATATTATAATGTCTCTGTTAAACCACTTTTGAATGAGAAGCTTTGTGAAATCTTATCTTGTATCTTAAAAAAATAACAAATGGTTCTACTTCGTAATAATTCGATCCAAATTTGTCATTTGTTCTTGCAGATCGCCATTATTTTATTTTTATTTTTATCTTACGTATTTTTACTATTTATTAATTCGTCTGACTCTGTATAACTTAGCGCGTTTAGCTAGCGCGCAGAAGTTTTTAGGTTCGATTTCTAGTCTGAGGGGATAAATGAGTAATTTCACTCTTATAACATATTTATTCAATATCTTTCTGGACTGGTACCTGAAGCGCAGGACTAATCGCTTTTTTCATGTAATTATTCATCATGATAAGATTGCATCGATAATATGCACTATTGGGTGCCAACGAGGGGTAGAAGAAAAAACATTATGTAATAATATAAGGTAATTTTAAAAAAATACATCGTCTTTTAAAAAAATCATAAGTATGCGAAATTTCTTTGACAACTTCAATTCATGGCATTGATTCAACTTTTCATCTTAACATTTTTCTTACACAATTTTGTACCCTTGGGAAGGGTCCTGCAAGAGTGTCCGAGAAGTTGACAGGAGAATACATATTTCTACATGGTTTGACTCCAAACAATGTTTTTTTTTAATCATCATTACAGTTTTATAATCTTCAATTTAGATTACTAAATTGCATCTAGTACTTTATATGTGAATAATCTACGCTAATGCAAAACCATACACTGCATTTAAACTAAAAACCCACTGAGCTGCCTAAACGTTAAATTTTTTAATGATCCCTAAGAAATCAAGACCTATTTTAAAACACCAACCACTTCCATATAATAATCCTTCTTTTATCATCTCGTCATTACTTGTCATAAAAACTTACCTTGGACCAGTTTTAATAGCAAGCGAGCTGATCTCGCATCATCGCTCGAGATTTTTTTTACGATATACATATCTCTTTCTATTTTTGGTCGTTTTTTTCACTTTTTAATACTTTGTAGGTGTAAGCAAAACGTGGGTGACTAAGTATTGCATTAAATTAATTATCATTATAAATATAATTTTTATAATTATTAGTATTATTATTAAAATAATTATCATTAAAATAAGGGTAGGTAATGATTTGGTGCTCGTCACGCTTATAATCTGGATAAGAACTTTCATATCTTGTGTAAGAACTAACTTTGATTAAAGAAAACACTTCGTTTTTTACCACTTGAGTTTTATTATAGACTACATGTTTCAGAAGTTAAACTTCCATCATTCAGGTCAGTTTAACTTCTGAAACATGTAGTCTATAATAAAACTCAAGTGGTAAAAAACGAAGTGTTTTCTTTAATCATTGTAACATGTCTTACCACAAAGTTAATGCCGAAACAATAAATAAAAAAGAACTAACTTTCATTGTGTCTGCTGTTTTGAATTCTTTGATTCTCCGGGAACAATTACCGGTAATTGAGAATTATGTTAACACGCGTCTGGCATCCGACTGTCTCTTTCAACACTGTCTCTCCTGCCTCCTGATAAGTGTATGCAGTATCCACACCGATTTAATTTTAATATTAATGAATTCACCTTCCTACACGGTGGCTGGCATCTGACTGGGTGTTTCGTCACATCCGGACAGGAGTTGCGTTCCTTTATGGTGTCGCTCTATTCTGGTCGGTTCCGTTCCGGTTTGTTTGGCTCAGCAGCCGGTACTTGGAGGTACTTCCCGCCTCACTTTGTGCGTTGCTTTTGTTTTTGTCATTGCCGTACAGCGACAAGTTGTCCGTATGATCTCATACCACGATCTTGAGCCGTCGATCTCCTGTGAGGTTTATTTATTTTTAATTTTAGTTTTACTTGTTAAATACCACTATTTCTGAAAATCCACTGTGACACGTGTTTCGATGCATTCCGCATCATTTCCAAACACCGTTTGCAAAAAATGATGCGGAATGCATCGAAACACGTGTCACAGTAGATTTTAGTAGATTAGAAGAAATAAAGAGGTAAAGTAAAACTTAAATTAAAAATGTATTGATTTTACCACAGAGTGACTGCCAAATCAATTGATAAAAATATTCATTAAAGTATCTTTATTTCGCTGTGAAATAAACAAAGTTTCCTATTTGTATTTTCTAGTTTTCATTATCTCTCGGACGAATGTGCGTTAAGACGACGTATGATAGTTCAAATGGACAGCGGCGCCGACGTACACAGATAATTTATTAGGGTAGGCAGTGGAGGTAAGTTGTAAGGTAAGCTGGTACTACTTATTAAGGTAGGGTAGGTACTGGTTGCGTTTTTATATGTCACGCGGGTAAGTTAGGATAGGCACTGCTTTTATGCCTATATGAAAGGTCGCCCCTGCGAATGGTGATATAAGGGAAGAATGCAAGACTGAGATAAGCATTATCGATAAAATTTATAAAGGTGTTTTGAGATTGTTTTGGCATGGTAATCGAATGAGTGAATAAAGAACAGTAAAACAAATTTACAAGGTAAACGTTATTCGAAATAGAAGCAAAGGAAGACCGAGGAAAACTGGGCATGATCAAGTGTTTCGAATACTTGGGCGTGGTCAGGTCAGAAGACGGTATAATCAGCGGGTATGTATGAAGAGATACATGAAGGAGGAAGAGGCTAAGATTGTTTGGCATGACAAACTGGCGTAGCGTTTTCTCTCTGCTTACCCCTGAGGAAAATTCCAGGGTGATGTGTAGTAAATATGTTGTATGAGTAAAAATCACTTAACCAGTCCGGTATGGACGTTAATGAACGTCGAAGTCCGTCTGTCAGTTAGTATGGTGTAACCTGTATAGCAATGACGTCTGTGGATATTTTTGTGTAATTTTGTCATGATTGAAAAATATTTCTAATAGGTGTTTTTTTTTAATATATTAACACAATTTCTGTCTTCATAATACATCGATTAAATGAAGAAAAAAAAATTTTTCATATAAAAAAAACCCATTCCCCAGAGAAAGTCGGACATCAATTTTTGTGCTCCCGGAAAGGTTAATTATTCACCCCCATTAGTAATTGAAGCAGAATAATACCGAAGAAAACTAGGCATGATCAAGTATTTTGGATACCATATACGAGTACATATATGTATAAAGAAAATAATCCATGTGAGAGCTAGGTGATTCAATGAATTATTAGATAGTTAATATTTGAATAGATGTGTGTTAAATTAATTTCCAGCTAATCAACGCATAATTGTGTGTAATCTAGAATGATGTGAATAAAAAATAAACATCGATACACACCTATTGCTACAAAAATATCGCCGTACAATGCCCCTCGAAGTGAAACGAAAAACACGCAGCTGTTCAAATACTACAATGTTTTTGAGTAAGTCCGGAGTACACACAAAACATGCTAATTTATGGTGTAGAATTTAAATCATGTGAGAAAAATATTATATGTACGCGGAGTTTTGATAGTGCCGCCTTACTGTGTCTAAAAAAATCATCGAATAATGGCGATAAACTGCTCAAACTCGGCAAAAACGAGGCATAATAAACTAAAGAAACCTATATTTTGTAAATGTAATTATTTTATTGTAAAACCTTTAAAGGTACTGTAAATTGTTATTGTATCTATTGTATGTAATGTATATAATCTAATAATAAAAAAATAAAACAAATAATAATAAAATAAATAAATTGTATTAACATGTAAGTATTTCGGCTCAACACAGGCCATGCCTAAAGAGCCGTTATTACGTATAGTAAAAAAATGTATGTAACCGTGAAATAAATAAAAAAAATAAAATAAAAATACATTAAAAGCATTGTTAACTTAGTGGTATGGTAATATAACACTCTCCTTATTATTCATCGTTCATTAACGATAATATGTAGAAGAAACTTACTCGCATGTTTAAAGCCTTAAGTAACATCCTGAATACAAAATAATTAGTAAAAAAAGTCTTTATTTGTTTAGCGATTTCTCACTCTAATATTTATTCAATATTATTACCCAGGACTGGTACTTGAAGTGGAGGGCTGATCACCTTTCCTTCATGTGCTAACGATAAAGATAACACTGAGTTTATATGATGCAGTGCCCTATGCGCCATCGGGTGCTGACAAGGGTTTGAAGGCGGTATATATTAGTGTATTCTGCAAAATGAGATTTTAAGTTGAGGTGGTACGAGTAACACATTTATTAGTGTTATTGTTGCCAAAAAAATCAAAAATGATAATATGTCGGTACTACTTAAAATACCGAGACGGACTCCGATAGAGAAAATATAATATTTAAAAAATTACAACTTATGAATGTCGAACAAATATACGCTCAAACAATCCTAACATATGCATTTAAGAATTACTCTCGCATAACACAAGAAAGCATCTCCCAGCAAAGCACACAAATCATAATTAACACACTTTATGGAAACGTACGAGTACATAGAACTACAAGACCAAAGCGTAGAAACACATCAAAAAAACCTAACACATACCTCTTTTGGTAAAAAAAAAAATATCATTTATTATTTGACTCCTTACCTGACCACTTTCAAGTATTTGAAGTACTTGATCGCGCTAAGTAACGAGTGTTTTTGCCTAGAATTTTCACTCATGAATTACATGAAATTATAGTAACTTTAAGCATAAAGAGTAAATCCACTCACGAGTTGGCATAGGCTATGAAACTTATAAAGTTGAAGCCCGAGTAGGGACATGATAAACGGTGTTGCATAAGCCGTAGCTAGATATCAGAGTCACTTAGGTAGGTAATTAAAAATAATAATAATAAATCGCGCTAAGTTTTCCTCGGTCTTTCTGCTTCTGTTTCTAACTACATTTTTCAAGAGATATGCTCACTTCACCTCTAGGTTTGTTATAAAAATAATTCAATTGAATTCATTTTCAAACCCGCATCCACACCTGATGGTGCATAGGGCACTGCATAATATAAACGCAGTTTTGTCTTGATCGTTAACACATGAAGGAAAGGTGATCAGCCCTCCACTTAAAAAGGATAAAATAAAATAAAAATTAACAATAAAATCTGTGATTTTAATAAATGTGTCGCTTTTAGTTTGCTTTAAGTATGTTTTTAGAGCGCCAAAGAAATTTTTATCCGTCTAAATAAGAGAAGGTTGGTCGTACCTTAGGGCACCTTGAAATACTTAAAATTTATTATCAAATTTAGATGTTTTATATCGTGGCTTCCAAGTTATAACTCTACTCGCTGACATCTTCATTTCAATTGTTAACGGCCGTGATAAATCTTACACTATCAATTATTATCTTTTTTGGAAATCTAACAATGTAGTATGTAACATATGTGTTATTACGCCAGTACTAATCGTCCGCCTGTCTTAAATCGTGCCTTGGGCCTGCTTCTAAACTGCTCTCGTCTATTTTTCATTCCTAAGCTCAATCTTCACATACTCGTCCACAGACTCGTTATAGGACCAACATTGAAAGTATGAGATTGGTGCTATTATTTTAACTGTGTAGGCGTATTTGGACAGGCTAAGTACAATTCAATTGCATGTCGCAAAATTACATCGTCTTACAAAAGATTTGATGTTATTTTATGTAAACTCGGCATAATCAAATTTCAAATACAGTAAAACCTCGATATGATGACTAATTGAGGGGAGAGGGTGTCCGTTTAAGCCGAAAGTCCGTTGTATAAAAATAGGTATAAAACAGATTAAAAACTTTTTTTTTAAATATTTATAAATATTTATATATTATATCTTAACACAGTGATCATATAAATATTATATATTTATATGATCACTGTGTTAAGATATCGCTTACTCCTTTCAAGAACGTCATAAATCAAAAAACCTGATTTTCAGGAGAAAGTTACATAAATATAAAGCCACTTATTGAACTTTGTACTGTGCAACAGATCTTTTTAGGTAAAACCTGAAGGTGTTTTCTCCATTAGAAAAATATTTAGTTTACTTAAAAAAATAATTAAACAATACCTTTTCTTCAAAATGCAAAAACAACATTTTCTGTCCTGTAGCGGGTAAATATCTAGTTAAAAATATGCCACTTTTGCTGGGATATAGTACATTTTCTGGGCATTCCAAAACATGCACAACTGAAAATTGTCGATTTTTGATTAATGACGTTCTTGAAAGGAGTGAGCGATATAAACAATCCAAAAAAAGAACAACAAAAAAAAATTATTGTCTTCGGACATTCGTCGTGTAGTAACGTTGCTGTTTGATATCGACGCGCTTGCGTTCGGTAATCCTTTCTAAAATTAGTAAAATGCGTATAATATATTTAAACTTCGTTATCTGGGACACACAAGGTAGCTTGGTGGGTCTCTGCATTTTTTTAAAAAATATGTTTAAAATTGATATTTAAATAAAAGCATACAATTTATGTTAATAAAAAAAGTCAATAAATGTTATTAGATCGTCCAAATGTAATTTAACCACTGATAACTTTATGCAGTGTTGTTGCTTTTGTGCAGTCTACTAGCAGGACGGCATTGTGTCTCGTATGACGTGATTATCATGGCTGCTAAAAATTATTTATTTGCGCCGATACTTAAATTTAACCATGTATAATATTGACAGGCTTTTTTTAAATCATTTGATCAGATTTTGTCCGTTGTATCCGAAGATCGTTTAATATAGGTCCTTCATATCGAGCTTTTATTGTACTTGCATCCCAGCAAAATAGCAGACAAAAATAGAAAACAGAAATTACCCGTTTATTCCCACACAAGCTATTCTTCAGATCAATCCGCTATTCTTGTTACATAACAAAATACAATGCGATACGCTCAGGTCGCCACTGTGGAATAGGGTGCAATTATACAATCACCATTTGCCCAGTCCGTGTGCGTTAAACCCTCCCCTCTACGGATGATCACCTATCTCAGGCACCTGACTGGTCGCTAATTCAGCTGTGACTGGCAGCCAGCCAAATTGCGTACAAGTTTGACGGTTAGCGAGAACCAAACTTGACCGTGGCAGGTTAAATGATCGGGTTTTTTGTCCGTTAGTTTGTTTTTCTCGTGTTTGATTCGATCCGCTGGCGGTCCGATTAAATATCTCGGTGTCGGCGAAAATTGACGCCACCGGTATTTTTATTGGCTACGAATCTCTGTATTATTTACACAATTAAAGATTACATCTAATGTTTTACGTCATCTAATAAGAGCTGTCGGCGAAAATTTATGCCACCGCTATTTTTATTGGCTACGAATCTACGTATTACTTACTTACACATTTAAAGATCGCTTTTAATGTTATACGTCATCATATAAAAGTTTTTGTCTGTTAAGTAATTGAGCGTAACCTCTTCAGGAGTTTTGCTTTTCAAATATAATTTTTTATTTACGATTTATGCCCGGTGGGATTTTTACATTAAAATGAGCATTATTATGAATTGGACATGTTAAAAACATACAACATTTTGAGTGTGTCCAAATACTTGTTCACAAATCTGGATTATCTCCAATTATAGGAGTTATTTTTATCTGTTAAACATTTCTCATGGCGGACAACGTGCTTCTTGACATTCTCACTTAGCAGTTTCTATGTTTTCAATTGTATTTTCAATGCTTCTCAAGTACTATGAAATTAAATATATTAGAAATGTGTACTTTCTATTTTCTTTCTTTTCTATATGTCCAGACTGAACAACTGCAATGCGTGGCCGGGTACAACTAGTTCTAGATAATAATAATAATAATATATTTAAAAAATACATAAAAAAAAAAAAAAAACTGGTAGTCAGATATACTGCGAGTATTAATTATAATAATAAACGTATAATTTTAAAAGGGCAAACAATTTTATCATACTGTGCAGTACTTTTTTTTTTATAAACGGTTTTTCAAAATACACAAAATAAAGAGTGGGTTGTAGTTTATAGCTCGATCAATATTTTTATCATGTTGGGTTATTTTTGTTAGGGTTGTCGCATGTTCGGTTTAATTACGACTTTTTTATGACTGCTGTTTTTTTATTTTCTCATATATATAACTATTATTTTCCCTAACCCCTGTTGAAACAATGTCTAGCCTAACCTACCCCTCGTTAAAACAATGTCACGTCTTGTTATTGAATATTCAATAGTGTAAGAACACTTTGCCATTGTAACCTTTCTAAATATTTAAAGGCATTGCGTGCTCTTAACCCATAATTTACGATGTTTCACATTTCCAATTATGCTAACGATTTTAAATGGTAGTATAGTACAAGTGTACAATTTTCCACGAATATGAACTGTACTTCCTCCATACATTATCGACACGATTTTTATTTGTTTGATTTTATTTATTTGGAATTTTTACAGATCAGTTACAGCAAGTTGTCTGTTTCGATTACAAATTCCACATTTGTTCCTATATTTGTAAAAATTACTGGAAGAGTGACGGGAGGGAGGAAAAGGGGAATGGGGAATGGGGAAATATCAAAGCTCAAGACAAAGACAAATTGTATGAAACGAAGGATACACTGCGATATCAATGGCGACTGGCATTGTTAAATTATCTCAGCGCTATCAATGTCCAGTTGGTGCATAGGGCACTGCATACTATAAACCCAGTTAATAGTATGCAGTATGCCCTATGCACCATTGGGGTGCGGATAAGGGTTTAATGGAAGATATGTTGAACTGGACATTGATAGCGCTGAGATCATTTAACAATGCCAGTCGCCATTGATATCGCAGTGTATCCTTCGTTTCATGGTGCATAGGACACTGCATACTATAAACGCAGTCGTAGGACACAAAATGCCGAACCCTCTTCTAGTGGAACGGAAGGTCTGCTGATGACAGTCAACAGTCCGCCTTCTCCTGAGGAGTGCAACGTGGTTTCCTCCCAGCAATGAGCAAATGTTGAAAAGTTCCTGATGGGCCCACACTAGATTATCCCTCCTGTTCCCAACACAGATTCAAATAAAAACATATTTAATTAGCTAGAAGAAACAAAAATCCACTTAATGATCTATAAACCTTGTACCTACATAATAAGCAAGGTAAATAATAAACGCAATTCCCATCTAAAAAAAAAATCTGTAAACGCAGTGTTAGCTTGATCGTTTAAATAATTAAAGAAAACACTTCGTTTTTT
Organism: Brachycentrus maculatus; assembly: GCF_059751285.1. NCBI lineage: Eukaryota > Metazoa > Arthropoda > Insecta > Trichoptera > Brachycentridae > Brachycentrus > Brachycentrus maculatus. The sequence goes on along the minus strand of NW_028280760.1, from coordinate 3,421,786 downwards.
ACCACTTGAGTTTAATTATAGACTACATGTTTCAGAAGCTAAACTTCCATCATTCAGGTCTGTATAATAACTAAAATATAAAATATAAAATTGTTCTATAAATAAGGATAGGGGAAAGTAAGGGGAAGGGGTTAGTCAAGGAACGGAGTTTGAAAACAAAGGAAAAATTGAAAGCAATGGCGAAGAATTGATCGTTTAAACATGAAGGAAAGGTGATCGGCCCTCCGCTTCAGGTACCTGTCCAGGGTCATATTGAATAAATACATATTAAGGTATTCGGGTAACAGTCCAGGGTAATATTGAATAAATATCAGAGTGAAAAAATCATTTATATTTATTTGACTCTCCCATGGAAATCGATCCCGGGACCTCCAGTACGGTAGCCGAGCGTGCTGACCATTACACTACGGAGGCGGACAAATTCTTTGAATTTTTATATGCAAAGGAATAAAAAAAATTACCAGTGTATTTTTAAGTTCAAGGGCTGTTTAGGTTATAATTCACGAAAAAGGCGAGTGACAAATCTTTCATTATTATTTTATTATCCTCCTTGGTGGCTGATCGGTGATCCCAGGTAGATGAACTCGTTCTTGCATCCAGTTCATCTGTAGTATTGTCATCAACCTTGCGAATCAATCGATCACCGTTATATCGGACTGATTCTCATTGATCGCTTGATCAAGTATGCCACTCTCGATCATGAAATCTACAAGATTACATACTGAAAACCGGTACCCACTACATCTGTACATAACTTCAATTCAAATCAATTAGTCCGTAAAATTGATAATGATTCATTTTCCTTTTCAAGTACAGGTTGATACATTTTTTTAATTGAATAAGATTACACAGTTTACATTTTAGTGTGTCCAAATACTTCTTCACAAATCTAGGTTTCTCCACTTGGCAGTTATTTTTACATTTTGACGTCTTAGCATAGATGAAGAAGAATATGGAAGTCTTAGCATTTACAGGGATTATGACGTGTTATGATAGGTCGTACGCTGGTTTAAATGATGACTTATAAACGTGTAACATTCACCATTCTACCCATGATTGATAATCACACTACCCAAATGTTTGGAGCTCATAGACCCTTTGAATTATATGCGAGATCTTTACCGAATTATTTTACATATTGGGAGGCGCTTTAAAACATGATTTAATATTGAATTTAAATTAATTTATTTTTTTTAAATTTCTTTACATCTCACCAATAGATGTCTCTAGTGAAGTTTTAGTGATTCATGAACAAGGTTTCTAAATTGGTTCATATATATAGAACTTCCAAGAATTTGAGTAGTGTGGTTGTCAATAATGGGTAGAATTGGTGAATGTTACACGTGTGTAAAGTGATCACTCAAACCAGCCTATGACGGTCGTAAGCCCCGTAAATGCCCAGACTTCCATATTCTTCTTCATCTTTGATGAGATGTCAAAAAATAATATGAAAATAACTCCTGTAATTGGAGATAATCCAGATTTTGTGAACAAGTATTTGGACACACTCAAAATGTTGTAAATGATTTAAAAGGGTCTCTGCTTAAAAAAATGCTCACTCAGATCAACCACATATCCTCCCGCGAGCTCGCACGTGAAACGACGTATGAATAATAATATACATATTTGATATTTTATTTATTGTTTCGGCATTAACTTTGTGGTAAGACATGTTACAATGATTAAAGAAATCACTTGTTTTTTACCACTTGAGTTTTATTATAGACTACATGTTTCAGAAGTTAAACTTCCATTATTCAGGTCTGTGCTTTTTTTGTATTTTTTTATATATTTTTTTTATATTTCATATTTTAGTTATTATACAGACCTGAATGATGGAAGTTTAACTTCTGAAACATGTAGTCTATAATAAAACTCAAGTAGTAAAAAACAAGTGTTTTCTTTAGTCATTGTTACATATTTGATAACCAAAAATGTTACACGTATATAAAGTGATCACTTAAACCAACCTTTGACTAGTCGTAATCCCTGTATATACCCATATTTAAATCTTTTTCGTCATCCATATTGAGATGCCTCCTGCGATGTCGATTCCCAGCTTTCAATGCATCTCTCTGGTAGTCTGCCCGGGAATCGTCTACTCTGGTGTTGACCGTGCAATGCAATGTTAGGGAGTCTTGATGGTTCCATTCTCCTCATACCATTGATTTTTTCGTTGACTTCCCCTTCTAACGACATATTTGATCTCACATATCGCTCGCTCCTTTCAAGAACGTCATGAATAAAAAAACTTGATTTTTCAGGAGAACGTTTTTAAAGTTTAAAAATATAACACAATGTATTAAAAATAAATATCAAGCCACTTATTGAACTTTTTACTGTGCAACAGATCTTTTTAGGTAAAACCTGAAGGTGTTTTTCGATTTGAAAAATATTTAGTATATTTAAAAAAAATAATTAAACAATACCATTTCTTCAAAATGAAAAAGCAACATTTTCTGCCCTGTAGCGGGTAAATATTAAGTTAAAAATATGCCGCTTTTGCTGGGATATAGTACATTTTCTGGGCATTTCGAAAACATGCACAGCTGAAAATTGTCGATGTTTGATTTATGACGTTCTTGAAAGGAATGAGCGATATGTTTTACACTGTCCAATTTCCTTTTTTTGGTAACCCGTCAACCCAGTGCGTTACTCAACTCTGCCCTCATTAGAGCAATAGCTAATAACACGGTCCGCAATCGTATAATTACTGTGGGATGATCCTATTCAGTTACCTCTCGCCTTGCTCGTGAGATCATTGGCGACACCTCTCTATGGCGGCCCACCACATCTCTCCATCATACGTTCGGCAAGTCCATCTTTGGCTGAGCGTTGTGATAAATCTCGCCTGATCCCGATGTTCTCAGAAAAAGGACGAATTCTCAGTTCGTGAGTCCTCGATGTTAAATTAAGTTCCGTAACTGCGCTCATTATGCCTTGTATGGTCTCTCCATATTTCGCGGAACTCCTTAATTTATTTATTGACTTGGCGTTTAATTTGTAGAACTCCATTTTAATAATGCCCTAACAAGGCGAAACAATTGTCACAATATAATTTTTTATGTGATTTTTGTTAATAAAATACAACTTAGTAGACTCAAAAAATCTGTGTTTGAATTAAAATTAATACATGAACTCCTTAATAATAATCATAAGTCTGTTTTTTTACAGCCAAAGTCATCGTTTTTCGTAAGCAAACACATTTTTTCATTAATTGATTCGGCAGTCACTTTGTGGTAAAATCTATCTATTTTTAAATTAAGTTTTACTTTGTAAATACCACTATTTCTTAGAATCAACTGTGACACGTGTTTCGATGCATTTCGCATCATTTTCATACGGCGTTTGAAAATGATGCGGAATGCATCGAAACATGTGTCACAGTAGATTTTAAGAAATACTGGTATTTACTTAGTAAAACTTAAATAAAAAATAAACACATTTTTATTTTCCGATGTCATTGATTTTCATAAGCAAACACTGTCATAGCTGATTACCTCATATAGCATACTTCTTCAAACCCTCATCCGCACCCGATGGTGCATAAGGCACTGCATCATATAAACGCAGTTATCTTGATTGTTCACACACGAACGAAAAGTTATCAGCCCTCCGCTTCAGATGCCAGTCCAGGGTTATATTAAATAAATATTAAAGTGATAAAATCACTTGTACTATTTGACCCTCCTTCCCCTGGGAAACGAAACCGGGACCTCCAGTACGGTAGCAGAGCGGACAACACGACTAACATATTATTATCAATCAAAGCCTAACTGAGAAAGCTAAACGGATAGAGTCAACCAATCCCAATGTAGGAATGTGAAGCACGGAGTTGGCAAAAGAATAATGAAAGTCTACTGAATGCATTTGAGACGCGATCTCTCAGACGAATGTGCATTTAAACGATGTATGATAGATGTTCGAATGGTGAAATGAAATGCTTGACATGAAGTGAGTTCCGGGACCTTTTTGTTTTGAAAAAAGCCCTAGAAATAGGTATCAAATTGTGGTAGATTCGAACCGAGAAACTCTGACTCAAGAGTCCGCGACACTAACCACGGGACCACAACCCGGCACTTTTTTTTAAATTTACCTTCGAATAGCGAATTGGCAATGTATTTGCGTGTGCTGTCAAATAAATTTGACATTACTTGTGATGTGGAAATTTCTCAATAATTTTTACACAATCCGAATCCGCGGCCTCTTCGTCATTTCAACGAGAAAATTACCTTCAATTTTGTATGCATCGACGCACATAATTATGCCTGAAATAGTAATAGATAAGTACTAAGCTGTGTTTTGTTGTTAATGCCATTCATTGTCCGTTTATTTGTCATAAGACCTTTGCTGTTCCATGTCCTTATTTAAACAAAACAACTTTGCGTAATACATTATACACACCTAGAAAACGTGATCGAGAATACATTTTTCCCTAATGAACTGTAATTTTCAATGGACAATAACTATTACACATTTAATTAAATAAGCAGTCGAATGAGTCGTTTTCTAGGGATAGAAAGATCGATAAAGATATACTATAGAACAGAGAGTTAATACTGGGTCCAAAGTGAATGATACACTGATTAACAACATTTTTAGTGTGTCCAAATACTTTTTCACAAATCTGGATTATCTCCAATTAGGAGCTACTTTTTACATAACTTTCAACATCTCAACATTGGAAAATGTGGAAGAATATTCTATATTCTTCTTCATCAATGTCGAGATGTCAAAAATAATTCAGTTAAAGCAAATAAAAGCCTATCTGCGAAAACTGAACTGACAGTACAGAACAGATTCCAGGTTCCAACCATATGTAATGTTGGCAGATTAAAAATTGAATGAATGCAGACGAAATGCGATATCTCAGATGTATGGGCGGCAAAACGGTGTACAATATATGATCGCATAGTAAAATAAGGGATGAATGCAAGCGAGATAAGCATTACAGATGATATTCAGGTAGGTGTGTTGAGATGGTTTGGACGTGTGGAACGAAAGAGTGAGAGAAGAACAGTAAAACAAAGTTACTGTACTTTTAATATGAGCAGAAGAAAACTGAGGAAAAGTTTGTATGATCAAGTATACAAAATACTTGCGGGTATATATGAGGAAATGTATGAATGTGGTAGAGGCGAAGATTGATAAAAAAAAAGATATATGAGCGAAAAGTCAAGTTCATGATTAATTTTGTTTTTTAGAAGATTTTTAGCATTTAAAGGTTTTTAGGCCGGCCCCAGAAGAGATTGTGCGATGACATTGTCACCGTCGCAAGTAGTAAGTGGATCAGGCCTACATCCAGCACTGGAGAGGCGGCTGATAAAGAAGAAGAAAGATGAATGAAAAATATCTTATGTATCATTATTATGTCAATCATTGCACACGGTATATGTTGTCCTTTCAATGAGCGTATTTCGCTTGTGAAACAGTTTACCTTGGCAACAGCTGGCACTCGGGGTTCGTGCGACAGGAACTATCACGTTTCGAATGTAGGCAGAAGCTATAAACATATCAACTTGTATTGTAGTTTGTAGCCGATGACGGGAGTATTATTGTGGTTTCTCAAGACGTATGCCATGCACTACATGTAATTACTTATGTCGGAAAATTACGTATATTATATCTATCTGATGAAGCTGATTTTCAAAAAATAAATGTGTAATTAATTAATTTTTTTTTCTTTGTTTCAGGTAATTTACTTATGGATATAAAGAATCTACTCATATGCTTGCGAGAACGTTATTCTGGTAAATTTTTACTATTTTAATTTGGTATATCGCTTCACTTATGCTCCTCGGGCATTTTAAAGGTATGTTTGTTTCAAAATAAAATGTGTGAAAAAAGCAATTCGATTTTCTCGAATTGTTTTTTTTCGATTTTCTTGTTCATATACTGTCGAATATGTTCATAGGTCTCCCTCGAAGTGTTCCGCAAGAAATCTTGCATTTTTTTCAGATTCATTAACAGTGTAGGCCTACTCCGGCCCTGCGAAGGGCTTCTGAGTTTGTGACTATCCTTCCAAGATGTATGGAGCATCCGTCTGCGCGGTCACATCTCGAACGATTCTAGTCTGTTTATTGTGTTAATACCAACTTTCGGAGTCCACGTCTTGGAATTGTACAACAAGATTGATTACACGTAACATACGATCATTTTCTATCTAAGGTAGTCTGCAAGCTAACTTTATTTATTTGCTTCCAGCATAATTTTATTTATTTATTTGATCCTTTTGTCTCGTCCCGAGAATTTCCAGTCTAATCCTTTTAAGGTCGACACCCCTTATCTGTTGTGGTACTAATTTGAATCGTTGCACGCAACCTTTTGTTTCCGTATCTCTTAACGAGATAAATCTCTGATAATGCCGATATTCAATACTGTCGTGTCTCTACATACAGCTGCTTTCATATTCCACTTGTCCCGCGCTGTGTGGGCGCCTTTCAAACCTCAAACTGATGCACTTTCCTTTCCCGCCCACTGAATGATACTGTACTTCCTGCCCGCAAGACTGTTAGCGTGAAGGCATATAAGTACTCGTAATTGGGCAACGTCTGGTCTGTGCGCGGAGAGTGGGCAATAACTCGGCGTATGACACTCAATGGCGCACTTCACAGGTGAACTCCTTAATGAGATGGAGACTGGATTTACGCATATCCAAACAGCGCAACGTATGTGAGCTATTTTTTACCATTTTCGTAAAAATCGCGCGACCGAATTACAGCTACTCGTATGGATATTGCAGCATTCCGTGTCTAATGAATCAAATATAAAAATTAACTGATTAAGTACATATATTTGTCTACCTACGTCTTGCATTGATAGAATTGCATTATTTTTATTTTATTTGCGTGGCTAGGCTAAAACTTCAAATGCCAGTCATGTTCAACATATTAGTATTTCCAACATTTTGAGTGTGTCAAAATACTTTTTAAAAAATCTGGATTATCTCCAATTAGGAGATTTTTTTTAAATTGATCTCAACATACATGAAGAAGAATATAGAAGTCTGGACATTTTGCAAAATGCCCAGACTTCCATATTCTTTTCTTAGGGAATTTCATAAGGAGTTAGTGTTTTAAATCGTGTTTTTACATTTTAACTAGCGCAATTGACTGAAATGAGTGGTTTAAAATTGAAATACAATTTGATAACATTAACTTCCCTATAACGTCCACTCTGATAACGCAGTACGTATCTCAGCGTTATAGGGGGGTTTACTGTATATCTTATCAAATCGCTTAAATTTAATTGAATAAAATGTATACTACGTCATAAAATTCAATCGAAAATCGCGAGTTGTTACATTTGTCTTGAGTAACGCGATCTCTCAGTACCCTCGTACATTTTATGCAAATCCGTCTAAGATTAAATTCCTCGGCGATAATCCAAGATATAATACTATGTAGGTGTCTCGTATGTGGGTGTAGCCCAGAGACAAAAGTGCATTGATCATATTTCGATTACAAAACGTCGTGTGATGTCAAAAATGGTTATCAATCTGGTGTGTCGACGCAGAAGAAACAATGGGCCAGCTGACACTTTGCACGGACCATTAGACAAGCGATTAGTGCCATCTGTGCTTAGCCGAACTGGAGCCGACACTTCGTGACTTGGACAAAAAGGTCTGCTCTTAGCAGGTGATAAATAAAAATGCACATTAAAATCGGGGTAAGAAGTTTAAAAAATAAAACTTAGCGAATTAATGTGCCAAAAGGGTTATCTTTCTACCTGGAAAAGGGTATTTTTTTATTTATTTAATATAGTTACATTTTTTAAATACAATTTGGTACAATTTCTATACATTTATACGTATGGCAATCTTATAATTTTAGATTCGCTGTGCCTCTCCAAAAAGAGACTGACCTCTTGTGCTTGGAGTTGTTCTTACACTTAAGGTTTATTGTTTTATCTAATGTCAGCTAATGGTAAAATTTATTTATTAATTTTAAATCAAACACAGATTTTTTGAGTCTACTAAGTTGTATTTTATTAACAAAAACACATAAAAAATCAATATTGTGAAAATCTGTGTTTAATTTAAAATTAATATATAAATTAAAATGGAGTTCTACAAATTAAACGCCAAATTAATAAATAATGGTAAAATTCATAATTTTTTCATTTTTTTGTATCATTAATAGCAGACATAAATTAAAAGTAACCAGTGAAAGATTTTCGGACTTTTAAACACTCCATCCGTCGTTATCCTCCGTCGATGTCATTAATATTTTTATGCCGATTGGGTAACGAAGTCTATAATAACACAGTGCTATTTCATTTTCAAGGTATGCCTTGAAAACTTATTGTGATAGTCAATATTTCAAAGCAATATGCGCAAAATATTTGCGTTTTGGATTTGCGAGATGTGAAGTGTTTATTAAGACGTTCGGGTCAAATAAATTTTCTTGCAACATCGACATTCATCAAGTTCTCTTACCCTATTATGGAGGTTATAAATGTCTACTTTATTTTAAGCAGTTGCGTGTTCGACGTTAATTAGATATTTATTTGACGTACATATGTACATAGCAATGACAAGACGTTTTAGTTAATTCAATTTAATTGATTTTCACTGCCTTTAAAAACTGATTGCATTTTTTTACACCATCAAAGCGATGTGTTACATAATTGTTATGAAATTCATACGAATTTCATTGAAATCATACGTTTTTGTCTTGAATTTATAAAAAACAAAATTCTTACAAATCATATATTTTTTATTTAAATTTTAGTCGGTAAATACTACATTTTAAAATCTATTGTGTCAGGTATTGTGACATGATTTCCGCATATTTATTAAACACCATATGTGAAACTAAGTCTAAATTTTAGAGTTGTCTTTTAGGGCGTTGAAGGATGAAGAGGGGGTAGGAGCTGTTTATCATTATGTTTTTTTATCAGTGGGAACAGTCATTTTAATATTGTTAATTTTGGGTGTTTGAAAATGATTCGGAATGCATCGAAGCGCGTATTACAACAGATTTTAAGAAATAGTGATATTTACCAAGTAAAATTAAAATTGGATAGTTAAAATTATAATTGGAAGTGACTGCCGAATCCATTAAGGGTGTACTCTCAAATTAACGATTCAGTACACGACGGGATGCGCGAGGACCCACACTTGTGTACGCATACATTTTTTTATCAAGAATATATATTTAAAAAAATATTTTCATCATTTTTTTAACTCCTTACCTATCAATAACTCTTTCCTTCAAATACGGTATTTAAAAAAAATAATAATTACGTGTAATGTTACCTGGATTTAAAGAAAATTTAGTTGCGGACTATCGATTATCCCGCATTAATTAAATTAAATCATTTTAAATAAATGTGAGAAAGGTGACCCGTAATTTTCGTTGATTAGCTCTTTGTTTCTCAGACTTAGTACGTAGTTGATAAGATTTGATCGGCGGGTCATAGCAAACGTTAGGCAAGAGCTAATGTTGGGTGTTCTGAGCTTAGTTTGCCGGTTCCCACACAGCCTGCACGAGTGCCCTAGGGTCACACATTTCTGCACTTCTCTCTGTAACGTGAGCCGTCCTGACGGCGTGAGAATACGCGTTTCTGCTGACTCTAACCTAATATTCGTCTTCGCGATCTAGCCATATAATACCTATCTGTATTGATATTAAAAACCATTTTAATACATTTCATTTTAACATATTAAAAGCACGTATTCCACAAATACACTAAAATTAGATAATCCATAGAAAAATCCCCACAACCCTCTACAACGTACCCTTATCAATTATTATTTCGAACATTTTCTTAGACATGTCGCTCACTCCTTTCAAGAACGTCATAAATCAAAAAACTTGATTTTTCAGGAGAACGGTTTTAAAGTTTCAAAATATAACACAATGTATTAAAAATAAATAACAAGCCACTTATTGAACTTTTTACTGTGTAACAGATCTTTTTAGGTAAAACCTGAAGGTTTTTTCTCCATTCGAAAAATATTTAGTATATTTAAAAAAATAGCTAAACAATACATTTTATTCAAAATGCAAAACAACACTTTCTGCCCTGTAGCGGGTAAATATTAAGTTAAAAATATGCCTCTTTTGCTGGGATATAGTAAATTTTATGGGCATTCCGAAAACACGCACAACAGAAAATTGACGATTTTCGATTTATGACGTTCTTGAAAGAAGTGAGCGATGTGTGTTTTTATTATGTTCACAAATATACAACGTATTTACCGACTTGAAAAACAGTACGTATTATTCATTTATTGATTTGGCGTTTAATTTGTAGAACTCCATTTTGATTTATATTCACTCAATCGATCACAGATTTTTAAGAGTACTAAATTGTATTTTATTGAAAAACATATGAAAATAAAATTTGTGACAATTGTTTCGCCTTCTTATGGCATTTTAAAACTAATGAACTTACTAACTTCATTAGTTTAAAAATGCGATTAGTAGGCGAAACAATTGTCACAATATTAATAAAATAAAACTTATCAGACTCAAAATATCTGTGTTTGATTTAAAAATTAATCATTTTATAATCATTTTCTTTATTATAAAAGCATCCGCGATTCGTTTAGATTAATGAGATTTTCGGCAGCTATATGCAAAATTTTGATAAATGATCCGAAACGCATTTCCAATGCCTGGTTTTCCTTTTTGCATTAAATTAAATTAAATTAAATCAAAAAATTGTTTTTAAAGATGTTTCACTATCAATATGAGCGAAAAATCTCTAACGTTGTATAAAACTCGAAGTTTTTTCAATTAATCTCATCCTCGAGACCAGAGATACAGGTTTAACTTGATTACCAGTTAGATAAATGCTGTGGGAATACATTAGGTTAATGGTGATTAAGGTGCTACAAAGGAACTCCGATTCAACCGTCTCATTCTGTATCGTTGATAAGTTTCTATTATATTTTTCTTAAATTTTTGTATACAAAACTATTTTTAAATTTTTTTTCTTCTCAAAACTTATGGTAATCCAAAATGTAGGGCTAATAGACACTGACAAGTTTTTTTTAATGCCGATTTTATTGTATTCCATCTTGTATGTTATTTTAAACATTATAATAACATTTTTTACGACCGATTTTTAAAACCATTAAAAATACGGCTTGATTTTGGTGTAAGTGGATACAGTACAAACTAACTCTGATGCTGCTATATTTATTTAAAAGATATATTTTTTATAAGTTGAATAAATATTAGCAACCTCTACGAGACTAGTCAATAAAACGACTGCAATATCGAGGTGCCTAAGAGAAAAATCTGGATGAATCAGCACCTGAATATTAAGAGCAAAGTAAAAATATGGAAGACATGTTTAAGACCAATTGGAATATGGGATACAGACCAGAGCAAACATAGCGAGAACCAAATCTCTTCGATGATCTTCAGAAATGAAGACATAGAGGTGCATAACCGGAAACGCGTTAAGAAACCGAATAAGCAAAACGGAAATTCGGAAAATGTGTAGTACGAAGGCCCATGACAATAGAATGCAAGAAAATAGACTGTCTCGAATTGCTCTTTAAGAGAACCCAGATGGAAGAAGACCACCTGGAAAACCTCCAAAGCGATGGAGTGAGATTTAACAGCTACGAGACGGATAACGGAACAAACAGATCCGAGGATCTTTAAAAAGAAGAGAGAAAAGGATAATATTATTATATACGTAATAAAACAAAACATTTAACCAGGTTTTGCCTAATTTACGTCTCCATCGAGTGCGGATATAGCTAGAGATTGAAGTAATACAATTTGAACGTGCAATAATAGTAAGCAAGTTACCTCAGTCGGCCGGTTACTATACGCATTATACTATTTGTTATTTCAATTCACTCTTCCATACGTAGTTTTTAGTACATAGTAATGAATTTTACATGCACACGTGTACAGATATTATGTATACATATTATCGTTAGTTTTCAAATGTCTGTCCTTGAACGTTTCCTCGTTTACGAAGTAAAAACAAACAAACCTAATGACAAAATCACACTTTGAAATCATCACAATCGCGCTAGTCACTCGCATACCTCGTACCTGCATTCTAACATGTCGCTCACTCCTTTCAAAAGCGTCATATATCACAAATCGTCAATTTTCAGTTGTGCATGTTTTCGGAATGCCCAGAAAATGTACTATATCCCAACAAAAGCGGCATATTTTTAATTTAATATTTACCCGCTACAGGGCAGAAACTGTTGTTTTTGCATTTTGAAGAAAATGTACAGTGTAATTATTTTTTTAAATATACTAAATATTTTTCAAATGAAGAAAAAACATTCAGGTTTTACCTAAAAATATCTGTTGCATAGTAAAAAGTTTAATAAGTGGCTAGATATTTATTTTTAATACATTGTATTATATTTTTAAACTTTTAAAAACGATCTCCTGAAAAATCATGTTTTTTGATATATGACGTTGTTGAAAGGACTGAGCGATATATGTTGCTCACTCGTACAAAGTACACAACCACTTTCGTCTTCAGGTTGGAGGCTTTCACGCGGTATTTACACGTGTCGAGCGCCGGTGCTGAGTGCGGACGCGGCTATGTAATTACGGCCTACACCTACTAGGCCTCTAAGTAAAACAGTGTGTAGTCTGTATGTATTAAAGTCATTCCCACTTCTTGTAGTACTCGGTGTACCAGTATTACCAAATAGTCGCTTCTACGCAAGGTTCTTGCGCAGTTAGATATTTCCCAATGCGTTAGATATAAGTATGTAGGTACGTTTTATCCCGCAAAATGCCTAACAAATCCATCGAGTTCAATTTTGTATGAGAATATAGTTTTAAAAACTACGTTCTTCTTTCTTATCTCGTTTTTAATGCCGTATTCTCAAAATAATGTTAATGGAAGCGGAACATGGAACTGGCAAAGGAAGGATGAAAGCAGAGTGAACGCTGTTGAAATGCGCTCCCTCAGACGAATGTGTGGAAAATCATTGTATGACAGAATTAAAAACGACGATATAAGAAAGGAATGTAAGGCTGAACGAGGAATAGTTGAAAAGATTAGGAAGAGCTCTTTGCGGTGGAATGGACATGTGGAGCGAATGGATAGCGAGAGAATGACTAAGAAAATATATGTGGCGAATGTGAGAGGGAAAACAGAACGTGGACGACCGAAAAAGACTTGGCACGATCAGATCAATCAGAACCTAAAATCTGGCGGTGTCAAAAGTCTGCGTAATCGGAGGGCATGTATGACTAGTTGTATGGATGTGAAGGAGGCGAGGAGTGTATGTCAGGACAGAAGAGTGTGGCGTTCCATCCTCTCTGCCTACCCCTGCGGGGAAACGGCTTGATGGTAGTAGTAGTAGTAGTAAAAAAAACACTCTCCTTATCATTCATCGTTCACTTGTGTAATACCACTTTTATGGCAATAAAAAGTAAACAATATGATAACAACTAAAGATGATATTATTTATTGATTCGGCATTAACTTTGTGGAATGACATGTTGATTTTTTTTAATTAAACACTTAAGTGTTACTTTTCACCGATAGATAAAAACATCTGTTAGTTTTCGAAACTAGACGTGTGTAGTGAAATAAAACTTATCAAGTGGTATTATACAAGGGTTTAATTTTTTTTTAATAACTAAAGATGACTCCCTCGCACTGCATAAAAATATATCGCTCACTTAACAAACTTTCAAGAACGTCATAAATCAAAAATCGTCAATTTTCAGTTATGCATGTTTTCGGAATGCCCAGAAAATGTACTATATTCCAGCAAAAGAGGCATATTTTTGACTTAATATTTACCCGCTATAGAGCATAAAATGTTGTTTTTGCATTTTGAAGAAAAGGTATTGTTTAATTATTTTTTTAAATATACTATATATTTTTCAAATGGAGAAAAAACCTTCAGGTTTTACCTAAAAAGATCTGTTGCACAGTAAAAAGTTTAATAAGTGGCTTGATATTTATTTTTAATACATTATGTTATGTTTTTCAACTTTAAAAACGTTCTCCTGAAAAATCAAGTTTTTTGATTTATGACGTTCTTGAAAGGAGTGAGCGATATGTTCCCGAGTAATATTTATTTTAAATGTATAGCATATCACTGTCAACAAATAAAAATTATAAAATTGTACTAAGCATAAATGTGTAGAAATTTTATTGAATTGTATAAAAACATGTAACTATGTTTATTATAAGTTATAAAATATTTTTAGTTTGTCAAAATTACAGAGTAAAATGGATGTCGTCTTCTATGAGCGGTCTCTACTGATTTTTTCGAGGCAGGAATTTGCGTAGGCCAATTAAACAATTTAAAAACCATATATAAAGAGCATACAAATAACCTTTCTCTAAATTATTCGTGTACATTATATAGAAAATTATTATTATGTATTTACAACATTTTGATTGTGTCCAAATACTTGTTCACAAATCTGGATTATCTCCAATTATAGGAGTTATTTTTCATATTATTTTTTGACATCTCATCAAAGATGAAGAAGAATATGGAAGTCTGGGCATTTACGGGGCTGACGACCGTCATAGGCTAGTTTAAGTGATCACTTTACACACGTGTAACATTCACCAACTCTACCCATTTTTGACAACCACACTACTCAAATTCTTGGAAGTTCTATATATATGAAGCAATTTAGAAACCTTGTTCTTGAATCACTAGAACTTTACTACAGACATCTATTGTTGTGATGAAATATTTCATATTCTTCTTCATCTTTGATGAGATGTCAAAAAATAATATTATTATTCATGTTATTTCTATGAAATTGATTTGTCAGCTCCTGTCCAGAAATCGGCATCGTTTGTTTTAGTAGGCACCTACCTACCTGGGTAGGTTATCTGCTTCGATTAGCTATACAATCTGATTCAATGGAAAAGAAAGAAAAAAGCATATTATAACACGCGCGTATCGAATACAACGTTGTGATTTTATTTCAAAGGTAGTGGAATAACTTAGGAGATTTGAGATTTTGAACACTTGCATTTTTATATTTATACAAAAGATATAAGATAAAAACTGAAACCAACTAACCATCACGCCGCAACACCACAGAAATTGAAAGCCACATCAATCTGTGTCTGCAAACAATCCTCGACTCTTCAACATTTATGCTTCTCCTCATACATACCGATTATTCATACCATACAGGACACCTAACCTGATCATTTTCTAGTTTTTGAAATACTTACTTAATTATACCTTATTTTCTTCGGTCTTCCTCTGGGTTTTTTTGTCGATGACATTTTTTTTTTAATATTGTATTATGTCTCTTTTTTACCTCACATGTGTCTAATTTAATTAAAAATGACTTTAAATGTCATCATATTGTTTATTCAAATGAACTGTAAAGATCGGAAACCTTGGAATTTGCATAATTAGCGTGTAAAATTATATTTTACCCACATACTAATTACACACTATACCAAACTGGTGTCATTTTCTGAGGTCACAAGCGAATATTTATTTACATTAATAAATATCAATTTTATACTATCTTTATGTATTTATTTATTGATCTGAAGCCGTGAAAAAAGATTCTGTGCCGTAAAAAGTGTGCTTAATAAACGGAGCTAATTAATTTTTCCTGTTTTGCGACTTAACTACTTTACATTTAATGAATATGCCCACACATAATAATAATATTACTAGTTATGAAATATGGATAGCATATTGAGTATGCATAGTTTATTACTGTCAAAATTGTATATCAGTCCTCTTTTGATACTATCCGTATTCACAAATACTGTTAAAATTAGACCTTGTAACGAAAAGTACATACAAAACGAGATCAGACCTTGCCCTCTGTATCCCATCCCTATACCCACATGCAGTTCTTGTAAACATGATACAAATTTTAAAAAAAGTTTTTAAAATGTTTTATTTGTACTATTACTACTACGCCTACTACCATCACGCCGTTTCTCCGCAGCGCTAGGCAGAGAGGATGGAATGCCACACTCTTCTGTCCTGACATACACTCCTCGCTTCCTTCACATCCATACATCTAGTCTTTTAATTTGTCTTTTAATTTGTCCGATTACGCAGTCTTTTAATTTGTATCATGTTAATAAAATTGTGCCACAAAGTATCGGGAAAAAATATTTTAATTTTTTTTACCTTTGTTCCGAACCTTGAGGTGAGTTATGAAAGCCTCTATAGTTCGAATTCATCTCTGTAAAGTAATTTTTGTAGCCGTGATTTTTTTTTTTGTTATATTGAACTCCACCATTCATAAATTAATTTTTTGCATGTTTTTTTTAGTATTTAAACATGTGCCATAAAATATCAGAAATAAACGTTAATAATAATAGTGAATAATAATTTTGGATAATGTTTATTGCGCCATTTTCGTTAAATACTACCTCAAGGCGCTTGAAAAGTCGTGGAGAATGATATGTTCATGATTTATTTATTTTATTTTATTTATCTTAATTCCAAGCCTTGAGATGTGTAACAGCCTCCAATTTTCGTGTAGCATCAAAGATTATATTATATTTCAAAATCGCGTTACTGCAAAAAAAAAAAAATTCTAGTGAAACAGTACTCTGCCATTCATGAATACATTTTTTGCACGTTTATTTTTAGTATGTAAATATGTGCCACAAAATATCAGAAGAAAACAGCATTTATTTGTTTTGTTTAATTTTTCTTTATTCCAAACCTTGAAGTAAAGCGTGCGTTTGTGTGATAACTTATTTTCGTAGTAGTGAAATAGTACTAAAATCATTTTATTTATTTATCTTTATTCCAAACCTTGTGTCGAAGTGTGCTAGCCAAGTGGTGTCAATAAAAAAAAATTAAATCACGTCTCTGTGAAAAATATTTTTGAAGTGGTAAAATAGTACTCTATCATTCATGAATTCATTTTCTGCGCGTTTATTTTTAGTATGTAGACACGTGCCACAAAATATCAGAAGAAAATACATTTATCTATTTTATTTTATTCATCTTTATTGCAAACCTTGAGGTAATGCAAGAAAACCTTGAGGTAGTGCAAGACTCTAAAGTTTATATGACACCAAAAATTCATGTTTAAAAAAAAATCCCGTCTCTGTGAAGATTTATTTTTGTAGCATTGAAATACTACTCTACCATTCATGAATTCAGTTTTTTAGCACGTTCATTTTTAGTGCATGCACACACGTGTCACATTCCGCGACCGGCGATTATAGCCGAGTTCGTACCAAGGACACAGCTGTCCAGCTCCACGCCAGCAGTAGGTGTGCCTCTCTCTGCATCCAGCGGGCGTGGGCTGCCCGCACCTGGTCACGCCGATAGCCAAACGGCAGACGGAGACACACGGCACCAGTGTGATTGCGCATTAAGGGTCTCTTGAATCAGAATGTCAAAAAATATATTATTGCTTAAATCAATAGATAAACTTTTTTCTCAACATAGATGAAAACTCTTCTTATAACCTTAACCCTTTCCGGTCCATAAAAAAAAAAAAAAATTCCACCAGTTCCACAATAGATTTACAGCATTACAGGGTTAAACAATACATCCAAGTTTTTTTAAAATAAAACTACACTTGTGTTAAAAATTTATTTTATTTTGAATGTATACAATCTTGTCTCTTATTGTTACATTTGACACTAAATACGAGTGAGAAAAAATATGTTTGCTTGTATTTTAACACTAAACTGATGAAGAAAAAAATGTCGAATGACATTCGACATTGGACCGGAAAGGGTTAAGGTTTTAAAAAGAGTTTATTCAAATCATTCCAGCCAGAAATTATCAGTTTTTTTTACATAATAATTTTTCTGTTGTGAAAGTATATAAAAAATATTAAATTTCAAGGTGCTGTACCTTAAAATTAATATTTTTTAAATACTTTTAATTTTCAAACCCGCCAAAAAAATTACATTCACCCATAAGAAAAATATATCATTAATTAATCCTTTATTTTTTTCTGTCAACAATTACGAGGTGGGTATTTCCCGCCGATTGAAGACAGCAGCTACAAGACGCCATTGAAATAACCTTAGACATCTGTTTCATTAAATATATATATATATATATATATAAAACCATACCGCAAAAGTTAATAACTTTCTTTCTTTCATTAGGGTTGATACCAGGACTCAGTTGTTAACTGTCAGTTTAGCTTCCTCTGCTAGGCTCTGTTTATATTATTTTACATAACATCCTCTTCGATTTGTCAATAAAGTATTAACTGTTAAGCAGAAACAATTTTTAATTTAAGCATTCATTCATTCCACAAAGTTTCAGATGAAAAAAACTGATAAGAGACTTTACAAGAACGACTGATATAAAAATTATTTTGAATATAATACGACTTACAACATTTTGAGTGTGTCCAAATACTTGTTCACAAAATCTGGATTATCTCCAATTGCAGGAGTTATTTTCATACTATTTTTTGACATCTCATCAAAGATGAAGAAGTATATGGAAGTCTGGGCATTTACGGGGCTGACGACCGTCATCGGCTGATCACTTAAACCAGCCGATGACGGTCGTCAGCCCCGTAAATGCCCAGACTTCCATATACTTCTTCATCTTTGATGAGATGTCAAAAAATAATAATACGACTTCATACAAAATAAATCGTTAAAACTCAAATAAATCATTGGTCACTCTAAGGTTTCTGCTTAATTATCTTCAAGTCGTAAATTATTTTTTGTTGCCAAAATTAGGCAAAGGCGGTACGTAATTACCAATCATAATTTTTAATCATACGCTTGATCCGGTCCTGCACTTTTGTGGTGATGCAGATAATAAATTATTCGATTTTTTTTGACAGTTGCTACCTTAAAACTAAAACCACATTTTATGTTTTACTTTTTTAATTATTTAATTAATTACTTTGCTGACGGCTTTTGTTACAAGACCATAAATAACGTTCAATATACAATAATTTTATTAATAGATTTATTGAATACAATTTAAGATGTTAACTGCAGACAGTTGGTAGAATTACATATTGAATTGTTAGGTAAAATATCCTTAATTAAACACGGGTATTGGATTGAATTTTACTTTTATTTACATATATGATATGTGACGCGTTTCGTCTTATTAAGACATTATCAAACACTCAATGATATCACATGCAATGATCATTGCATAATTTAGAGATTTTGGAAAATTAAAAAAAAGCGATAAAACAAAATTTAAATATTATAAATTCATAATTTTCATAATTCAAACCCTTATCCGCACCCCAATGGTGCATAGGGCACTGCATTATATAAACACAGTGTTATCTTGATCGTTAACACACGAAGGAAAGGTGATCAGCCCTCCGCTTTAGGTACCAGTCCAGGGTAATATTGAATAAATAATACAGTGAAAAAATCACTTATATTTATTTGACCCCCCCTAGTAATCGAACCCGGGACCTCCAGAACGGTAGCCAAGCGTACTGACCATTGCACTACGAAGGCGGACAAATATATAAATAATCAATTAAATTTAAGTAACATTCCTATTTTTGATATTTCTCCAATTTCTGTTCCTAGAAAGAAAAATTCCGCATAATAGATTTTGTGTGTGCTTCATTTTACGTATGCGTGCGCGGCTTCATCCTGTTTTTTTGGGTGATTCGTTGTTATTTGGAGTTGCTACGCAATGCACAATAACATTTATTTTTTGGTAAGGGAATGTAATTAATTATGAGTATTTTAATGTTTTTAACTTCTTAGAATTCAATAAACCCTGATGATGACAAGGTTTGTGTTGAAACCTGTAGGTTAAAGTGTAATAGTAAAAAAGTGATTAAAACAAAGTTGTTTAATTTTGTAAAGATATTGTTTTTTTTTCATTATAAATCAACATATAAATTTTAGAATATCAATTACTTACCAAATATTTTATCTTACGATATACTTTGAACTTCCCTAGTTTTGATTCAGAAATCGAAGTTCGTATTTGGTCGAGTCAATTATTGTAGCTTAATGGTCAAATATGTGGTAATCGTTAGCTACTTTGTAAAAATATCGTATTACCTACCTTTAGACACTTACCGCTTTAAGCTTAACATTATAGGTAATATGATATGTGTATTTTCGGGTCATGGAAATAAATATTTAATTGTTTTGAATATGGAAAGCATTTGCCATAGTAATAAATTAAACCCTGAAGAGGGCAACAGGTTGTTGCCGAAACTAGTTGGTTAATAAAAATGTGAGTGGATCAGAACACAAAGTATTTTTATTTCTCGAAATAATATAAATATTTAATTGATCAAATATGTACCATCCGGCGTATGAAGGTTGTATAGAGATTCGTCTAGGCATAACGATGTACAACATCTGCTCTTTGTCGAATAATGCGTTTATTCTAATTTATTGTCCGACAAATTCAATGACACAATTCTTTCTATGTTGGATGACATTTATTTGTATGTGTCAAGTATGTTATGTAAGTTCTCCTGTCAATTTTAAAGCCTATTTATCTTTCTACAACAGTCAATCAACACTTTCAAATAGACAGGATATTTTATTTTTAATTTTACATTGTAAATACCACTGTTTCTTCAAATCTGTTGCGGCACGTGTTTCGATGCATTCAGCATCAGTATCAAACACCACAAATTATACAGTTTTTGATAATGATGCCGAATGAATCGAAATATTTGTCGCAATAGATTTAAGAAATAGTAGTATTTAACAAGTGAAATTTAAATTCAAAATTCAAAACATTTTTAGTGTGTCCGAATACTTACTCACAAATCTGGGTTTTCTCCATTAAGGGCTTATTTTTACATTTCTGTCTCTGCTTAATAAAAGCTTTCTAATCCAACTTAGATGGCATTAGTAAACTCACATGTACAGTTCCATGAGCTTAATGACATATGTACGAGTTCAAAAGTTTGAGTACCTACTGTGGTAGTCAATCATGGGTAGAATGGCGAATGTTGCACGTGTGTAAAGTGATCACTTTACCAGCCTACGACAGTTCGTGAGGCCTGTAAATACCCTGACTTCGATGTCCTTCTTCATCTTTATGGAGATGTCAATTAAAGTTTTTCGTTTTGTTAAAAGTTAATCGCTTTTGTAGAATAAATCCATGTTTTTTGTTTTTTATTGTTTCAGAATATATCATATTTTAGAGTTTCCAGTTAGTTCACCAGATCAACTGACACCTTAGAGCTTTGCACGAGTAGAACGAACTATAAACATAGTTCATATATTTAACGTTCATCAGCGCTGAGATCATTCAACATTGTCAGTCAGTTGACCCTCGTTTCGTAAAATTTGTCTTTTAATTTGGGCTTTGATCTTTATCCTTTCCTCTTTTCCTTTCTCCCGTCCCTCTTCGAGGTATTTTTATAAATGTGGAATTTTGTGATTGAAACAGTACAAGTACTTGTTTTGTAATATTCGTATATGTGTATGTATAACTTACCCATTTTAAAAAATAAAAATAAAACATAAAATATAAATAAAATGTCATGATGTCATTCTTGCTGCGGGTACAGTATCTCGCTTTATGAATTCCTTTTGATGTTAACGTATTAAAATATTACCTTAGGCGAATATTATTATTATAAAATGTCCATTGAATGTCAACGTTGACCGCCAACGCTTTTCTAACTAATAAACACATGGAAGCGTTGCACACACGCAAAATAAATACCTCACACTTTATTTGACGTGAAATGCATATATAGAGTGTATATGTAAATGCCACTGTGGGTGACATTTGTCACATTAAAGAGTGGTAAAATGTAATTTAATGCATTGAACGCCTCCGTATGGAAAGTTCGTGACATGTTTCATAGAAGATTTTTTTATTTATTGGAAAATCAACAGAATATATACAAAAATAATATAATATAATAAAATTTTAAAAAATAAGATTCCATTTACGGGTTTTCACTTAAGTAATCTAAAAATAAAAAAAAAATTAAAAACTGTCATATACATAAAAGTATAACTGTATAATAAACTTGCAATAAATATTTTTATCAAATAATATAAATTTTCTGTATCAAATAGTCAAAAGACATCAAAAACATTTCTCCTTAAAGTATTAAAATAAACATTATTGATGTCTATTTCACTAAGCATTACATTACACATATCGCAGGCTCGATTTAAAAATGAATTTTGGTAGGACTTGGTGTTCATTTCAGGGATTTTAAATAAAGTGTTGCTTCTGGTCTGTGCTCCCGGTACTCTAAAATTGATGAGTGATAAAGCCTCGGCTCAATCTACATAATTCTTTAAAAATTATACTGGAAAATAAAGTCAGCAGTGTTCCTACGTGTTACGAGCTTGGGTAAATGTTATTTTATCTTGGCTATTAAATGTTATTTTACTGGAAATGTTCTTCTTCCTGGCTCCATCCCAGCTTATCGTCTTTGTAGACTGTTGGGGTCAGCTCTCCTCGTCCTCAGGGTGTAGGTCCTTCTTTCATATACAACGTCACCTAGGCCATGCCTTCGAATCATGTTATCTTTCTGTAGCATTCATGAATATTTTGGTAAATACCCATAATATAAGTCGAGATTATTGTCGTCAGTTTTGTGTGTCATTTTCACAGCCCTGATATCACAGCTCACCGCCTATTGTCTCTGAATCTGGACTATAATCTTTTCTTTGTCACTTTATAAAATAAAGACGTATTTTATAAATTAAACAAAGAATGGTACGTGTCGCTAAAACTCCATGCAAAGTTACCTCCCACGCTCTAATATAAAACGCTTAGCACCACAAAGAGATTTGAAGCAGACAACCTTTTGTGACGATGTTGTTTTGATGTTTTCAACATTGAATATAAAAACCGCTTGTATAAGACCACTTTCGAGTTTATTAATGTTAACACGACTAGTTTCGAGAATAACAGTTGAAAATACAAACTGTTTGATAAGAACATCTGTAGTACTCGCAACTAGTGTTTGCATTACTAAACTCGTGTGTTTTATACAAGGTATTATTTTTATATTAAAACGATCATGTTATTCGGCAAACTTAAAACAGAATCAATAAATAATATCGTTTCTACTTAGTACAATACATAACTTAATAATATAACATGTTAGAGTAAAATGATTTACAATGTAAAAAAAATGAATTTATTTTGTATTTTTAAAGTAACATCTAGTTCGCAAAACTAGTCGTGTTTACATTAATAATGCTTATCCTCGGGCTTGCAATATTTCCTCATATCACCATTCGAACATCTGTCATATATCTTTTTGCCGCACATTAATCTGAGAGATCGAATTTAGACTGCATTCAGTCTACTTTCATCATCATTTTATTTTCAATATCTTTGCTTTCATAAGCATTATCGATAAAATTAAGAATGGTGTCTCGAGATAGTTTGGGCATGTTAATCTAATGAGTGAAGAATGAACAGCAAAACAATTATAATTATAAAGACGAATGTAGTTAGAAATAGAAGCAGAGGAAGACCGTGGAAAGCTTGACATGATCAAGTAATTTTAATACTTGAAAGTGGTCAGGTCAGGAGTTAGAATAATTGGCGTATATGTATGTATGAGGAGATGCGTGATTTTGGAACATGCGAATGAATGTTTGCAAAAACAAAATGGTGTGACGTTCTATTCCCTCCGCCTACTCCTGCGGGGAACTGGCGTAATAGATTATTATTTTTTGACATCTCATCAAAGATGAAGAAGAATATGGAAGTCTGGGCGTTTACGGGGCTGACGACCGTCATAGGCTGGTTAAAGTGATCACTTTACACACGTGTAACATTCACCAATTCTACCCATTATTGACGACCACACTACTCAAATTCTTGGAAGTTCAATAAATATGAACCAATTATGTTCTTGAATCACTAGAACTTCACTAGAGACATCTATTGGTGAGATGAAAAGAAGCTTTTTATTGAGCAGAAACTCTTTTATTAGTATGTGAGGTCCGAATCCTGGATTATAATCACACACATGAGAAACGCCAGAAAATGTCATTGTCGTTATTATTATTTAAGCTTATAATTTGATCAGATAATTTATTTACAACATTCAAGTTGTAGATTATTATTGATTAGGTACTAAGTTTTATTTTCCAGTCCCCTCCTTTATTTCAGTGTAGGTGCGTTCAATACTTGTTTTTATTATTTCCTGCTACTAATCTATGAAATAATTTAAAAAATATTAATTACTTTTTTTTTACTTAATTTATTAGTCCGCTACTCTATTTTTTACCTTCCCCACGACCAGAGCTATGCAGATTTGATTTGAATGGAAATAGACCGCGTCGGTACCCAATCTTGACACCTGTCCGAAACTCTACAATATATCCTCATTAAAATATGACAGCTGTGTTTGAACTGAATATACGTTACTCCGTCTTTCTGGGCGATTCTTATTCCGTGTCGTGAATAGCAGTAGTTATTTTCTTACTGCCGCTTCATTTGGTAATAGCGGTTCGCACAAAGCGACGTCTACTGACCTCCATCTGCATTCAAATCTCTCCTTCTGGTGTTCTAATAAAGAGCGATCTTTACTAAGGTAAGTAAACATTCAAAGAATGTACATATGTGAACAATTTGTGTGCCACCATGTATTGTACAGTAAAACCCCGCAATTCGTACTGGAAGGCTATGAAAAGTTTATTTTAATTTTATGTATAATTTCGATTAAGAAGTAATTGATTAAAACTTATTAAAATCAAACAACTTTGTTTTTACCACTTTTTTATTATTAGTACA
Organism: Brachycentrus maculatus; assembly: GCF_059751285.1. Classification (NCBI taxonomy): domain Eukaryota; kingdom Metazoa; phylum Arthropoda; class Insecta; order Trichoptera; family Brachycentridae; genus Brachycentrus; species Brachycentrus maculatus. Next base: position 3,397,155 of record NW_028280760.1, on the reverse strand, counting down.
CTTTAACCGGTTTCGACAAGAACCTTGTCATCATCAGGGCTTATCAAATTCTAAAACATTAAAAACATTAAAATACTCATAATTTATTACATTCCCTAACCAAAAACATAAACTAAACTAAACTAAACTACGTAAAAAATCCTAATTGTTAATTTTATTCTAAAGGTTAAAGTTTACTAATAATAAAAAAGTGGTTAAAACAAAGTTGTTTAATTTTATAAAGTTTATAAAATGCGCTACAAAATATCTGCGAAAAACATTGAAGAGATTAAAACTTAATAAAACAAAACTAGAACATTGTTTTTTTACTACTCTTCAGCGGTTTAATTATATGTCTGTCCTTGGTAAAGTCCTTGTCGAAACCGGCTGGAGGAAAGTACCAAAAACGCAATTTATTAAAAACTAAGTTCTGGTTTTATAAAATGCGCCACAAAATCATTCTGCGAGAAATATCCAAGAAAAAATTTAATTCGCTATCAATGATCTTTACTTTTTCAATAGTTTTATCTTAATCTTAATGCATAACTTTTGTATGCTGAAGATGCTGTGCTTCGTGCCGTTAGTAGAGAAGACCTGCAGGCGCTGGTGAGGAGGTGTATAATGTGGGCAAAATTGATTTGCTGATAAATCTTGAAAATCCAAAATCACATTTTTTGAACGAGATGAATGTAGATCTGAGTGTCAAATAGCAGCAAATGGGGAAATTTTGTAACAGGTAAATTATTTCGTAAATGTGAAGTATGTTTTCTAATAATGGTTTTCTCCAATTATGTTTTCTTCCTGGCTTAATTTTAACCTATCGTTTCTTGAATGTTTTTTGCAGATACTTTGTGACACATTTTACACCGTACACCTACAGAGTGTGTGGAAGTGTTTGGCAAGGGAATGTAATTAACTCTGAGTATTTTATTATTTATTGATTAACTTTGTGGAATGACATGATTATTTTAATTAAATTAAACACTTGAAAAATCCACTGAATTGAGTTTTATTTTCATTTACGACTAGTTTCGAAAACGACAATTGTTTTCATCTTCTGGTACAAATTAAAACTAACGAATAAAAATATATTTAGGTGTATACTTATATAGGTTTATAAATATAGGTAGGGGGGTTAAGGAACAACATTTTTTGTAAAAGGAAACATTGATAATAATGGTGACGTATTTTGAAACAGTATATTATTAATTATTGTTTTATCTGAATTTATTTGTTTTATTTAAACATTTGAATTTATCTGAGTATTTTAATGTTTTTTAGTATTTTAATGTTTTAGACTTTAATAAACCCTGATGATGACAAGGTTCTTGTCGAAACCGGTTGGTTAAAGTGTACTAATAATAAATAATAAAAAAGTGGTTAAAACAAAGTTGTTTAATTTTATAAAGTTCAACCTATCGTCTTTGTAGACTGTTGGGGTCAGCTCTGTCGTCAGTTTGTAGGTTTTTCTATCATGCACAACGTTAACTAGTTCATGGCTTCGAATCATGTTATTTTTCTATAGCATCCGTGAATTCTTTGGTCTTAGATGTCTTAGGTGTCTAGGTGTCTTTCGATGAAGATCCATGGCGATTGCCTGGTTCACAATATGATCAGGTTCTCTGCATCCAGAGTATTTAAAAAAAAATTATGCGTTCCGACATTCGAAAAAAGTACCAAAACGATCACATAACCTATAAAACACTCATATCGACAATGCAATTTCTCTTAGAATGTGTAAAAATAGGCTTGAGTAAATATTATCCAAAAAATTGTTAAAATATTTGTTCAAATTGTCGCGTGTTGAGTTGGCAGCTAGCGTGACGGCTTTTTGCCGCTTTTCATCACGCCACTTAATACGAATGTACGAACATATATTTCGCTTAATTCACTATTTATTCCCTTTCAATTCTTGTATTAACATTCCTGACACTTGATAGTATGCGCATATTTACGGGCGTAATTTCCACTGTTCCACATTCGTTACTTCGCGGGCCGAATTCGGAATATGCCCTCGTTTAGTAGGAATGAATTTAGGGGCTGTTTCCTGAAACGGTTATTCGCATATTTGCATGCATAATAAAGTTTTCACCCGCGCTATTGTATTAGATTTTGGAATAGGATTGGCCAAGAATGGTGTCACAGCCTTACGCCGAATAGCAACCGAATGAGAACACGATAGCGATGCTGCATAAGCCGTAGATTTAAAATATTTTCTTCTACTCTTTTCTTCTTAGTGTAGACCTTTTGGCATGTTTTTAAAAAGGATGTCTTTTTTACATTTTTGTTATATTCAACAAAAACAACTTGACTTCTTCTTTTCTTCTCGGTAAGGGGGATTTTCAAAACCCTTATCCACACCTGATGATGCATAGAGCACTGCATCATATAAACGCTGTGTTATCTTGATCGTCACTTACTTGACGGCAAGGCGATCGCAAACTTAAAATATGCGTTTAATTCTAATATTTTATGGTCCCAATCTTTATTACTTATTTATTTATTTGTGAAATATTCTTATGATTCCCTTTCATTTATAGATTTTTCCTGTAAAAAATACTGGAAGTATGAATCTAAAATGTTGTTAAAGATATATTTGCATGGTATTTATACTATCATTGGACGAAGTCTATGACATTGAAAGGTGACTCTTTGAAGGCTTTCACCCTTGACGACTGCTGTGACCCGTGACAGTAACGAAAGGGTATCCACTATCTTCCAATTTGGCTACAAAAGGCGTAAGGCGGTGTCACAATGCAAATGTCATTAATACCATAAACAATATATACAACCTGCTCTAGGCAACTAGAAACTGCTGAAACGCAAATGATTAGATGGTCAGCTGGAGTCCCTGTCCCTTAGAGACAAAATACAGATTTCTCGTATTCGTAGAAGCCTGGGTGTAACTGACATCAATAGTAAGATAGAGCAGTGTTCCGCAAAGTGTGTGCCGCGGGCACACTTGTCTACCGTGGTGGTTAGTTGGTGTTCCGCGGAAAAAAGTTATTTATTACCTCCTGCAATTGGAGATAATCCAGATTTTGTGAACAAGTATTTGGACACACTCAAAATGTTGTAAATAAATTATCTGGTCAAATTATATAAGCTTAAATAATAAAAATGAAAATTATATTTTCTGGCGTTTCTCATGTGTGTGATTTTATCCAGGATTCGAACCACACATACTAATAAAAGAGTTTCTGCTCAATCAAAAGCTTCTTTCCATCTCACCAATAGATGTCTCTAGTGAAGTTCTAGTGATTCAAGAATAATGTTTTAAAATTGGCTTATATATATAGAACTTCCAAGAATTTCAGTATGTGGTTGTCAATAATGGGTAGAATTGGTGAATGTTACACGTGTGTAAAGTGATCACATAAACCAGCCTATGATGGTCGTCAGCCCCGTAAATGCCAGACTTCCATATTCTTCTCCATCTTTGATGAGATGTCAAAAAATAATATGAAAATAACTCCTGTAATTAGAGATAATCCAGATTTTGTGAACTAGTATTTGGACACACTCAAAATGTTGTTCAGTTATGTAATTAGTTAGTTTTATGATTTACAAAAAATTATAATTATTTGCCTACTTTCGTGCCTGTTCTAGCCAAATGCCCTCATTCAAGGATTGGCAACGCCGTTATTCCGTTTTACCAGAGTGTCTCCTTGCAAAGATTAGTATGCAAATCAAGCATGAAATGTGATCCCATCATTATATGCGCATCATCCTCTCTATTCACGACGATGCGATTATACTGTACTCTGGGAATAAAATAGCATCACGTGTGAGGTTGTTCCACTAATTGATTCGTTCTAGAAATTAAAACTCTGTAACATGAGATAATTGTATTTTGATGCGTTCTTGAGAATAGGTTTTAAACTAGAAAATGAAGGCCTGGTTTTTAGAATCGCCTTAGTCCGCTTTTGTTCAACACAAATGAAAGAGAAAATAAAAGTATAGGTATTTGCAGAGCTTATAACCTGTCATTAGGTGGTTAAAGTGATCAGTTACACTTATAACATTTACCATTCTACTTATAATTGACAAACACAATATTTTTTTAAAGAAATGTGGGTTGAGATGGTTTGGACATGTGGAGCGATTGAATGAAAAGAGAATAGTAAAACAAATTTACGAGGCGAATATAATTAGTAGGATAAAGCAGAGAAAGACGATAAAATCTTGTCATGATCGAGTATTTCAAATACTTGAAAATGGTCACTTCAGAAGTCGGAATGATCGGCGGGTATGTATGAGGAGATGCATGAATGTGGAATACACAATGATTGTTTGCAAAGACAGATTGGTGTGGCGTTCTATTCTCTCTGTATGGTATGTATGAGGAGATGCAAGAATGTGGAATACACAATGATTGTTTGCAAAGACAGATTTGTGTGGCGTTCTATTCTCTCTGCCTACCACTGCGGGAAGCGGCACGATAGTTAGTTAGCTAGTTAGAATATTTCCTTTGATACCTTCACACATGATATCTTTGATTTAATACATTTGATATACGAGTTCTCGACACCATCTGCTCACATGTGAAAAAAAGGTTTGAATTGAAGGATAAGACACATCGTTTTATATTACGTTATTATTTTATTTCAAAATTCAACATTCGGTTCTGAAAAATAAAAATTCACCTTCAAATCAGCTAAGAAAAACTTTCTAAGGTGTATAAAAAAAATTATATTTTTTTGAAAAATAATGTCTTCAAATGAAAATAATAAATGTTCTTAAACTTAAAAGCATTCGACGAAATTCGAAAAGATGCTCTCCAATTGTGTTATATTATTTCATATCGCATTCTTCTTTTTTACACAATCGATAAAAACGTTATAATTGATTTACAGCGAATAGATTACCTCCCTTTTTACTTCAACAGCACGCACCGTTAACTTTTCCATACCTAATATTTACATACACATACGAATAATCGTTTGAGCCCGAGCGGCAAGCAGTCTGGAATTGTGGAATTGCCGACATTTTTTCTTCCATCATTCCGCTCATACCGAGTCATCTCGGCCTATTTCATTGGTCGGCAACGTGTGGCATGCGACTCTTTGACCATTTAACACTTTTTCTTTTCTTGAATGTTTTCTTGAATCATTCCTTAATTTTAAAAATGGCATTGAAATACTACATTCTAATAAAAAAGTAAACTCATTGCATAATTTAGAGATTTTTTAAATTAAAAAAGCCTTAAAACAAAATTTAAATATTATTAGTAATCAATTAAATTTAAGTAACAGTTTTATTTTCGATATTTTTCCAATTTCTGTTACTAAAATTTCTGCACAGTAGGTTTTTGCGTGTGTTCTCCACTTTACGTATGCGTGCGCAGCTTCATACTGTTTTTGGGTGATTCCATTAGTTGTTATTTGGGGTTGCTATGCAGTGAATAATAAAAATAACATTTAGGATTTTTACGGAGTGTGTGGAAGTTTTCGGTGAGAGTATTTAATGTTTTTGAATTAAAATAAACCCTGATGATGGCAAGGCTCTTGTCGAAACCGTTAGGTTAAAATGTATTAATAAAAAGTGGTTAAAACTAAGTTATTTAATTTTATAAAGTTTTTAACACTTTGTTTACCAACGATTTTTTCGAAGACTCACCTTCAAATCCAAACAAATTGGTACTAATAGCAAAAAAAAAACACATTTTAACAAAAACATCCATAATATATGTACCTACGGTAAAACGGTTTGATTATTATGATTTTTACTGTATCAACTACCAAAAGCCGACTAGTCGGCTTTTCGCTGTCATCCGTAAACGACTAAACACCGATTAGTCAGTTTTTCTACCTTACGCACTGAAAATAATTCTCACAACAATGTACATCATCATATCGATTTCAAATTTCAACTATTTATTTAAAAGGGATATTTACTGCGAACTAATTTTTTTTTTTTAAAAGCGTTATTATTTATTAGTTGTTATTTTATGAAACGTTGAAGACAGTATTTTTGGACTAGAAATTATAAGCAAAAAATGTCGTTTGTGATTCATTTCAGATACGTTTTATATTAATTAAAAATATTGGCTTCATGGCTGACTTGATCAAATTTTCATAGGAGATGTACGGACATTATCGCAATACCGAAATACATAGTACAAATATGTATGTATCTATGAAATAAATTAAATAAAAATAAAAATTGTTATGTGCATGTTCGGCTCTTTGGCTAATAAGTTTGCCGACCACTAGTATTTTTAATGAGCTAATTGGCTCTTTGTTGTGAGCACCGAAAGGTGACAGTCATCGTCTCCGCCTAACTTTTTTATGGTCGCAAGTTGAAACAAAAAAATCCATTAAAATTAATGCACTATACTTTGTCTTCGTTGTCATCGTGGCTTCGTGATTCTTTGTTGATGATGTTTTTTTTATTACTATTTTCAACGTCTGATTTTGATTAGTTTTGGTGTGCCATATATTGTATAGTAAAATGCTTTGAATCTAAACGTACCGTATCCGTTAAGCACGCTTCGAGTTCAATTTTCAATTATTGGCGTTTGATTTCGCCGGTAAAACTATGTGATAGATGTCTTTTTGAGTATTTCATGGTAAAGAATAGCTTATTTTGAATTTTGAAAAATATGGATGGAGAAGAATGTGCATATCAAAATGGAGAATCCCAGATTTGTCAACATAGATTTTGGAAACACCCGAAATGTTTTTTTTAAAGGAACAACCCACAGGAGCTCTATTTAAGAGGCTTGTCTGCAAATAGAATAGTAATGATAGGAGAGGTAGATGTGAAATCACAAACACCAAGATCAATCAGAAATAAGTATTTTTTAAATTTATTTTGTATCGGCAATCGAACCCGCAACGCCAGTTTCGCAGTCGAGCATCATCAACCCACTACGACACAGCGCCTGTCCTGTTGTCGGAGTTTTTCTTTAAATTACCTAAGTAATGTGGCTCTGAAATCTAGCCAGTGCTTATATTATATGGGGTTGCAAATCTTCAATTTTTTTTCTACCTGTTTTTTTTACTGATTACCTCAAAGTTATAAATATGTCTGTCTAATATTGTTTAATCTTATTAAATCCATATTGTTATCAGAGTCAAATCAACTGATTATATCTATGCACAGATGTTATCACATCTCCCTATCTCCATATATTTGCATAATATGATATGACATGTGTTTCTCTTAACATACGTCATGGCTAAACTGATCACATATCGCGGGTTTTGTAGAAATTGTGCTCACTTCTGTTCTGCATTACGAGTCAATCAATACCTATCAAATTGTTTACTGATTTTTTTCTTACAAATATTTAATAAGTTATGTATTTGTTTTTCCACGTAACTACACACTTACATTCTGATGATACTTTATTTTGCATCAAAAATTAAAATATTTACTGTTAATTATTTTTTAATGAAAATGTCTCAGGAAAAACATTGAATATCACCAGATCGCTTAAGCCAGCTCAATGCCAGGTCGTAAGCCCTGGGATGCTTATACTTCCATCGTCTTTCATAAAAAAAAGGAAGAACGATACATTTTTCTTTATTTTTTTTTTGTTAAAAAGAGAAATATTTGTGTTTTTATTATTTACACAAATATTTCAATTTCATACTATTTCTGTGAGCCTAAGCGGCTCATTATTAGAAATAGGTATCAAATTGCGGTAGATTGGGTTCGAACCGAGAAACTCACTTACACAATATGGCTCCAGAGTATCTTAAGGAGCTGTGTATTCCAGATGAATTGGTTGATAGACGTCTCACGCTTCGATCGGCTACAGCATCTGCAATGGGCAAAGTGATCTTACCAGCTCGCAACCGACGCACTTAATTTGGCGAGCGAGCTCTGAGATGCTCAGACTTCCACCTTCCTTCATATAAAAAGAACAATAGATGTTTCATATCAAGTTAACTTATAATACAGTACCTAGATTTAAATAAGGGCCATTCAAAATAAATTTGAACATATTTTTGTTACAAGAAATCGTTCAATTATATTTTGATTTTCAGTAAAATGAATGACATAACGTCGTTCTTTGTTTTCGCAAGGCATTATGAATATGAAAACATTCTCTTTTGAAATGCCATTCCTAAACATTGCAAAATTGTGATATTCTTTTCATTTCATAACGAATAACTGGGAAGCGAGTAGTAATAATAAAATGCCTTCTTTATAGTAGGGCGATCGCATGATAATGCTATTAAAATTTTACTACCATACGCGTGGAATATAAAAGTAACTTAAATTAAGAAAGTTTTACGTCAATTCTCGCCTCGAATGTAAATGCTTTACGGAATTGGTAAATACTTTGGTGTAATGATTAAAACGATCATATGTTCTGTCAAAAATCGATTTTTAACCTATTTAAGTATTTATTTCACGATCAAATAATAACTAATTATAATAGTGTGCCCTTACAGAATTTTCTCGTGCCGAGGGCATATTTTACATTTTTTTATTAAACTAAATGGAAGAAAATTGTTTATTATATGCAATCAAATATGACGTGGCCAAATAATGCGATCTATTTCAAATATACTCGCTATTTTTAACCATTTATGAATATCTCTTTTATATTCACAACATTTTGTGTGTTTTCAAATATTGTTCACAAATTTGGATTATCTCCAATGAGGAGTTATTTTTTATAATTAAAATTTAACTTTGTCTGAAAATTACCATGAATATTTTATTATAACTTAATTATAAGTTCTACCGATTTCGAAGCTAACCGCTTCTTTATCAAGACTGATTAATTGATAAAGATTGATAAAGGAGCGGTTAGCTTCGAAACCGGTAGACATTATAATTTAGTTATAATAAAATATTTTGTGATTTTAAAACAAAGTTACATTTTAATTATAAAATAGAAAATCATTAAGTTAGTGCTTCAATTTCAGTTATATTTTTTGACATCTCAACATATATGAAGTAGAATTGGTGTATGTTATACGTCTGTAAACTGATCACTCAAACCGCCTTTGACGGGAGTAAGCCCCGTAAATGCCCAGACTTCCATATTCTTCTTCACCTATCCTGAGATGTCGAAAAATAATATAATATCCCTTTATTTTATTTATTTTGAATATTAGAAAACCATACATTCGAGTCCTGGAATTTTTACCTTTTATTTGATAAAATGAGTTAACATAGATTTTTTCATCACACACACATGGTTTATTTCTAACACACGATTACCACATTCCTCCTTACGCCTTACTCCCACAATTGTATAATATATCATGTTACCCGCTAATTATCACGGTTATGGGATAATGTGTCTTCAATCGCTTATTTATTATGTATTTATCCAAGTTTATTGAACTAAGTAGGCACCTAACACGACTCTAGGTAACACGTACTTACCTATCGAGTATTTCGATTGCCTTTTACGCCTCTATCACGAATCCATAAAACTTTTAGGGGATCTTAAAATTTATCGCTAGTTACCGTTTGATCATGATCGACGCCTGGAAAAGTATAATAAATTACCTTTCATATAAACATGCTGAATTGAGATATCAAATAGTGATGTTATTGTACTTAATGTCAATCTTTCTATTACAGTTTTTCTTGTGTCCACACACATCGCTCACTCCTTTCAAGAACGTCATAAATCAAAAATCGTCAATTTTCATTTGTGCATGTTTTCAGAATGCCCAAAAAATGTACTATATCCCAGCAAAAGAGGCATAGTTTTAACTTAATATTTACCCGCTACAGGGCAGAAAGTGTTGTTTTTGCATTTTGAGGAATAGGTATTGTTTAATTCTTTTTTAAATATACTAAATATTTTTGAAATGGAGAAAAAACCTCAGGTTTACCTAAAAAGATCTGTTGCACAATAAAAAGTTCAATAAGTGGCTTAATTTTTTAAATAAGTACATTGTATTATATTATTAAACTTTAAAAACGTTATCCTGAAAAATCAAGTTTTTTGATTTATGACGTTCTTAAAAATATAACACAATGTATTAAAAATAAATATCAAGCCACTTATTGAAGTTTTTACTATGCAACAGAAAACAGTTAAAAATATGCCTTATTTGCTGGGATATAGTACATTTTCTGGACATTCCGAAAACATGCTCAACTGAAAATTGTCGATTTTTGATTTATTACGTTCTTGAAAGGAGTGAGCGATATGTCGTTATAGGTCTACATCTTACTCGTGCAACCAAAATAAACACATTAATGAAACATACAAGTTATCTTCTTCTTCTAACCTTTATTCGCATCCAGTGGTGCGTAAGACACTGCATCGAATACGGGCATGTTATTTTGATTATTAAATGCATGAAGGAAATTTGATGAACTTTCGCTCCAGGGTAATATTAAATAAATATAAGAGAGAAAAATTACTCATATTTACATTGACCTCCCTGGGAATTAAATCTCTACGGTTCAGTGTATACGCATTGTTGTTGAATTCCTTTCGTATGTTAGTTGTAATTTTTGTATAACATTTTTCTTATTCTGAATGAATGTCACCTATTGATGAAAGCTATTTGATTCACAAATTCTCAACTCAAGGGCGACTTCAGCCAAAATCCTAAATTTATTTATTATTTTAACCTCATTTACAGAAAAAAGTACATTGGCGGACTTTGTTTACCAACATTGTTTACCAAGATCCGGAGTTCGTTCCTGCTCATGCTCGCAGCATCCATATATGTAGAGGGTGATGATTTGTATTCGCAACACCCACTAGATGAACATATATGGCGCTGCTAAATCAAATCTTCTGCTGTGTATTCATATCTCGAGCAAAATGCTCTCATACAAATGAAATGTGGATTAAGGCTCTCAGTCACAAAAAATGGGATGCTTCGCATAAACAATTTGGAGCTTAATGTTTTTTTGTTATGCCTGTAAAAACTTGTAATTTCAATAATTAAAGAAAACACTTTGTTTTTTACCACTTGAGTTTTATTATCGACCACATGTTTCGGAAGTTAAACTTCCATCATTCAGGTCTGTATAATAACATGTAGTCGATAATAAAACTCAAGTGGTAAAAAACAAAGTGTTTTCTTTAATTATTGTAACATGTCTTACCACAAAGTTAATGCCGAAACAATAAATAAAATACTTGTAATTTCGATGATGTAAACATATGTATGTTTAAAAATAAAAATAAAACCCTTATCCGCACCCCAATGGTGCATAGGGCACTGCGTCATATAAACGTAGTGTTATTTTGATCGTTTACACATGAAGGAAAGGTGATCAGCCCTCCGCTTCAGGCACCAGTCCAAGGTAATATTGAATAAATATGACAGTGAAAAAATCACTAATATTTATTTTACCCTCCTTGGGAATCGAACCCGGGACCTCCAGAACGGTAGCCGAGCGTGCTGACCATTACACTACCGAGGCGGACATGTATGTATGTTTACAATTTTAATATTTATGTAGTACAACTACTGCTTGTGTACTATATGATATCCAAATCAGTGTGCGAATTGTTGTAGTGTGTGGATACTTTGGAATAGTAAGTTCAAATGATACGAGTGAAAAATTGGTTAAGGCTCTCAATTTAAAAAAACTTCGTGCTTTGTGAGATGCTTCGTATAGACGTATGGACGATTTGTTTTTTTGGCTTGCCTATAAAAAAAACTTATACGCGTTTACAATTTTCATTTTTTAGGACTAATACTGCTTTTAATTTAAGTTTTACTTACCACAAATAGTGGCATTTACCAAGTAAAACTTAAATTAACAATGGATAGATTTTACCACAAAGTGACTGCCGAATCAATTAATAAAGCTAATACTGTTTGTCTGCAAATACTGCAAAATCAGTGTGCAAAGCACTGCAGTGTGTGATTACTTTGAAATAGTAAGAACTTTACCATTTAATTAAAATATTAAAATAATATGTGTATAATACACACACACGTATATATATATATATATATATATATATATATATATATATATATATATATATATATATATATATATATATATATATATATATATATATATATAAATATGTGTATTTATATAATTCGTATGTCCCTCATCAGCTGTGTAAAGTAATATATTAACATTTATGTTTGTTAATGACTGTCTCCTGAAAAATTGCCTTTGTGGCATGTGTGATTTTTATCCCAACGTCTTCACTTAAATTACAATATAATAATGTTAATGTATATGTGTGTACTCGTATGTATATTCTTCGCAGGCTCGCGTATAGCACACGCTCCGTAACGTCGCTTCATACATTCGCATATCATTCAGGAAAATAATTTTTCGTATACCTTCTCCTGCGAGACCTATTCATATTTGGGGTGCGGTACCAGGTCGTGTATTGAACTGTTCCTCCCCGTGACGTCATTTACTGCAACGCGTCTAAAAGCTTCTGTCCGACGTTATAAATCAAGGTCACTTAGTTTTCTCGGAAAAGCTCCGAAGAAAATTGAAATTTGGCAACTGCATTCGTCGTGAATCTGATAATAAGATGTTAAAGTTGAATGGCCCTTATGTCTAGTGATAATTGGATTGGAGTGTAGACTTACTCACAGGGATCGTTTTCCATTTGTAGTAATGTGTTTGGAAAAATGCTTCATTAAAGCTTCGTAGAAAACGTCTGGTCTAAGAAAGCGCCTCAATCTGATTTTTCTAAAGTTTTTATCTTATTTTATTATTTTTTAATAATTTGATAATGATATATTTATAATCTTCATCTTTCTTTTATCGTATTTTTCATTATATGTGCACGTATATATGTATATATTATAAGCCTCAACTCGTTCGCGAGAGATTTTGGGTCTTAAAAACAAAACACATTGTAATAATAAAAAAAGGATATATGGTAAGAGGAGATGGAGAGAGGAGAAACAAAACAATTACACTAAAATTAAGGAAAATATGAAATTAATTCTTCGATCTTTTTAGCCGAAACCTTCATGTATACGAGTACATATAAGATTCTTCCTAAGAGTTATTTTACTTAATATTTTGTCCGCCTCCGTAGTGTAATGGTCAGCGCGCTCGGCTACCGTTCTGGAGGTACCGGGTTCGAATCCCAAGGGGGTGAAATAAATATAAGTGATTTTTTCACTGTCATATTTATTCAATATTACCCTTGACTGGTACCTGAAGCGGAGGGCTGATCACCTTTCCTTCATGTGTAAACGATCAAGATAACACTGCGTTTATATGACGCAGTGGCCTATGCACCATTGTTTATTTATTATTATTACATTTATTATTATTACATTTATTATTATTACATTTATTATTATTATTTATTATTAGGACACTTTTCAAGGACACTTGAAAACATATTTTTCTGTTTTTATCAAACTTATTTTTTGCCCAGTTATTTTATTCTCAATATTTTGTGTATTTCCAAATTGTTGTTCACAAATCTGCGTTTGTCCACTAAGGATTTATTTATATTGAAATCTTAACAAAGATGAAGAAGAAACAAATATGGAAGTCTGGGCAAGTACAGGGCTTACAACCTGTTTTAAGTGGCTGGTTTAATGTAATCACTTATACACGTATACCATTTACCATTCCACCCACGATTGAGAACCTCACTACTTAAATCTCGAAATCGTACGTACTAAAAATATTATACACAACTTTATCCTTATCATTCATCGTTCACTTTGCGTAATAATATTTTAAAATTGTGGTATTGCACTAAGTGAACAATGAATGATAGGGAGAGTGTTATATTACCATACCACACAGTTAACAATGCTTTAATATTCAAAATATAAAAATAGTGTGATTAAAAAGATAATCGTTATATCCGTTGATAGTAATAATGATTCTGAGAGAATGCTCTTTATTTATTTATTTTTTTATTTATTTGGAAAACCAACAGAGAACAATAACATATATGTACATATGTATCTTAATTATTGAAAAAAGCTCCAATTACAGGTTTTCGCAGAATGAAAAACCGAAAATTGAATATACAATATATTAAAATTTTTACCATTAAAATTTTTACCACTTAAAAGTTGTGGTATTACACAAAGTAAACTATACATGATAAGGAGAGTGTTATATTGCCATACCTCAAAGTTAACAATGCTTTTAATGTACAAAATATTACAATTTTGTGATGATAAAGATAATCGTTATGATTTGTCGGTAGTAATAATGATTCTGATAGAATTCTCTTTATTTTATCGCCTTCCACTTGATTCTCCCGTACGTGTCCAATTTGAGCCCAGACAGCAGTCGGCAGACAGGGCGGTGTGCCTCCCTTACACTCCGTACAACCTTTCCTACCCCATGAACTCTCGCGTCTCCAGCAAGTCGGCGCTAATGACTCATTGCACTAAACATACCACCTCTTTACAATCACAGATCGATAATTCTCAAACGTACTTTATAATATTTGGATCCAATCTTTTGATGAAATTCATTTTTAATTTAAGTTTTACTTAGTTAATACCAGTATTTCTTAAAATCTACTGTGACACGTGTTTTGATGCATTCTGCATCATGTTCAAACACATTTACTAAGTAAAATTTAAATTCAAAATTAATAGATTTTACCCCAAATCACAACACGAACAAAATCAACAGTGTACATCATATTATTTATTGTTTCGGCAATAACTTTGTGGAATGACATGTTTTTTTTAATTAAACACTTGAATATACCACTTTAATGAGTTTTATTTATATATATATAAATAAAACTCATTAAAGTGGTATATTCAAGTGTTTTATTTTTAAAAAATAATGACATGTTGTTGTTTTTTTTTAATTAAAAAGTTATACTTTTCACCTGTAGATGAAAACGTCTGTTACTTTTCGAAACTAGTCGTGTGCATCTCATTATGTTGTTGTACAAGTGTTATTTTTTTTGTTGTTTTTTAAATTGTGTACATCATGTTATATAATCCAAGAGGAATTGCCTAAATCTAGGTATTGATCTAAATTGTTTACTAGGTGTGTATAATGTATTGTAATTCCCAAAGTTGTTTTATTTAAACAAAGACAAAGAATAGCAAAGCTCTCATGTCTCATCTTCCTACGTGTCTCGTGTGTTTTCCGCAGGATCCGTCCGCAGATCCCGCGCGAGGTGATCGACATGTGTCGCGTGTGCACCGCCGTGACGCCGGGCGAGCCGCAGGTGACGCTCGGCCAGGACAAGTCCTTCACGTTCGACTTCGTGTACGACACTGGCGGCCAGCAGGACGAGGTGTACGGCTCCTGCGTCGAGAGCCTCGTCATGGGCAGCCTGGACGGGTACAACGCCACCGTGCTCGCCTATGGACAGGTACTTACTGATACTACTTACTACCACCCTTTCTTATATGGTAACACTATACTTATATGGTCAACACGAGACGTCCCAAGTCACTCAGTCACGCGTTATCTCCTTGGCTTCCTCCCAGGTCAGTCCGGCATCTTAAAGTCGGTGAATGGTCGTCAGCAGTCTTCTGGGGCGCCAAAATCCTTGTTGGGTTGCTAGAAGAGATATGAGGAGTTTATGCTCCCTTTATGAACAGCTGGGACATGTTCTTAGGTGGCATTCTAAGAACATGACCCAGCCGTGTCCATCTTCTCCTCTTCAAGACTTTCAGCATGAAGGGCTGTTTGGTTGTTCTCATCACGTCCTCATTCCTGACGAAGTCATACCATTTTACACCCAGTATTCGCCTTAGGCACCTATTTTCAAAACTTGCTAGTTTATTGCTCTGAGCTTTGGTGAGGTGCCACGACTCACACCCGTACAGCAGCATTGTAGGCTGCAGGCGTTAAAGACACTTAGATTTTGTCGAATGAAGCAGCGAGTCCTAGACATTGCGCATTTTATTGAATATGGCTCCTGCCATTCCGAGCTGTATGCGCAGTTCCACATCTACTCCCTATGTGGAGCAAAAACTGCCTTCAGGGTCTTTTGTCAACCGCCAGCCCCCTGCATCCTCCCAAGTCAGATCTTCTTCTCGAACTGCTGACGGATTGTCAGCAGTGGACGTCCTGGAACCTAACATTGTAAAAGAGGCAAGCTTGATGGCAACTCTCGGATGAGGCATGCGAAGTACGTGGCCTAGCCAACTGAATCACCTTTTCTTGATGACAATTCAGCAAAATATGCACAAAGCAGACCGAAAGAATTGCTCAAACAGTAAATAAGGGAAAAACTACAAGAATTAAGAATGGTGATAGGCAACAATTCGACCATGTGAAGCGAATAAATGATAAAGCAACAATAGGCAATAGTTCGAGCATGTGAAGCGAATCATTGATAAAGCAACTATAGGCAATAGTTCAAGCATGTAAAGCGAATGAATGATAAAGCAACAATAGGCAATAGTTCGAGCATGTGAAGCGAATGAATGATAAAGCAATAACAGGCAATAGTTCGAGCATGTGAAGCGGATGAATGATAAAGAAACAAAAGGCAATAGTTCGAGCATGTAGAGCGAATGAATGATAAAGCAATAATAGGCAATATTTCGAGCATGTAGAGCGGATGAATGATAAAACAACAATAAGCAATAGTTCGAGCATGTAGAGCGAATGAATGGTAAAGCAATAATAGGCGATAGTTCGAGCATGTAGAGAGGATGAATGATTAAACAACAATAGGCAATAGTTCAAGCATGTGAAGCGAATGAATGATAAAGCAACAATAGGCAATAGTTCTAGCATGTGAAGCGCATCAATGATAAAGCAATAACAGGCAATAGTTCGAGCATGTGAAGCGAATGAATGATAAAGCAACGTTTAAATAGATTAACTATACGAATTTAGTTGAAGAAACCAAGAAGGGCTGTGGAGGACACACCTTTTATCAGATAAGTCTAATATTTCAAAGTCTGTCCACTTTTTTGCAAAGACAGAGAAGTAATGCGTTTTATTCTCTCTGCCTACTCCTGCGGAGAAGCGGTATGATTAGTTGGTTAGTTAATTAGAATATTAGCATTTTTATTTAGATGGATAACCTTTATATTTTGCCAATACTTTGCTAACGATCCTACAAGTAAGTTTATAAGTATCGATTTTATGAATCCAACATACATCCAAGATGACTCGGCTGATTTTATTTTTAATTAATAGAATACTTCAATAATTATCAATGATACTTGAAAAGTACTCAACTCGCATTTAATTTCAGTCTTGAAAATCTCCATCATTTGCGACCCACGTCGATTTAAAAAAAAAAAACTACACAATTTTTTTTTAAAAGTAAACATCGGCTTATTTTTATTTACCAACTAACCATCCTCCGCAGAGGTAGGCAATTAGAATAGAGCGCCATACCACTCTATCTTTGCAAACAATCTTCGCTTCTTCAACATTTATGCATCTCCTCATACCGATTATTCCGACTCCTGACCTGATTGAGC
This sequence comes from Brachycentrus maculatus, assembly GCF_059751285.1. Lineage (NCBI taxonomy): Eukaryota > Metazoa > Arthropoda > Insecta > Trichoptera > Brachycentridae > Brachycentrus > Brachycentrus maculatus. The sequence goes on along the minus strand of NW_028280760.1, from coordinate 3,379,852 downwards.
GCATTTGAAATATGTACTTGATGATGCCATGCTTTCCTCGGTCTTCCTCTCCTTCTTTTACCAACACATAAATTTGTTTTACTGTTCTCTCTTCACTCATTCGATTCACACGTCCAAACCATCTGAGCACACATTTTTTTTATTTTTTTTATTTTGTAACATAACAGATAATTACCGACAAATAATGAGTCAGTTAGTTTGCCCGTATGCGGATAGGCCCGGTCGTAAATATTAAATCAATTTAAAGGTCTCAGGACTAAAACAAATAATTGTCTTTTTAATCTATTTTTATGTACTATTTATATAGTTATATTATTTATTGATTCGGCATTAACTTTGTGGAATGACATGATTATTTTATTAAAATTAAACACTTGAATAATCCACTTTATCGAGTTTTATTTTTATTTACGACTAGTTTCGAAAACGACAATTGTTTTCATCTTCTGGTACAAATTAAAACATTTGTATAATTTATTTATATAATTAGTTGCACACAACTGAAGAAAGGAAATACGTACACAAATACAAATATTTTTTTAAAATATAATAATGCTAGTGTGTATGTATGTGCGTCAAAAATGCGCATGCAAAAGACATGGCCGAATGACGCGATCGTTTTCAAATCTTCCCACCTCCATTTCCATTCATGAATCGCTCTTTTACACGTGTTTCGTTTCATTATTTAATGACTTTATGGATGATGGAAACAGGTCGCACAAATTTATTGAATAGTGTTCAAAGTTATATATAATACATATACCGTCATAAACTAGGGTTTCCAACATTTTGAGTGTGTCCAAATACTTGTTCACAAAATCTGGATTATCTCCAATTACAGGAGTTATTTTCATATAATTTACAAAAATGTTAAGTTACAGAAATGCACATTTGTATACTTGTGCAGACAAAAACACAAATTTATATACAAATTTAAAACATAACAAATTTATTTGTCAATTAGAAAAAAAAAATAGTTATTTTTTTTTATTTATAAATGTATTACTTTTTGTTCTCGGTTATGGATATAAAAATGGAAACCCTAGTTATTTTTTTAATATCTCATCAAAGATACGTAAAAATACGTAAAAATGTTGTAAATAAATTATCTGGTCAAATTATAAGCTTAATAATAAAAATGAAAATGGTATTTTCTGGCGTTTCTCATGTGTGTGATTATAATCCAGGATTCGGATCTCACATACTAATATAAGAGTTTCTGCTTAATAAAAAGCTTCTTTACATCTCACCAATAGATGTCTCTAGTGAAGTTCTAGTGATTCATGAACAAGGTTTCTAAATTGGTTCATATATATATATATAGAACTTCCGAGAATTTGAGTAGTGTGGTTGTCAATAATGGGTAGAATTGGTGAATGTTACACGTGTGTAAAGTGATCACTTAAACCAGCCTATGACGGTCGTAAGCCCCGTAAATGCCCAGACTTCCATATTCTTCTTCATCTTTGATGAGATGTCAAAAAATAATCTGTCTTTTTTGCTTCAATGATCATTGCCATTGATTAATTAATAAGTGATTTAACTCTCTGAAATTTATCTCCCATCGTATGGCCTTTAAACAGATTTATCAAGGCGTTTCTCTATAATTATAGTTCCTACTTTTGCTGTCCACGGTTGGCGCTGATGAAGAAACCTTGGTTCTAAATTGCTTCGAACTAATTTTTCGCATATTTGTGTCGGAATGGCCTATTTCTGCACCCGGTTAGATAACTACCATATGTACAACTAGAAATTCCGTAAATTCTGACCTTATACCTTTATCGCGCGCGTGTGTAGTTAGTTTACAATGTAACAATTGCACCATACGGAAGCCTCTTAGTGACAAGGTTGAGCGTAAACAGCAAGTCTTATCTTGTTAATATTTTCGCAATATTTACTTTATTAAATAACAGCTGATTTAAATATAAAAAAATGAAACACTTGCATAAGACCATTTATATAAAAACACTTGTATGTTATTCCGCAAAGTCAATGCCAAATCAGTTAATAAAATAGCAGATGTTTCCTGCCACGCGTTGCTGCGGGTCAATCTGCTTAAATGGAAAAGAAATTAAATAGAAATTAGAAATTAAACAACAATGAAATCGAAGAAATTGTGTCAGCAGCTGTTAGGAAAGACGTTGCCCACCATGAGCATGTTTATTATTACGTGCCATGCTGTTAAGTTTAACAGATGGCGCTGCCATTGCGGTCAAAAATGTTTTTCAAAATCGTGTTTTTACCTGTCACAGTATATAAAAACATGGGCGTATTCGAATTCAACGTTGTGTCAAAATTTAGTTTGGAAGATTTAAGATTTTGAACAAACGAACGTTTAAATTTTTATTTAGGATATTGATAGATAAATTCATGCGCGTGCAAATGCAATTTTATGTTAAATTTTAAGACTAACTTTAAGAGATTTAAGGTTTTGAACAAACGAAAATTTACATTTTTTTGGATTAAAAATAGTTTATGAATTGATTCGATTTTTTTGTTGTTTACCAAATTCACCTGATTCTCTTCCTAGTGAATTGTATGCTATGTTACATAAAACAGACACACTTTCGCAGCGCTATTTCATCATATTGATGTATTTATTAACTTTTTAAACTGAATATAAGTACACTGGCTGACTTATTGCCAAGAAGCAATATCTTCTAACTGACCAAAAACTAACTAGAGTTACTGGTCCAAATTTGAACCTTATATTAGCTGATTGAAAAATCGACGATGTCTGACGATCATTTTGCCACCCAGATCGCCCAATTACGTCACCACCGGACTTTTTTGTGGTGCCATGTGAAAAACAAGGTGTACATCATCAATCATCCACAGTCTCTGAGCAATCTGACTGCGCCGCGTCGGCGAAAATGCTCAATAAACGACCCAAAGCTCGGATCAACACTAGAGGTGGCCATTTGCCGGATATAATTTGTAATAACCAAGCAAAAAATGCAGAAAAACATCTTTTCAGCCGTAATTTTAGCCCAGATGCTTCCATATTACTCAAACTCGTCGATATAATGCAGTTTGAAGTTTGCTCTAAAAAGTACCTACTTTTCCCGCCTTATAATTGTTTTCGCGCATATTTTGAAATCGTTCTTCGATAATTCAAAATTGGAAAGGACTCCACATTTTCCTTGCCAGCAATAAAAAATACTAATGTGCGCAATAAATTTGCCAAATGGAAATCGTTCTTCAATCATTTGAATTTCGAAAAAGGTGTCTGTTTTCCTTGCCAGCAATAAAAAATAATAATGTAAAGTGTGTAATAAATTTGCCAAATTTGGAATATGGCAAACACAATATGTTTTACTACTTTAAACTGGGGTTCATTGATGTGATCTATTCGCAATGATTTCAAGATAAATGTGCCAAAATGTCAGAGTAATAATGTGCCCACGTTCATAATAAATAACGGAGTACACTTTTTGAATAATAAAAATTGTCGTGATACCTTTCAGCTTAAAATGTAGCGTGGGCTATGAAATTACAATATTTTGCACAAGTTAAATAACAAATGGTGGGTGTGTACCGTGTACTTCGTCCGCTGTAGGTTTAGCATTTTTCTTTTAAATTTAAAATATCTATTGTCTTCTTTTTTTAATTCGTAGACTTATATTCGGAAAATATTGTTTTAAAAAATATAATATTTATTTTTTACTTTTTACACCACATTTTTATTTTATTTTGATGGACTCCTCACTAAGCACGTGTCGTGACGAAAACTTCAGGTTTTTTATTTTGAATTGGACGTTTTACAAACCAAATTGGACAATATATTTTAAAAAATTCCAACTTTTTTAATAAAATACAAGATAATGCTGCTATGAAATATTCTCCTCATAGCAGCATTATCTTCTAAAAAAACAATGTTTTTTATTAAAACATTGTTTTACCGAAATGGCAGCGACATCTGTTGAACGTAATAGCAATATACGCAATACTAAATACCGATCTTGAATAAAAGTTTTAAAATGTTTGATGAGATGCCTGAATATATGAAGAATGAAGAGTTTAAATAACATTTTGAGTGTGTCCAAATACTTGTTCAAGAATTTGAGTAGTGTGCTTGTCAACCATGGGTAGAATTGGTGAATGTTACACGTGTGTCAAGTGATCACTTAAACCAGCCTATGACGGTCGTTAGCCCTGTAAATGCCAAGACTTCCATATTCTTCTATGTTGAGATGTCATAAAATAATATGAGTTAAAATAAATTTAAAAAGACATGTTATGTTTATTGTAAGAAGATAACATGTTAATATATATTTAAAGTAAGTGTAATTATTTGTTTGTGCACTGAATGCAATATGAGCTAACTTAAGAAATAAAAAAATAAAAAATAACAAGAAATAAAATCAACTGTTTCTAGAAACTAAAAAGTTTCACTTCTAACATGTTAGAGTCTCATGCATATTTTTTTCATTCCAGACTGGTTCCGGTAAAACGTACACGATGGGGACCGCCTTTGATGTGGAGCTGATCAAGGAGCAGATGGGCATCATCCCCCGCGCCATCCACGACCTGTTCCGGGGCATTGACGAAAGGGGACGGGAGGCCAGGGCCAAGGGTCTCATCCCCCCGGAATTCAAAGTCGTGGCACAGTTCATGGAGCTATATAATGAGGATATCATCGACCTCTTTGATCCCGCCCGAGACGCATACGGCTCCAAGGTAATAATGATTATTGGGAATTTAGTACTACTACTATTACTTCTACTACCATCACGCTCTCTCAATCCAGGGGTAGGCAGAGCCAACACCCCGCTCTTCTGTCCTGACTTACACTCCTGGCTTCCTTCACGTCCATACATCTATTCATACATCGCTCACTCCTTTCAACAACGTCATATATCAAAATTGTCAATTTTCAGTTGTGCATGTTTTCGGAATGCCGAGAAAATGTACTTTATCCCAGCAAAAGCGGCATATTTTTAACTTAATATTTACCCGCTACAGGGCAGAAAGTGTTGTTTTTGCATTTTGAAGAAAAGGTATTGTTTAATTTTTTTTTTTAAAATACTTTATATAATATAATATTTTTCAAATGGAGAAAAAACATTCAGGTTTTTCCTAAAAAGATTTGTTGCACAGTAAAAAGTTCAATAAGTGGCTTGATATTTATTTTTAATACATTTCTTTATTTTATTAAACATTATAAACGATCTCCTGAAAAATTAAGTCTTTTGATATATGACGTTGTTGAAAGGAGCTAGCGACATGTCCTTGGGTTAAGTAGTCTTTTGACATGATCAGATTTAAGGTTCTTTCTGATTGGTTATTTCAAGTCTTTTTTGGCCATCCTAGTTCTGTTTTCCCGTTCACATTTACCAAATATTTTTTATTTGTCATTCTCTCACTATCCATGAATTATTTCTTAATTATTTTTTTTTTGTTTTTCCCAAGGGGTTTAAGATAAATATAAGTGATTATCACTCTTTTTTGTTTTAATATCACCCTGGACTGGTACAATAAGCGCAAGACCTTAACACCAAGATCACGTTGCCTTCATGCAATGAAGGATCATGATAACACTGTGCCGATACAATGCAGTGCCCTACGCACCATTGCATGCAAATAAGGGTTAGAAGAAGACAATTAGCTTATATCGTAGTGTATATTGCATTATATAATATACACATAAACATGGCCTAGCAGGATTTTTGTTTATCTTTAAAATAAATAACTTAAAACATGTACCATGAAATAATGAGATGTGAAATGGAAGCAAAAAACTATAAATAATAATTTTTAAACAATTCCGACAAATTTTTTAAAATGAAATTCACACAGATTGATTTAAATAGTTTTGAAAATTTCATATAAATTTATGTATTATGCTCATATTTGCTTTAACTACTTATGTATTTTACATACAGGTGCTTTACAATGTGCTTGAACTGTATATAATATTATGCACACCCACATAACTGCAATGGCATTTACACGCAGCTCAATAAACCCATTAATAAAATAATATTATTAATTACCTGCCATTATCCACACTACTTTCATTATACATCTATCTACTCTGGTCTAAAATTTCCATGTAATGAATGCTGCAAAATATGGCTACAAGAAATTGTAACCATTTTCCATGATAAATTAATAAATATGTAGGAAAAGGAATATAAAATACTCAAAATCATATCTCGGGATAGCTTTTTAGCTTATAAACTGTAAGCTGAAAATAATCTTGAAATTCTAAATAAAGCGGATTGTAAATTTTTGTGCTTACGGGTGTACTTTTTTGTACCTAAACATATGGCATACTGCTTGTTGTGTTTGTGCAATAATATAGCGGATGTATGATGTACGTTCGTATGGAAAGGGCGGTCAAAATTTTCGATAATGATATGATAAATATATATTTTTTTAACTGTATAAAATTTAAAAAAACTTAGTTTTAACCACTTTTTTATTAACAGAAGAAAATACTCTCACCAAAAACTTCCACACACTCCGTAAAAATCCTAAATGTTATTTTTATTATTAATTGCATAGCAACCCCAAATAACAACTAATGGAATTACCCAAAAAACCCTCATGATGACAAGGTTCTTGTCGAAACTGGTAGGTTAAATTGTATTAATAAAAAAGTTTTTAAAACTAAGTTTATAAAGTTTATAAAATGTGCTACAAAGTATCTGCCAAAATTTTTTTTTTTTTAAACCTCGTCTATGTTTCTCGGCGTGTCAAGTAGGCAGAGTCTGGAAGGGGGAAAAGTGGAGTTGCATTCTTTTTGGTCCTCATGGGCTGGAGCATGGCCATGATGTTGATCAGGACACCTCCCTGACCGATGGTCATGCTGGAGAGCAGTTTATTGAGCTCCTCTTCTTCTTTTAAGCATCCACTTGTTTACGAGTGATTTTATATCGAGCTCCTCATCACTGTGGATAACCTAAAACTAATAATTTCTCACAAATGGTATGGTTGATTAAAATAAATTGCTTACAGCATAACAAAAAACCTGCTCTCGTATTGTGAATTGTACTCGTTTTAAAATTTAAGTAATTTACAGATGTCTGTTTTTTTGTTAGTTTGTGGTAAAAAATATAGCCAAACCAAACACATTTCAGACTGGGGGTCGTGTCAAGATCCACGAGGATGCGAATGGGAGCATCAGGGTCTCCGGCGTGACCCTGAAGCCCGTGGGGACTGTTGCGGAGGCGATGCAATGCCTGAGGCTGGGGGCTCTGTCCAGAACCACGGCCGCCACGGGAATGAACACACATTCTAGTCGGAGTCACGCAGTCTTCACCCTGCATATCAAGCAGCAGCGGCTTGTGAGAGTTGAGGTTTGTTTAACATATATGCATACGTAAGATATCAAAATATATGCATACGTAAGATATCATATCACTCACTCCTTTCAAGAACGTCATAAATCAAAAATCGACAATTTTCAGTTGTGCACGTTTTCGGAATGCCCAGAAAATGTACTATATCCCAGCGAAAGAGGCATATTTTCAACTTTATATTTACCTTCTACAGGGCAGAAAGTGTTGTTTTTGCATTTTTGAAGAAAAGGTTTTGTTTAATTTTTTTTTTTAAATACTAAATATTTTTCAAATGGAGAAAAAAAACCTTCAGGTTTTACCCAAAATGATCTGTTGCACAGTTAAAAGTTCTGTAAGTGGCTTGCTATTTATTTTTAATACATTTCATTATATTTTTAACTTTAAAAATGATCTCCAGAAAAATCAAGTTTTTTGATTTATGACGTTCTTGAAAGGAGTGAGCGATATATGCATACGTAAGATATCTTTTCAAAATTGTCTGTTTATGAATAAATGTGTATTCACAACATTTTGAGTGTGTCCTAATACGAATCTGGGTTTTCTCCTTGATAGAGTTTTTATAGATTTTTACTTTTTTGTGACATTTACACAAATAAAGTAGAATATGGAATTCTGGGTATTGTCAGTCAGGTATTTTCAGGGCTCATGACCTATCATAGCCTGGTTTGATTGATCACTTTATGTATGAGTAAAATTCACTGTTCTACCCATGATTGACAACCACACTTCTCAAATTTTGAGATTTCTGGAACATACTACGAGACACCTGAATATTAAATAAATTGGCAATCAAAGGATACAACTTCTGAAATTTAAGAAGTGTGATTGTCAATCATGGGTAGAATGGTTAATGTTACACTTGTATAAAATTATCACTTAAACCAGCAGCTTAAATAGCTGTACAAGGTAAATACGAACTTGGTCTTGGATAACGAGTCTAGGTTGGTCATCTAGAAATAATCACGTAATATACATTTATTCTATACGAATATTTTATTAATAATTTTAATTATTTTCTAGGATCTTGATGGAGAAACTGAAAACAATGGTGATACAACAACTGAATTCGAAACACTTTCAGCTAAATTTCATTTTGTTGATTTAGCCGGTTCGGAAAGACTTAAAAGAACAGGTAAAATATTTTATTTTTGTTTTTATCATACTATATATATAAAATATTTTGTTCGCCTCCGTAGTGTAATGGTCAGCACGCTCGGCTACCGTTCTAGAGGTCCCGGGTTCGATTCCCAGGGGGGGTAAAATAAATATAAGTGATTTTTTTCACTGTACTATTTATTCAATATTACCCTGGACTGGTACCTGAAGCGGAGGGCTGATCACCTTTCCTTCATGGTTAACGATCAAGATAACACTGCGTTTGTATTACGCAGTGCCCTATGCACCATTGGGGTGCGGATAAGGGTTTTTAAAAAATTATCAAATATTTTACTTTTTTATTTATTTCTCTATGTTGTTATTTTCTAGGTGCTACTGGTGATCGCGCAAAGGAAGGTATTTCAATAAATTGCGGCTTATTAGCTTTAGGTAACGTAATCTCGGCTCTAGGGGATAAGTCAAAGAAGGTGTCTCACGTACCTTACAGGGATTCAAAACTGACGAGGCTGCTTCAAGACTCTCTTGGAGGTAAATTATCTATTTAATCGTGCACTGTCATTGCCTAAACATTGTTTATGTTTGGTTTTACTAACCCTATTGTTTTACGAAAACAGGAAACAGCCAAACCGTGATGATCGCGTGCATTTCTCCCAGCGACAGAGACTTCATGGAAACCTTGAATACTCTGAAATACGCCAACAGAGCGAGAAATATTAAGAATAAGATTGTTGTTAATCAAGACAAGAGTTCGAGGACAATATCATTGCTGAGACAAGAAATTGCCCAGTTGCAATTAGAGCTTTTGGAATTCAAGCAGGTAATACAATATTTCGTAGTCGTACAGGAGAAAGCGACCAACTACCAAAATGTAAAATTTTCAGGAGGGCCATTTAAGTCACTTTTGCTTGGCAAGAAAATAAACACCAATGCAGTTAGTCATTTTTAACAAGTCAATATATTATACTTCCAAGTTTAAAATCGTTTGGGATTTTTTCAGGGCAATATTAAGCTTGTAAGATATCAAATAGTCAATGATTAACAATGCACTTGGTCACTTTCTCCTGTATGAATATGATTTATTTATTTATTTCATAGATACATAAATGTTTTATACTATATGTATTACGGCTCTTTAGGCATGGCCTGTGTTGAGCCGAAATACTTACATGATAATACATTTTTTTTTGTTTTTATTATTATTAGTTTTTTTATTATTATATTATATACATTATTTACATTACAGCGTCTGCCTCCGTAGTGTAATGGTCAGCACGCTCGGCTACCGTTCTGGAGGTCCCGGGTTCGATTCCCAAGGGGGGTAAAATAAATATAAGTGATTTTTCCACTGTAATATTTATTCAATATTACCATGGACTGGTACCTGAAGCAGAGGGCTGATCACCTTTCCTTCATGTGTAAACAATCAAGATAACACTGCGTTAATATGACACAGTGCCCTATGCACCATTGGGGTGCGGATAAGGGTTTTTTATTATTATTATATGCATTACATACAATAGATACAATAACAATTTAGAGTATAAAAGTTTTACAATAAAATAATTATATCTGGACATTAATTAAATCACTTTCTACCTTGTCCTTTCCAACGAGAAGCAACCATCGACAGACACTGTTCTTAAAGACATGATCACCTCTGGAATTCTTAATGGTTTTCGGGCATATCAATATAAATATGAATATGTTTATATATTGTATTGTACATTGGAAGAATGGCAGTGATTTTTTCTTCTGATTGTGACTTGGTGAACTAACAAGGTGATGGATTCATTGATCAATTATCTTATTGATTTACCACAAGGAGATCGTTGGCATTCATCTGATGAATACACCAGATTGAATTTTTTGAAGAAATTTAATATTAATCTGTGATTTCATACTCTGAATTTTATTTTATCGCTTATTTTTTAACATTTATTTTAATTTGACATCTTTTCCTTGATTTTCTATTTTTTATCTTTATTTCTACCTATATTTCTTGTTTAAAATTATTACAATTAGCTTTTTAATTTATTTTTTATTGTAAACTCACATACAGGCTATGCATATGTGGGATTTTCATTTATGTTTGAAATAAATATGAATGAATGTACATGCCACGAAATATAAACAAAACATTAATATTTCTATATTCTTCATACACATTACAATTTTTAAAAGCAATTTTGTTGTTTATGATATATTTTCCTTGCAGGGTAAACGAATAGTGTCTGAGAATGGCGAAGAAGGCATCAATGACATGTTTCATGAAAATACAGTTCTTCAAACGGAACTTAACAATTTGCGGACTAGGGTCAAGGCAATGCAGGGAACCATAGATCAATTATCGCAAAAGAACAGCGAACTGCTCGCGGAGAGAGCCGTAGCATCTTGGATCAGGGCGGAAGGCGAAAATGGCACGGAGACTGGAGTCACAGAAATGATACAGAAATACCACAGGGAAATCGAGGATCTGAGAGCCAAATTACTAGAGGCCAACACTATGTACGAAATGCTTAGGAAAACTAATGTGACGACAGCCAGAAATAGCAACATGAGCAAAAGTTTGATTCTCAGCCCTGATGTTTCTCTGTTGGACACCTCCTCCACTGTTTTGAACACGGCTAAAAGACAATTGTACAAAGAAAAGGAACTACTCGCCAGGTCCATGGGCGAAATGGAATTCAATAGGAAGATGAGTCACAGCACTCTGGCTAGCGGTATCGGGGAAATAGGAGTCAGAGAAGGTGCTGAAGGGATGAGTGGAGGAGAGAGTGGGGAATCCGGGGAGGAGTCTGACTCGGAAGATGACACGGATTCCGAAAATAAAGGTAAAATAAACCCACCAAAATGGTTTATTTTATATGTTGAATATCATGCTGTGCTTCTTTCCAATAGTAGAGAAAACCTGCAGGCGCTGGTGACAAAGATTTAAGGCGTTTATTGAGTTCAAGGAAAGTGATTTGCCAATGAATATTGACAAATCCAAAGTCATGGTTTTTGAAAGAGATGAATGTAGATCTGGGTGTAAAATAGTAGTAAATGAAGAAATTTTGACAGGCAGATGATTTTGTATATTTGAGAAGTATGTTTTCTAGGAATGGAAAGATTGATAATTATTTATAAATGAGAGTTAATGCTGGCAACAGAGTAATGATGCGCTGAAATCATTTGTTGCAAGAAAAAATTAAGAAAGGTTTGTTCAGATGGTTTTGGCGTGTGGAACGAATTATTGAAAAGAAACAAAGTAAAACCAATTTATGAGTCGACCTTTTTGGAAATAGGAGCAGAGAAAGACTGTGGAAAACTTGGCATGGTCAAGTATTTCAAATACTTGGGCATAGTCAGGTCAGGAGTCGTAATAATCAGCGGGCATGTATGAGGAGACTCATAAATGTGGAAAAGAAGAGGATTGTTTGCAAAGACAGAGTGGTGTAGCATTCTATTCTCTCTGCCCAACCCTGCAGAGAAAGCCGCGATGGTTAGTTATATCTATTGCTCCCCTTAAATCTATTTTTTATATCGTTTTAGTGGTAGCTCTGTTGGGGGCGGAATTGGCAAATCTTAGTGGAGACATCGACACTAAACAGCGGCTGATTGAGGAACTAGAACTATCTCAGAGGAGACTGCATTCCATGAGGCGACACTATGAAGATAAGCTGATGGCCCTGCACACTCAGATCAAGCTGACTCAGGAAGAGAGAGATAAAGTCCTAGCATCATATGGTAAATGAATAAAAAACAACTTATTTAGAAGATTTTTTTTGATATTTATGACATATTTATTAGCATATTTTATGGAAAAATATATTAATTTATGAGAGTCAATAATGTTTAAAGTTTATCAATTGTAAAGTTATTATATGGATTGATATGGGTCAATTAAATGAATATCTATGTTGAGATGTGTATAAAAACTACATAATTGTTTATTATTCCAGGCAACCAAATGTCTCAACCCACGGAGAAGGTGAAGCGTGTGAAAGACGAGTACGAGAGGAAGTTGACCGATATGCAGAGGGAAATGAAGAGACTTCAGGCTGCGCAGAAGGAGCACACCAAGCTGCTGAGAGCGCAGGCGTCCTGTGACAACCAGATCAGGTCCATGAAGAACGAACTCGCTGATATGAAGAGAAATAGGGTGAGGGAACTTCTAGTTAACATACAGTAAAACCCCTATTTATTTAATATCACCCTGGACTGGTACAAGAAGCGCAAGGCTGATCACCTTGCCTTCATGCAATTAACAATCAAGATTCAATTCAATTCGATTTAATTTATTCAAAAATTAATACATACATTACAAACAAACATTTAAGGCGTATACATTAAAATATAAAGTAAATAGTAAGCAAGAAGACTCTTGTTAAAGATGTAAAAGAACGCTTCGAAATACTTTTCAACATATCGGTAGCCTATAGTACATATTATGATAATACTGTATCACTACGATGCAGTGCCCTATGCATCATTGGGTGTGGATAAGGGTAAAAAAAAAACCTAAGTAAGTACCTTTTGTAAGGAGCGGAAAATTAAATCTAAATTATTTTTTGATATCTCAACATAGATGAAGAAGAATATGGAAGTCATTTACAGGGCTTACGACCATCATAGGCTTGGTTAATTTATCACTTTATACGGGTGTAACATTCACCAATTCTACCCACGATTGACAACCGTGAAATGTTTTTAAAGATATTTTGTTTATTGGATAGGTCAAATTGCTTCACAAGATGAAGGAAGAATCCGCCAGACACAAGCAGACGGAGGGGATCAGGAACCGGGAGATCGCCCAACTGAGGAAAGAGTCCCGCAAGAACGCCAACACCATCAAGTCCCTGGAGGCCGAGAAGAGGCTCAAGGAGCAGGTCCTGAAGAGGAAGCAGGAAGAGGTCACGGCCCTGAGGAAGGGAAATAGGCAGACTATGAGCAATAAGGTCGCGGGGCGACGACCAGGTAAAATAATTTCGACCTAATCCCTTTAATTACTTTTCATTCCCTACAGCAATGAAACTTGTTCGATTTCAGTGCCGTGTCTTTCGCAATAAAAAAAATCATACTGATATATCGCTCACTCCTTTCAACAACGTCATATATCGAAAATCGTCATTTTTCAGTTGTGCATGTTTTCGAAATACCCATAAAATGTACTATATCTCAGCGAAAGCGGCATATTTTTAACATAATATTTACCCGCTACAAGGCAGAAAGTGTTGTTTTCGCATTTTTAAGAAAAGGTATTGTTCAATTATTTTTTCAAATATACTAAATATTTTTCAAATGGAGAAAAAACATCCAAGTTTTACCTTAAAAGATTTGTTGCACAGTAATAAATTCAATAAGTGGCTTGATATTTATTTTTAATACATTTTATTATATTTTTAAACTTTAAAAACGATCTCCTGAAAAATCTAATTTTTTGATAAATGACGTTGAAAGGAGTGAGCGATATGTATACCACCTCTCATAAGCTGCTTTAAGTAATCACTTTATACACTTGTGACATTCAACATTCTACCCATTATTGACACCCACACTTCTCAAATTTCTAAAGTTTTATTTATCCTTCAATTGACTCAAATAATGGGTCAAAATATAAGTTTTTAAAGCATCTCCTACAACAACAATTTGGAAAAAATCTTACTTATATTTTATGAACTTATATTTTATGAACGTCGTCTCTAAATCGCTAAAATAAAAAATAAAATTCAACCATAGACGGCTCCAAAAACTTGCACGTAAAAGAAGTTACCAAATTTGATGATTTATAAAATAAAAACAACATGTTTTACATACATTGTTTTCTCCTTAAAATATTCAATATTTTTTTTATAACAGAAAAAGGTTTCTCTCCAAAATCTGCTAAGAGCAAATGGCACAACATAGAAAAGAACATCAGCAAGGTGGCACTGAACAAGCAGGCCATCGGCGACCTGGAGAGAGACATGGAGAGGCACCTCGCCGAAAGGGAGTTCCTCGGCAAGGAGATGGAAAGGCTCAAACAGCGAAGGAACCAAGCCGTGATGAATAGATTCGACACTATAGATATTGATAACGAACTGGATACGGTCAAATCTAATATAGAGTATCTGCAAGACAGCATCGCGGAGACACAACATCAGATCATGCAAATGGAAGAAACCAAGGTTAGTTTTTTTAATTTTTTTTATTTAATAAATGTGTTTTTATTATTTACAAAAATACTTCAATTTCATACTATTTCTATGAGCCTGAGTGGCTTATTATTAGAGATAGGTATCAAATTATGGTAGAGTGTGTTCGAACCGAGAAACTCTGACTCAGGAGTCCGCGACACTAACCACGGGACCACAACACGACACGAAGTTTAAAGGTTGTTTTAGTTAAAAAGGTTTTCTTCTTCTCCTTCTTACCCTGAGGGTTATGACCCTTGTCGAAACAATGAATCTTCTCCGGTTATCCCTTGGCTGTGCTGCACGAAGCGCTCCTGCTGCTGCCTTAACTTGATCAGTCTATTATGTGGAGATCTTCCTCTCCCTCTCTTCCCCTCCAGGCTACCAAACACAACCAGTCGTTCCAGGCTATCCTCATTTTCACGCGTAACGTGTCCAAAGAACTGAAAAATCCATCGTGTACAGACACTAGCCAGAGAAATTAAGAAATTGTAAATTGTAAAAAAGGTTTTACTGCAAGAAAATGAGAGATATCTATGTATGTCATGATTAAAAAAAACTTATTAACCATAACGCCGCTTCCTACCAGAGGTAGGCAGAGAGAATAGAATGCCACACTATTCTCAATGTCTCAATGCAACACAATATGAGATAGTACAATCTCTCAGAAAATTATGCGGCAATACGAAATATGATAGATGTTCAAATGGTGAAATAAGGAAAGAATGGGAGGCTGAGATCATTATTGATCAAATTATGAAGGTTTGTCGAGATAGTTTGGGCATGAATTGAATGAGTGAAGAAAAAATGGTAAAATAATTTATGAGCCGAATGTGGTAGGTAATAGAAGCAGACGAAGACTGAGGAAAACTTGGCCTGATCAAGTATTTCAAATGCTTGGGTGTGGTCATTAATTGATGTTGTTTTCATGGCAGGACACTCCGGAACAAGGCGACATTCAATCACTCATCAACCATATCCAAGATCTTGGAGAAGCGCGCTATATTTTAGACAAGCTCTACAACCTCACCATCAATCAGATGTTCGAAGCCACCCAAAAAGAAATGCAACTCAAGGACAGTCAGGCCAAATTGCAAGAGGTAGACTATTCAGTTTATTTATACTATCTAAAAATTGTCTTTTATATTTAATTTATTTGTTATTTAGACTTGTTTCTCGCATTCACTATCACTACATCACTTTAGCAAGTT
This sequence comes from Brachycentrus maculatus, assembly GCF_059751285.1. Taxonomy (NCBI): domain Eukaryota; kingdom Metazoa; phylum Arthropoda; class Insecta; order Trichoptera; family Brachycentridae; genus Brachycentrus; species Brachycentrus maculatus. The sequence goes on along the minus strand of NW_028280760.1, from coordinate 3,364,066 downwards.
ATGGATCTTTAAATATAAAAGAAAAATTTTTCATTATGAACGCACATAAGATAAAATCATGATTTTTATTGATATAACAATATCAATAAAAGTCTAATATGGATGTCTGGGTATATACAAAGCTGATAGACTTCCATGTTCTTCTTCATATTAGTTGAGATCATGAACAAATTTTTTTTTTTTTTTTTTTAAGTAATGACCCGCAAAGCAAATCTATTTTAGATGCTTGTCTGCAGGTAGGATAGTAAGGATAGGGTAGGTAAATGGGAAAAATACATCACAAACCAATTGAAACCAGACCAATTGAAAATAAATCTTTCTTGAATTCGTTTTGCAATTGGCGGGAATCAACGGGCGACGCCAGTTTCGCAGTCGAGCGTCTACCCAACTACGCCACGGCGCCTGTAATACATATGTAGATATTTTACAGGATTTTTTTCGCTAATAATGGATTTTTACTTTATATACTGCATTCCAACGTAGTTTTCAGCTCCATAAATGTAGATTTCTTTATATAATGTTTCTGAAATATACGACTGATTACCTTAACATCACATAATTAATGATCTAAATCGGTGTCTATTCAGTATAATAATTAAAATAGTCAAAACTTATGTGATGATATTTTATGTTGATATCGTAGCCGATTTCCAAACATCTTTATAATGTAGACAAATTTTTCATTCTTTACAAAACATTTAATAGTTGCCTAAGAAAATTCTCCTTGCCTGTTAAGTAGGTACTAGGATATATGGCATATTTATCTTTAAAATGATAATGAATTTGTACAGTAAAGAATAAATAAATGTATTTTATAAAATAAAACAACTTTGTTTTAACCACTTTTATTGGTACACTTTTTCCAACCGGTTTCAAAAAGAACCTTGTCATCATCTGGGTTTATGTACTAATTCTAAAACATTGAAATACTCGTAGTTAGGTTATAGATAATTACCCTTCCCTTACGATACCAAAAACTTCCATGCACTCCGTACACCATATGAAAATGTGATTTAAAAAACTGGAAAATACTCCTAAATGTTTGCTTTCATCAATAAAACAAAATATTTATTAGTTGCCTAAGAAAATTCTCCTTGCCTGTTATGTAAGGATATATCGCTCGCTCCTTTCAAGAACGTCATAAATCAAAAATCATCAATTTTCAGTTGTGCATGTTTTCGGAATGCCCAGAAAATGTACTATATCCCAGGAAAAGAGTCATATTTTTAACTTAATATTTACCCGCTACAGGGCGGGAAGTGTTGTTTTTAAATTTTGAAGAAAAGGTATTGTTTAATTATTTTTTTAAATATACTTGATATTTTCAAATGGAGAAAAAACCTTCAGGTTTTACTTAAAAAGATGTGTTGCAAAGTAAAACGTTCTATAAGTGGCTTGATATTTATTTTTAATACATTGTATTATATTTTTAAACTTAAAAAACGTTCTCCTGAAAAATCAAGTTTTTTGATTTATGACGTTCTTGAAAGGAGTGAGCGATATGGCACATTTAGTTTATATATCTTTAAAATGATAGTGAATGTGTACAATAATAAATTAATGAGATTGATCCCTTGAAACAATACAATAGATATGTACAATGAATTCAATATCTTATATCAATCAAGATTTGTCACATGGTTCATTTACTTTTCTTATTCTTCATGTCATATTTTCTAAATAACACCCCGCTAAACCTGATATACAGACAATTCTGGATGTATTTAAAGGTCGATATGAATTTTTTTTTTTCAAAAAAGAAGAAGGGAAAAGTTTATTTTATTTTTATTTATTGCTTTTGTCTGATTATGAAAATTCCATACAAGGATTTATAGTACTGTTTTGTTATTTTTTTTGCAGATCTTTACGCTTACATCACACCTCTTGCATTAAAAATACTTTTTAAATATCTTATATAATTTTAAACTTTGTATTTTTATAAAAAATATATTTTATATATTTATCAATACGTCGTTTAATTTACTTTTTTATTATTTCATCATTGTATTGTCGTGTAATATATGTAATCTATTATAAAACGTAAGTGAATATGTTTCATGTATTTATCTCTATATAACAAGAGGTGTGTTGTTTATGAAATAAAATGCGTTTTTTATTTTGCTTATAATTTGCCATAACATATATATATTTTTTTTTACGTTTAATAATATATGGTTTATTTATTTGTTGTTTGTATGCTTAATAAAAAATTCTTAAGCACTCTTTTTATTTGTCTTTTGAAATTAATATTTTAATAACTGGACTTTCAATTTAACAATTATTAAAATTAATTTTTAATTTTTAGATACAATCCGAAAGTGGTCACCAACAAACCGTGCTGAGGCAAATGTTAGCAGAGAAAAACAACAGCGATTTGTTGGGTATCCTTCCAACTACGTCATCTGGTTCAACGATATGTTATAATAATAACGAAATCAGTTCCGGGACGTCTACTCGGTCTGTTTCGCCTGTTGACAGGTATAGATGATGTCTAAACTTTTAGTCCTTTTAGCTTAAAAACATCTTAAAAACAGCTTAAAAATATCTCCGTAGTGTAATGGTCAGCACGCTCGGCTGCCGTTCTGGAGGTCCCGGGTTTGATTCCCAGGGAGGAGTTAAATGAATAAAAGTGATTTTTTTCTGATTCTCTTGAAATTCTGATCTATACAATGTTTTTTGGCTCTCTACCAACAGTATGTTAAAGATGCTGTTACACGTTTACCGCAAACAATTTTTTAATATTATCTGTTTGTAATGTGGTCATAAAATTAACTGTTTTTGACAAAATTGCACTTTATTAACTACAAGAGTTCCATGATTTTTCAAAACTATCGTACATATATTTAAAAAAATTAATGTATGTTTTAAAGATTTTATTTTATCCTTTTATAATTTTCGTGTCAGTCTTACCATTTATCATAAAAATTACATACCATGTATTTGAAATTGTGTAAGAATTTTTTAAGAAGTACTTTTTTGTTTTTTTCTAGCTCTCTAGTCCAACTGAAGGCCCAGTATGCCATGCAGCAGAACGGCCAACTAAACCAGCTGGAGGACCTACTCGGGGGCTCTTCGTTCCCAGTCACGAGCCTCCCGGAGAGAAGCCCTCCGCAGGGTCAGTCCTTCGAAAGGAACGCCCCCAACCGAGGGTCCGTACGGCTCCGAGAGATCGGAGTTTTCGGCAAAGGGGAGAAGGACAACGGAGTCTCCACTGCCATGACGCAGTCCATGGGGGGAGAGATAGAGACTCCGCGAGGCCAAGCCCTGGCCAGGGTGCCCAGCGCACCTGGGTCTCTCAGGTAACAATTTCTTTTGATAATCAAAAGATTTCTTTGAAGATGAGTAAGAGTTCTATTAATTCAACACCTTTATTGGCACAGAATATATATCTGAATACATATACTTTAAATGGTTAGCTTTATTCACTTAATGAGACCCTTAAAAATGTATACATTTGTCACTTTTTATAATCACATCATTAATAAATATTGACTCTTGATACTACATGATTACTATAATGTCATTAAGGGATACTATCGCCTGTTTTTTGTTTTCTGTAAATGCAAAAATCTGACTTTGATTATTTTTTTCCATTATTAATTTAGCAGTCACTTTGTTGTGATAAATATAATTTTAATTGAAAGTTAACGTGGTAAATATCACTTTTTATTACTAGTATACTGACAAAATATAATATGTATCCACCAATCACTGTAGGTATTTAACGTAAAATTTCAATACCGTTTTTTTATTAGAATTATCGCTTCTTATGCATTTGTTATATCGCTCACTCCTTTCAAGAACGTCATAAATCAAAAAACTTGATTTATCAGGGTTTTTTCTCCATTTGAAAAATATTTAGGATATTTAAAAAAATAATTAAACAATATGTTTTCTTCGAAATGCAAAAACAACACTTTCTGCCCTGTAGCGGGTAAATATTAAGTTAAAAATATGCCTCTTTTGCTGGGATATAGTACATTTTCTGGGCATTCCGAAAACATGCACAACTGAAAATTGACGATTTTTGATTTATGACGTTCTTGAAAGGAGTGAGCGATATCTGTTGTTGTTTCTCTTATGTCTCAATGTTTCAATTTTGCTATGCTTTTGCATAAGCTGCCATAGATTATCAAACCGTGTCGATCATAATTTTTTATTATGATATGTGTATGTTACATGTCAACTAGAGTATTATTTTAGAAAGTTCCACATTATCTTGTCTCCGTGTAGATTGGTTCGCTTACTCGATTTCACTGTATTACCCATTGTGCCGCACATACGAACACCACATCCATGTAGCACTTTGTTTTGTGTCTACACCAGAGGTCTGATGCCACAGCGAAGTCTGTCATCCTCGGAGAATACGTCCAATGACATGGCGCGACCGTCGCCATTCCTAATGAGAAAGACATACTATAACATGAACAACTCGGATATTCCGTCCCTAATATCCCCGAGAACCACTCGGAGGACGTTCCCCGACCGGCCTGGAGGCTTTACCATGCAGCATCCACTTATAGGCAAACCGGGATCCATGTAAGTCACTTTAAAACATTCACCCACACAAATTTAGTTTTTAGCAACTCAGTCGAAGCTAATGAAATCAAAGATTCAAACATCAAACATCTTGACAAGTTTACCATATTGAAAACATCATGTAAAAGAGATTTGTGTAATATTCTCTTATTTTTTATTATTTAATTGGACAGGCACAGTGGTGTTGTTTGTAAAACGGGCATCACAGGTTCAATTTGAGTCAATTGCAAAATATATTTAAATATTTAATTTTAGCCGGTCTGGTTTGTATATTTCAAGCATTTGCGCTTCCCGCTCCCCAATCTTTTCACCCTGCTGACTTCAATCTTCCATAATACAGGATTTTCAGGTTATTATTTGAAATGACGATAAATTTTTTGATATTATAGGTGTCTTAACTTGAGATTAAAACAAAAATCATTTATATGAAAGAAGATGGAAGTTTGAGCATCCCAGGGCTTACGATCTCATTCTCAGACTTCCATCTTATTTCATGTAAATGACAGATGTTTCATCTCAAGTTGAGACACCTATTTTATTGATATATCAATAAACCTAATGTCTGATTTTATAAATAGTAATAAATTGTTCAATTAGTTGAACTATGAATAAAATTAGATGGTTGGCTAACCATCTTTGGCAGATACAAAAACCTCTCCCCAATGGTGTTGAGATTCATTTGAAATGCTGTATCATAAGTACAGCTTGCGTAAAAGCTCCATGTAGTATTTCATGAAAATGGTGCTTTATAAATTATCCAAAATTATTATAATTAAACTCGTACAAGTTACCGCGAAGGTGTTTAACTCACTTTAGATTAATATATTTATTAAAGCATTGATTACTGTTAATAAATAAATGAATAATATTAAGTGAAAATTAACAGAATTTGGACAATGTAATATGCAATACATCAAAAATATACAAAAAGTCTAAGTATGTCATAAAATACTTTTTTTAAACAACAATTCTCTTTTATAATATAATGTTTTCGTATTTGATATAAATGTTCATATTTAGATTTTGGATTTTATAAGAGTTTGCAATCTTTGTTAACAATGGCTTCGATTTACTTCCTTGTGTATATTTACTTGACAATAAAAAGGATTCTGGTCAACAGTGTTCTCTGATTTCTTGGACTCTACAATATAAAACAATGTACATTCAATATCACTATCCAAAAATTATGTGCAAATTTATTTTCTGTGAATATTAAATTTTGACGAGGTTTATTTGCAAAAAATGCTTTTTCAACGAAGAGGCTTTCTTTACTTGCATGTAGCTATAATTAAGAATGCATGATTTTGATGTGTGTTTTAGACATATTTGTATTATCTTTGTTCAGAAATTAATCGTTTGTTTAAATGTTTTATTTAATATTCAATTGAATGTTCTTAAATTTGTTTTTATTTGGTCATGGTGTAGTGGTTTGGACATTTTACTGCCATATGTGTCGATTCGCACCGAGAATGAGTTATTTTGTAGTAATACAAGCACATGACTCGTAGGATATTGATCCTGGGGTAAAAATACAGACAAATATCAACTTCTAGGTTATATTTTTACATGATCTATATCAATCGACCATTTTAAATCTGATGACATACTCAGTTTTTGGCTGTCACATCAGGGTTTTGAGAAAATAGGAAAATATATTTATATATATGTTGTAATGTGTAAAGTGAAGTTATAAAATTACTCTCTCGGGTCTATGGAAAATTACCATTCATGTATCAGCGATAAATCCACTCTGGTATGTTTTGTCACAAGTGCACCTATCAATATACCGACAATGATGCTGGTGTACTTGGAGCTGGTAGGTTGTATCGCACCATGCGTGTTTCTAAAGTTCCGATTCGTCAATGATATATGTTGTAAGAATACCATGAAAAAAAAAATAATGAATTCGGTCGATATTTAGTAAAAATATTGTTGATTTTGTACATACTATATAAAACGGACCATTTTTGCAAAAAAAATCGTCAGCAATTTCAGCATACATATGAGAAAAAAATCTCAGCACTAAAACAGTTAGGGCGATTGTCCACTACCCGGAATTCGACCGTCTGGCAGTCTGGTTTTGAAAAATGAAAATAACTACGACAGTTTAGCGTGATCGAATTTACGTGCAACGTGTTCATGACCAATCAAGAGCACCGATCCGAAAAAATATGGACAAAAGCACATGCCAATCTCATCCAATTGTCGTTTTAAAATGTTAACCTATGTGCCGAACGGTAACATTCCATGTAATTCCGTGTAGTGGACAAACGCCCTTAATGTAACTTTATTATTGCATAGGTAGGATTTATGTTTCATGGACTAGGGTTCATGTTCACATTCAATCTTATAACTATCTGGGTGCTGAGGAAGCGTTTCACAAATCTTTGATTTTTGGTCATTTTAAAATTCTGATGTGATAGGCGAACTTTGTGATAGATTCATGATATCTTGTTTATTTAATGGGTAAGAACACTCGTCAAACATAAAAATATAAATCATATCGGCCTCTGTTATTGTTACTAACTGGATTGGCATTTCAAATGTAAGACTGACCACTGCATTAATTCCGTGTAGTTTATGCACCATTGATAGATAATGAAAAAAAAGTCACAATTGTTATTGGCATTACCGTGAAATCTCTGTATTTATCAATTCAATTCAATTTCAAATTCAACTTATTAAAAAAATTAATTTATACATTGCAAACAAAATATTTAAGACGTAAACTTTAAAAAGAAAACAAGAGGGCTCTTGTTAACGATGTAGAAGAATCCCGCTTGGGAAAACTCCTTCAGACACATGGAACAGATCAATATACAATGTGATATTGTTCAACATAGCAGTAGCTCTTCCTACAGGCATAACCATCGGCAGTTTGATCCTGTGTATAGGAATGTGAAACAATCTATTCCGACACTGTGTTAGGTATCATTTATCCATTCGCAAGAGCTTACGACATCATCTGACATCAAAATGTGACAAATGTTGAATTTGGCAAATACAAAGGGTGACAAATACAGAGGTTCCACGGTGCGCATAAAGATAATTACAGTATTGTGAATGTTGCTTCTGGCATGTTTGTGTTGGATGGAATGTTGCGCTGTGTACTATTGTATATACCCGGAGCTTTCCGCTTCCCTGCTTATTGGATGAAACGTACTTGAGGAAATGTTGGCTATGAGTCGGCAAATTCAACATTTTTATTTTTTTCTATTTTCAGTCTCTTAACAGAGTTATCCATTACTGAGGACAAAGATTAACAGCACCGCTGAATGTATTGTGTTAGACGCTTTCCATAGCTTACCGTAGACATAATCCATTCCGTATTACACAAGTGGCCATATTATTTCATAACTCTACAGAACAAAAGATTTGTGCCAAATACATTGTGTATTTTTAATCTAACTTTGAAATATGACATAGAATACAGAATGACATAAATTATTTAATGTAATCATAGTTTTTTGTTTGTTTGTTTGTTGTAATATTTATTTTAAGCATGGATTAATCAATTAACAGTATAGGAATGTCTATATTGATTTTTTTCCAAGTCACAAAGTTACGTGTATTCCATTTTGTTTAATAAATATTTTTTAAATTTATGAGAATATGTTTTATTTAAAAAAATAATAAGAAGAATCTCAATTTCAAAACAGTGAAAAAAATTATCATTATAAAATGAAGGTGCTTGTTTCGTTAAATCTAACTAAATAAACGTAAATAATAACTAATCACAGGTTTACATATTAACAAATTAAATTAGTTTTGCATTTAAAAAGTGTAAAAACTGCACAGCCTCATTTACCAGTAATATTTTTTAAATATCTGTAAATAACTTTGTACTTGTATACTAACATCACTAATCAAATAACCTTTTTTAGTTTGTAGAGTATATTACTTTTTTTATATCATAAAAAGTATTGCATGCCCTATATCAATCAATCACAAAGAATATCAGTAAATGTACTGTGGGGTAATTGCTACAACTGGCTGACTTAAAAATCCATGTTTTCTAGTTGATTTCTAAAATACAACTTTATTCTGTGATTTATTAACTTTATGTACAAGTGCTTCAAAAATATATCATAATGCATTGAAATTATTTATGATACTTTTATTTTATTTTTTAATAGTATAAAACATAAAAACTGATACAGTTTTTTTGTTAATCAACATCTTTTATATATGTATGTTTATCCGTAAAATAATTACAAAATATTTTTTGTTTATAACTTCATCTAGCTGTCTGCCATAGACTCTTCTCATATTTAGTAGTATACAGCAAAATATTGAGAGCATAAGTCCCTCTCCAAGAGCACAGTCTCTTTTATGGAGAGGCACAGCGAATCTAAATATAAAAGTTCTCCATATGTATAAATGATTCAAATGTATTATGTTATAAAAAAATTATAATTATAAAATAAAATTTAAAAAAAATATTGCAAAAATGAAACATCTTTTAACAAATTTCTGAACATACACTAAAGTGATGTTATATTGTAGTTATATGATATAGAATTATATCGCACAAAAATAATTACAATTGATACAATATTGCTTTCACAAAGATTTTTTTTAATTAAAAAATTCATATTTTTAATGAATAATTTCAATGAATATTAAACATTTATTTAAATACAGGGTGGAGCAATGGGTATTGACAGTTTTTGGAGTGTTATTATGGATATTTACTTATGAAACGACCAAAGTCGAAAAAATATATTTTTATTACACATATAATGCAGTTTTATTACATTTGTTTGAGAAACGTAGTAGTAATTCAAAAGACATTATTTTTTTTTTTAAATTACCCGTACAACTGCGTTAAATGTGCAATTAAAATGTGTTTTTTATCTAGATCATTTCATTACGATATCCATAATAACACTCGCTCACTTGACGATATAGAATTGCATGATGTTCACATTATACTAATGGTAAAAACTAACTTCATTAATTGATTCGGCAGTCATTTTGTGGTAAAATCTATCCATTTTGAATCTAAGTTTTACTTAGTTAATACCAGTATTTCTTAAAAATGTAATAACTAATGTCACCATCCAACAGACACTCTGGCAACCTTTCTTAAGACATAACATGAAATGCAAAATAATAAATAAATAAATTATTGTGATGTCTCCATAATTCGCAATTATATAAAAAATATGTACAGTAGAACCCCTCTCATCCAACCTTGGCTGGTTTGCCACTACGTTTGATCCAACCATGATCTAACTCAATGATCCGCAACCTTTTCTCACCTACGACCCACCAAAATTCTTCCTATAATTCACAAAAAGCTAAAATATATATACCGTTGAAAAATTATTAGTTTTAATTATTTGTAAAAATTATTTATTATTACGGTGTTTGAAAATGATGCGGAATGCATCGAAACACGTGTCACGGTAGATTTTAAGAAATAGTGGTACATATTTACTAAGTAAAACATTAAGTAAAAATTAAAATTTATTTATTTATAATAATTAAATAGACAATACATATAATGAAAAATAATTTGTCATTTTTACTTATTTATTTTTTTTACAAAAATGTTAATAAAATTAGTATATAACCACTCACCGAGATTTTTACGTCTACCGGTTTCGAGACGTACCCGTCTCTTCGTCAGGACAATCACTAACACAGCATGCAAACAATACTACCCTTCACCACCATAGCACCATTTACACACTCAAAACTACACAAAATGTCTAACACATGCGATTTTTGGTCGACCCGAAGACCAACATGCACTATAGTTTTCAATACAGACATGCGTTACGAGCCGAGGTTAAACGTATATTAGAATTAGACTAGGAATCGAATCTACTTATATACTTGTAGGATGAGAGGAGTGGGGGGGGTTCGAATTGGATATTGACGAATCGTGTTTAATCGATGTCGAATCAAACAATGGACTATATGTAAAATTTATTTGATTGTTAATTAGAGGAATATTATTTTTAAGTGCTTTCCTAATATAAAAAATCTCCATATTATTTAGTTTTAACCCTTTATTATTAGTGTTTAATATTTTTACTCCCGTGTCTTTTTTGAAGACGTGATTTGATTCTATGAGGTCCAAGACGAGGATTCCAAGACGTGATTTGATTCTTTGATTCAATTTGTCATTGTATATTAAATACATAATAAAAAAGAATAAAATGTATATTGCTCTTTTTTAATTATAAAAAGTTTTTTGTGGTTCATTGCAATATTTTCAACATCGAGAACAATACATATAGTAATTTTTTTAATTCAGAGATTGTTTATTGTATTTCAAATCCGTATTCTTCTGTATTAAATAAATAATCCAACATTTTTTTGCATTCCGACTATTTAGAGAGGTTCTGCTGTACTTAGTATTTCAATCAATTTTGGTTCTCAATTATTATTGGGACAGAAAGGTCACCATTGCATCCAGTTGTAAATAACAAGGTTCTCAATAAACAAGGACAATTTATAAAAAAATATACCTCCCACTCATTTCCTAAACTTTTTTTCTCAATACATTAGCTTAGCTATGTTGTAAACAATTTCAGCATGAAAAATATATAGGTGGGTATGTTTTTAATGCACCATTTTAAATGAAAAACAAAGTCAAATGGTTTTCCTCATCAAATGCATTGAGAGTTACTGTGATGTAGATTATTTAATATATTTTTCTGTAAATATTTATTATCATTTATTTGTTTTTAATGTTATGGTTAAACTTTCCTCTTTGTGTGATATATGTATTTATATAATATTATTATTTTATCCATCAAATTCAAAACATTTTAAGTGGTATTTTTTTTAAATTAAAAAAAATATAAATTTACATAAACAACATTGACACATTTAAAACTAATAAATTATCGGGTAATTTTCAAAATACATGTAATTATAATTGATTCAAATAATGTTTTTAAATGTTACATTGGAATCCAGATGGATTAAACACTGTTTTCATTGTGTATAAAAATGCAAATGTAAGTGTTCAAAATCTTAAATCTCCCAAAGTTATTCACCGATTTGAACATGCACTTTTTTTTATTTATCTCTATGAATAATTTTTTTGATTGCTTTGGAATTTTAACACTATGTTACATAAGTCCTGGTACAACCAGTAAAATAGGAAATAAGGTTAAAAAATACACCCGCAATGACATACTGATAAACACACATTAACATTATTTAGCAGAACAACTATAAAGCCAGAATACATAGTTGATTCATTTAGCTTGGCTAAATAGCTATAAATGCCAACAACTAATGAAAACCTCGTTTTAGCCAATTTATATGTTGAAAGCCATTTTTAAGAATTTTTAGCAGACCTACATAGTGTATAATGTTGTGTCAAGTTGTGGTCCCGTGGTTAGTGTCGCGGACTCTTGAGTCAGAGTTTCTCGGTTCGAACCCACTCTACCACAATTTGATACCTATTTCTAATAATGAGCCGTTTAGGCTCACAGAAATAATATGAAATTGAACCAAATAAAATAAATTTCAAAAACTGTAAATAATTAAAATCATTTTATTTTAAATACATCCGCTATATATTTATTCTGCATAATATAATCATCTCTTTTTATCTTATTTGTTTATATATTTTTTTATCTATGTATATTTTTTTGTCAAATACTTCACTTTCACCAGCCTACCATAATCTTTTTCTACTATTATATGTGTTCTATAACTATATATTTAATATTTTTATCTTATTTTCAGTATTTAAGCATCTTCAGTTTTTTTTAAAGAAATATTTCTGGTCTAATTTTAAAAGCATTTATCAGGAAAATATCATTTGCTAACATTGTTTTTTTTATATTACACAATGGCATATTAATGCTTTAATTTTTTATTGTTTACTTTAAAATAAAACCTATGAAATCTTACAAACCTATTATGTACTATACTGTTATTTATTTAAGAAATAAAAAAAACTTGTATGTATGGAATAATATATGGAAGTGAGCCATGGGGTTAACAAAAGAAGGATATATGATATAAACATACTGAATACACTCAAATTGCGATCTTTTGGATGAATGTGTGACAATATGAAGTATGTTACGTGTTCAAATGGTGATATAAGAAAATAATGCAATGCTGAGATAAGTATTAGTGATTAAAAAAGAAAGGTGTCTTGAGATGGTTTGGCCGTGTGAATCAGATGAATGAAAAAAAAAGTAAAATAAATTTATGAAGCGAATGTGGTTGGTAAGCAGAGGAAGCCCGAAGAAAACTTGGCATGATCAAATATTTCAAATAGTTGAAAGTGGTCAGGTCAGGAGTCGTTATAATCAGGCCGTTATGTATGAGGAGATGCATGAATGTGGAAGCGGCAAACATTGTTTGCAAAGACAGATTGGTGTGGCGTTCTGTTCTCTCCGCCTACTCCTATAGGAAAGCGGCATGATGGTTAGCTATTTAGTTAAAGAAAAAAACATAACTTTCGCCTTTTTTATGATATCTTCTGATGTTTTCCTGGGAAATGCATGATGTATTAATAGTAACAAAGACATAAAAAATGTTTTTTTTAAATATTTATTTGTTTTATTCTTTTAATTTATTAATTTTACAGTCTTATTACCAGACCAGTTTTATTTCTAATTTTACTTAATGTTTAACGTTTAAAAGCCAGCTGAATAATACAATAAAACTTTTCTGTTGTGTTGTATTTACTTACATATTGTTCATTTTGAATCATTTTCTTGGGATGACTGCATTCTTAGAATCATTTCATATGTTGTGAATATACATATTTGTGGGGTTTTTTTTTCACAAAAACTATCTAAAAATATCAGGTTATTTGAATTATTATTTAAAGAGTTCACATAATTTAAAAGTTATCCAGTTCTAAAAAACAAAACAGAATCAATAAAATATGTGTCCGGCTTGTGGTCCCGTGGTTAATGTCGCGGACTCTTGAGTCAGAGTTTCTGGGTTTGAACCCACTCTAACGCAATTTGATACCTATTCATAATAATGAGCCGCTTAAGCTCACAGAAATAGTATGAAATTGAAGTATTTTTATAAACAATAAAAACACAAATATTTCTCTCTTTTTTTTAATATTAAAAAAAGTAACCGAATACAAAGTAAAATAAAATGAGTCCTACTTTTATAATAAAAAAAACAGCAAAAAATGGAAATATGTCACTAGGTCGTAAGAATTTTCAATGTATTCCAATAAAAAGTTTCAAGTGACAACTGTCAAGCTCAGATCGGTTGTTTGTTATGTTATATGCCCTGTCCATATACACTGCTCGTTCAAAAGCATTAAATGGTTAAAATGCATGTGGATTAGTGAGGTGATTGCCATAAGACTAAAAACTGCATAAATACCAGGCAATGAGAATACAACACAAAAAAATTCAAAGAGTGTCAATGCTACTTTTGACAATTCACAAAATCAATAATGGGTAGAATTGGTGAATGTTACAAGTGTGTAAAGTGATCACTTAAACCAGCCTATGACGGTCGTCCAAATGCCCAGACTTCCATATTCTTCTTCATCTTTGATGGGATGTCAAAAAATAATTCACACTGTTTTTACTCTAACTTCAGGCACTTACTACTTACTCATCACACTTAATGCAACTGAGCGTAAAGAGCGCATTTTTTAAAAATATAATAAATTAAATCATTGGAGACCTCAAAATACCCGTTTTTTTTATTTATTACTGTAAAAATATAAACAAACCTTTTAAAAATGTGTATAAAACGAGGGTTCATTTATTTCAATATTTTTTCTCACAATACATACATTTCATGAAGGTAGCTGCTAATAGTAAAAAATTCCTCTTTTTAACCATATATTGCTCACTCATTTCAAGAACGTCATAAATAAAAAAACTTGATTTCTCAGGAGAATGTTTTTAAAGTTTTAAAATATAATACAATATATCAAAATTAAATATCAATCCACATATCGAACTTTTTACTGTGCAACAGATCTTTTTAGGTAAAACCTGAAGGTTTTTTCTCCATTTGAAAAATATTTAGTATATTTGCAAAAATAATTGAACAATACCTTTTCTTCAAAATGCAAAAACAACACTTTTTTTTGCCCTATGGCGGATAAATATTAAGTTAAAAATATGTCATATTATTTTTTGACATCTCATCAAAGATGAAGAAGAATATGGAAGTCTGGGCATTTACGGGGCTTACGACCGTCATAGGCTGGTTTAAGTGATCACTTTACACACGTGTAACATTCACCAATTCTACCCATTATTGACAACCACACTACTCAAATTCTTGGAAGTTCTATATATATGAACCAATTTAGAAACCTTGTTCATGAACCACTAGAACTTCACCAGAGACATCTATTGTTGAGATGTAAAGAAGCTTTTTATTAAGCAGAAACTCTTATATTAGTATGTGAGATCCGAATCCTGGATTATAATCTTACCAATAGATGTCTCTAGTGAAGTTTTAGTGATTCATGAACAAGGTTTCTAAATTGGTTCATATATATAGAACTTCCAAGAATTTGAGTAGTGTGGTTGTCAATAATGGGTAGAATTGGTGAATGTTACACGTGTGTAAAGTGATCACTTAAACCAGCCTATGACGGTCGTAAGCCCCGTAAATGCCCAGACTTCCATATTCTTCTTCATCTTTGATGAGATGTCAAAAAATAATATGAAAATAACTCCTGTAATTGGAGATAATCCAGATTTTGTGAACAAGTATTTGGACAAACTCAAAATGTTGTAAAAATATGTCGCTTTTGCGGGGATATAGTACATTTTCTAGGCATTTCGAAAACATGCACAACTGAAAATTGACGATTTTTTATTTGTGACGTTCTTGAAAGGAGTGAGCGATATATCACCCACGAAGTAACATGCAGCAAATCTTTATTTTCAATTAATGCATAAATAAATCTTCCAAATTTTTAAGTAATTTGGCTGTCAATCATGGGTAGAATGGTGAATGTTTTTTTTTTTTTTTTCGGTAATTGTACAGCTTTACATTAAGAAATATAATAATAATAAAATAGTTACATTAACAATAATAAACATTACATGCTCATCAAGTGGTATATTCAAGTGTATAGTATAAAAAAAAATTACATTACATTAACAAAAACAGTTACATTAATAATAATAAAGCTAATCAAACAATTCCACATTTATGTTACACAGTGTATCAAGTGATCACTTAAACCACCCAACGGCCACGGTGCTGGAGGTTCCGGGTTAGATTCCCAGTGAGATCTTAATATATATGTGTCATTTTTCTCTGTTATATTTATATTAAATCACCTTTAACTCTTATCATATGAAATACACCTATAGTTAAATTTGCAAAAGTTATGAATAAGAGATCTATTGTCCACTTCCATAGTGTAATGGTCAGCACGCTCGGCTACTGTTCTGGAGATCCCGGGTTCGATCCCCAGGGAGGGTCAAATAAATATAAGTGATTTTTTCACTCTTATATTTATTTAATATTACCCTGGACTGGTACGTGAAGCGGAGGACTGATTAACTTTCCTTCATGTGTTAGTGATCAAGATACCACTGCGTTTATATAATGCAGTGCCCTATGCACCATTGGGGTGTGGATAAGGGTTAGAGAGAGAGAGAGATCTATTGCAGAGACATCTCTTAGGACAATCATAAAATACAAATATTATTTTTTGACATCTCATCAAAGATGAAGAAGAATATAAAAGTCTGGGCATTTACGGGGCTGACGACCGTCATAGGCTGGTTTAAGTAATCACTTTACACACGTGTAACATCCACCAATTCTACCCATTATTGACAACCACACTACTCAAATTCTTGGAAGTTCCACAAATATGAATCAATTCTGAAACATCATTCTTGAATCACTAGAACTTCACTAGAGACATCTATTGTTGAGATGAATAATAACATACAAACTAAGATATGCGTACAAGGTATTAAATTAACTTAATAATGATTAAATCCACAATTATTTTATCTTCCAAAACTATAAATCCAAATTAATTATTAAAATGCACCCACATTTCTTCTCCTTTTATTTTCATAAAGAAATAAGTATATTTAATTTTCAAAAACATTCATCTTCTCAATAAACGATCACGGGGCAGTATAACATCTCATAAAACGATTCACAATGAACATTGGCTTGAAGTTTAAACATTAACGTAACATTTCCGCGTTGGCCGCCTAACATGCCCGTGCTTGTGAACTAATAATGCTTGGCGCCCACTAACCAATCAGGGACGCGGGTTTGGACTCCGCCACGCCCCCCGGCTCCCCGCCGGCCAACCGCAGAGCGGGGAACAGAGACGACAACGTGTTCAGCCGACTCACTGGCAACACCATCCAGCCGGATCACTCTGTCGGAGGCGTTATTAAGGAGTTTGTCAATAAGGTAACATTAAAATATCTAAAAATGTTTATTCACTTTAAATTTAGACTTTCCGGGAGTACAATAATTGATGTGAGTGGGTTCTTTATACATGAAAAAAAATTCACAAAATCTATGTATTACGAAGATAGAAATTATGTAAAAATAATAAATTAAAAAATAATAATAAAAAACACATGACAAAATTATAAACCAATATCCACAGATGTCATTGCTATACAAGTTATATCATACCAACTGACAGATGGACTTTGACGTTCATGAACACCAATATTCCTTTGAGGAAAATTCGCACCGACGTTCATTTATGTCCATACTTTTTTTTATGGAGACTCGTAACAAAGTATGATTTTATTCTAAAATTTAAATTCTAAAGAAATCATATTTTTTTTATTATTCCAAGCAAGACTATATTATAACCCAATCACTATTTTTTTTTTTAATATTTCTTTTAATTGTTAATCCATTTTCATTTAATGGTATGTGTAAATACGCCACGTTTTAAGCAAAGTACAATCTAAAAAAAACAATTGATCTTGGAACCCTGCAAATATTGTATATACTTACCTATGATGAGTACATGAGATACATTAAAATTGTGTCAATTGTGTGGGTTAACTAGAATACTATTTTTGAAGTAAATTGACACTGAAAATGTCACCCTCGAATTCACTTCTAAAATGTCGTTACTTTGAAGAAAAAAAATCATTTGTGATTAATTTCTTCTTTATTATTTTTGCATATTTAAATTTTGTTTATTTCAACACTTTTCTTCTATTTCTATTCTTTATTTGGTTTCCCTCAGAGCCAATCAGTCGACCGCGCCTTATTACACTGCACCCACATTGCAGAAGGACACAATAGTGCCGTCCTTTCTCTTCACGCCACGGAGGACCTACTCTTCAGTGCTGCCGCTGGTAACTACACGTGTCTCTTAAATATGCACTCTGATTATAATTAAACTTCAACTGCACAAAAAAAAACTTTATAGAAATGGTTCATGTCACAAAATTATAGTGCCAGCTCGCTTATTTGAATGTAAATCGTGCAGTGGGTCATTCGGATTAGGAAATCGTTCAGATCATTGAGTGTTTTGAGAAAAATGAGAGAGAAAAAGGATATCTCGGTGTATGAAAATGCTCTGTATTTCACATTTTTATTTAGAAACAGAATGAACAATTTCAAAATTTTATTGCATCCTTTGCATCCTCCCAAGTCAGATTCGCATCCCGAAGATCAGACAAGAACTGCCGATGAATTGTCAGCAGTGGTCGTCCTGGGCAGCGCGAACCTAATACCGTGTAAAAGAGGCAAACTTGATATGGGCTCTCAGGAGGCATGCGGAGTATGTACTACTATAAGAATATTAGGTGTGTGGTGGTTTGACTTTGTGAGGAATGAAGAGATAAGGCGGAGGATGCAGGAAATCTTGGTTACAACTGTCGTCAAGATAAGGCAATTCAGTTGGCTTGGCTATGTAGCCAAGCCAACTGAATTGCCTTATCTTGACGACAGTTGTAACCAAGATTTCCTGCATCCTCCGCCTTATCTCTTCATTCCTCACAAAGTCAAACCACCACACACCTAATATTCTTCGTAGACACCTGTTCTCAAAGCTAAGTGCAGGGCTGCTCTGGGCCTTTGTAAGGTGCCATGTTTCATAACCGTATAAGAAAACAGGAGCAATGCAGGCATATCCATACTCTTTGAAAGGTATGGTCCTTCTCTCAATGTTTTGTCTTTTTCAGATCGTACAGTGAAAGTTTGGGATCTAACTACAGGAAGCGTCCAGCATACTCTGGTCGGTCACCCCAACAACGTAGTGGCAGTCCGCTACGATCCGATCACACGCCTCGTGTTCAGTGTGTCTGGTGCTTATGTCAGGGTTTGGGATCTGCGCACCTCTCCTGTTAGAGCTATCAAGACTCTGTGGTGAGTGTCCATTAAGATGATCTTATGTCAGTAATGTGTTAATAATATACATGTATACACAACATGTTTACACATCCTTCACAACTCATTTGATTTTTCACTCCCTTGATTTTCATTCTAGCTCATTTTAATGCTACATTCTTAATCTTACAGCTCTTCTGGTATTACGCAGAGCAGTATTGTGCCACTAGCCGCGGTGTCTCGATCAGTCCACCTTCCCGCCGGAGAGAGTCAGATATATGACATCATGCTGAATAAACAAGGGAGCACTCTTTACACCACGTCCAATGATAAAGTTCGAATCTGGGATCTGCGCACGTACGTATTACTTTTATTACATGAGACTCTCATCACTAATTTTTGTAAAAAAAAATATTAATGTGACATTGTGTACTTTTTTTTTACTAAAATGTTAGAATATGACCACTCACTAAGATTTTAGTTTACCGGTTTTAAGACGTACCCGTCTCTTTTTATAAAAAATAGTAAAAATGATAAACCAGTAAGTAAATGCTTTAAATATCAATAATATGACATATTGCAATTCGTTTGCAGGTTTGAGTGCACAAACAAGCTCACGACTGGTCACCAAGCTGCCGTCATGTGTCTGGCTGTTGGCCCGCTAACTGACGTGGACGATATAGTTGTCACTGGATCCAAAGATCATTACATAAAGGTATTGTATTTTTGTATAATAGTTTATAATCCGAGCATCTTGGAATGCATACGAATTTACGTACCAAATCATTTAGCCACATCGACCATTTGTTCGTAAGTGCAGAACCAATTGATTGGTCGGCTGAATAGCCAACCAAGAAAGGTAGATCTTTATTATGTTAAGAATTTTAGATTTAGTCATATTTTAAATACAGAAAAGAAACTAGAGTACTTTAGGTATATGAGAAGAGAGAAATACAAAGTATGTATGTAGTATGTATTTTATTACATGGCAAAGTGAACGATAAACACAGCATAGAAAGAAGACGTTTATCCTGGCGTACAAACTTGAGAAAGTGGTTCTACTGTAGCACTGAGTCGCTGTTTAAAGCGGCTGCAGAAAAAGTAAAAGTCACCATGATGTTTGCCTACCTTTGTGGCACAATAAGGAGAAGATTTAGGTAATTCGTCTTTTAAAAAGTAACTTGACATTATATTTTTTTCATTTTGTAGTTTTCTTCATGTTTTTTTTTTATAAGGCATTTAGATACATTGTGAAATAAATCATTAAATATACCCTTATTATCTAGATATCATATTTGTTGTTTTATTAAAATCCACGAGCTAGATTTTACTGTGAAATTACAAAAGCGTATCGTGAAAAGCCCTTACAAGGAGAATGAAGTCAGCTGCTGGTACAAGCTTTACATTATACAGCTAATGCAAATGAAATTATTCCTCGATTCAGTTGCAATAAACATAGCAGATTTCGAACATTGTAAACACTAAACAAAAATATAAATAATGTCCCCATGTTGCGCTTATGATGCTGACTTATTTTACTTGCAGCACTAGTGTTAACATTAGTTTCTGATTGCATACAAAGTAAGCCTTCAAACAAATTGTTTTGAATAACCATTTTCATTGTCTTATCTATATGACATGGTAATTCACATTGCTTACCGGTAATTTGATTAAGATTTAAAATATAGCACATTACATCCTTAAAAGTCACTCAAGTAACTTGCATGTAACTGAGTACATAATTACTCAAATCAGACATGCAATATTGTATTCTCATGTCTGTCTTTTATGTTATTATGGTCAGAATTACTTCTTATGATTTAAGATAATTGCATAATTACATCATAATATATTCATTTATAGCAATGATTAATGTCATTGTACGCAGTACTTTAAAATCATGTTAAATATCCACATTTTAAACTAGGTGGTACATAAATCTTTGGGCATTTAAAATCATCATACACTCTAATAAATTAGCAATTTGGCAATAACAAAAAATAATTAAAACAATAAACAAAACATATCAAAGTATCTACCTAACTATTGTACTATCAACCTCTACAATAAAAAAGTAATTTCATTTAAGTTTGAATTATATTATTTATCGATTCGGCATTAACTTTGTGGAATGACATGTTGATTATTTTTTAAAAATTAAACACTTGAATATACCACTTACTGAGTTTTATTTATATATACGACTAGTTTCAAAAACTTGCAGATGTTTTCATCTTCTGGTAAAAAAAAAAATATGAAAAAGAATTTTACTAAAAGATGAAAACATCGGTAAGTTTTCGAAACTAGTCATATATGAAAATAAAACTCATTAAGTGGTATATTCAAGTGTTAAATTTTTTTTTAATAAGTTTGAATTCACTCCATCCCAACTATCATCTTTGTAGACTTATCAACTTATCATCTTTGTGTTGGGGTTAGCTCTCCTCATCCTCAAGTTATCACTTTTTTTTTTTTTTTTTTTTTTTTTTTTTTTTTTTTATCACTGTTAAGAACGCCTGTGGATAAAGTAAAAGTGTTTTTTATCTTTTGTCTATTCAGGTGTTTGAAGTGCGCGGTGGAGCGTCGAGCAGCGCCGGAGTCCCCCGCCTGCACTTGGAGCCGCCCCACTACGACGGCGTACAGTGCCTTGCCCTGGGGGATGACACCCTCTTCTCCGGATCTAGGGACACGAGCATCAAGAGATGGCATCTCAGCTCCCAAGATGCTCCGCATGTAAGAAGTTAAACCTTTACTGCCTCATTCATTGTTTCAGCCTTTACTTTGTGAACTAAAACTACTTTATAAACTTGTTTATATTTAGAGCTGAAAATAGAAGCATAACTTTCGAAATTAGCCCTTTTAATAAAATTAACTCAAGTGGTAAAAAACAAGTGTTTTACTTTTACAACTTTACCATCTCATTCGAAGATTCTCTAAAGTGCAAAAGGAACACAAGCAATCAAGTTTTTTAGTTAAATTTTAAAATAAATCACATTTTTTATTGATATCGCAACAAAGATGAAGAAGAATTTGGAAGTCTGGGTATTTACAGGGATTACGATCTGTCATAGGCTGGTTTAGTAAGTACTTAATACAATTGTAACATTCAACATCTACCCATGATTGACATTTAATAAGAATTTGATAGCACTTGATTGTAAGTCTATGTAACATCTGTTCATGCTTCTTGACAAATTGTTGTCGGGCGGTTTTTTCATTGGCCCCGATCCTACTTATATTATACTACATAATTAGGATCATAAACTAATCACAAGTAACCACAGACCGGATTCCGATCTGTATAATGTTTTTTTACATCTTGCACTCTACGAAAAGTAAGTAAATAGAACGCTCATAAGCGTCTCTCGCTCTCTATTAACAGTATGTAAAAGATGCTTTTAAGTATTTTCCGCAATAATGTATTGATGCGGAACTTTATTTGCACATTAGAGTTTGTCCATACTTTTGTAAGGCTTAAATTGAATGTTTTGTTTCCACACTGTATACAATGCTCACAAACAACCCAATTCTGATCTGTACAATGTTTTTTGGTGTCTCGTGCTCTACCAAAAGTCAAAAGTATAAGCATCTCTCGTTTCCAACAACAGTATGTAAATGACGGTTTTAACCGGCTTGCTGCCATGAGCGTGTTAACACGTTCTCCAATTCCGTGCTCGCCAGGCCGGCCATACAAAATTAATGCGTAAACATTTGAGCTTGTCGCATGCCAATATCAAATCCAATAGACATATTTTTCAATTAGAATAGATAGAGACATCTATTAGGAAGTTAAAGAAATACTAAAATATTACAATTTACCGATATTATCAAAGTTACACTCATCTTTCAAAAACCTTTCACATTTTTGTTGAAAAAATCACGGCCTGCTGGGTACGGCTGTATTAAAACCTTCCGGCATTGAAAGGATTAAGCGTTTCCCGCAAACAAGGTGTTAACAAGCTTTGTTTCCACATTAAAGTTTGTGTATTCTTTTGGAAGGGTCTGATTGAATGTTTTGTTTACAGACTGTATACAATGCTCACAAGGGCTGGGTGATGGGGCTTGCGCTACTGCGGGGCGGGCGCCTCCTCGCCTCGGGCTGCCGCGGGGGGCAACTCAAACTGTGGGACGCGGCCTCCTGTCGCCTCCTGGCTCAGGTCAAAGGGGACACCTCCGCCATCAACGACGTGGCCACCAACTCCACACAGATATTTACCGCTTCCAAGTTAGTATCATCAGCACTCAATTATTCCTCGGTTGTTTGCATTTAGTCAACGGACTATTCTAGAACCCAAATTGAATATTGACTCTGGTTGTAAAATGTCAAAAGGAAGGTCTCAATTACTTTTATACCTTATTATCTAAAATAAATTTTCCATTAATACGTCTTCTCAAAAAAACTTAAATCTTACATTTGTGAGTACAGGATATCTTAAATAAAATTTATTATTGCATAAAGTATATCCATTTTATTTAAAAAATACTTTGATTTATGTCAATCAAAGGTAGCAATTTTTTTTACTATAATACAATAGACTTCTTTGCTCTAGCCCCCTTCTGCATAGTACTAAGGACTTAATATTTCAGAAAATGTAGGAAATCCCAAATCACTAGTATGCATTGTGAAATGAATGTTTGATTTTTATCTGTTTGATGTTATTTCGAATTCGTTTGAAAAGGCAGTTCAGTATATATATTGCAATAAATTACTAAGTCGATTTGTGTAAATTTATAACAACCTCGTTTTAATGGTTAAAAATTACTTGGTTAAATGGTTAGAACATTTTAAATTTAGTTTAATATTTCAGTTAGGGGTTCATCTGTTTTTAAACTTAAAACCACAATTTAAAAATATTGAAGCATTTAAATGTGGCAACTCATTTAAAACAATTTTTTCTGAGTAGAAAAAAATTTGCTCCGAAAATCCCTTCGGAATCATGGTCTAAAGATCATTTTTCAGTAAGTGATAACTCCTCTGCAACTTGTGCAACTATTGGCAGGTTGATTGTATTCGAATGTGAAATAATCAATTCTGATACTAACTTATTAACGGGAACACATAAATTGATGCACAGCATAATTTCAGTATCACACCGCACAACTGCCCTATAAGGTATGTAAGTCTTAGCAGAACCCGCTCTGACATGATCTAAAACTTGAGTCAATAGTTGATTTTGTCTCTTGTTTGATAAAATCATTGTAAATACATGATATCGCTCACTCCTTTCAAGAACGTCATAAATCAAAAATCGACAATTTTCATTTGTGCATGATTTCAGTATGCCCAGAAAATGTACTATATCCCAGCAAAAGAGGCATATTTTTAATTTAATATTTACCCGCTACAGGGCAGAAAGTGTTGTATTTACATTTTGAAGAAAAGGTATTGTTTAATTATTTTTTAAATATACTAAATATTTTTCAAATGGAGAAAAAACCTTCAGGTTTTACCTAAAACATCTGTTGCACAGTAAAAAGTTCAATAAGTAACTTGATATTTATTTTTAATACATTGTATTATATTTTTAAACTTTAAAAACGTTCTCCTGAAAAATCAAGTTTTTTTATTTATGACGTTCTTGAAAGGAGTGAGCGATATGTTAATGGAAATTATTTAAAAATATTGCATCTGAATGATTTCAATGCATTGATGCCTCCTAAATAATAAATGAAATTACGCGCTGAAATTTAGGTTTAGCAACTCGATTCGTAATATGTGACTATGACAGTCTATCAATAACAGTTCATGCGATATTGCTAAATCAATATCACGGCTTGTATTTGATATAGAAGGCACTGAACAGCATTCAATTTTATGATACATCATTCCATGAAATGTTTTGCTCACCTTCCTAAAGTAAAACTACTATTTTCTTTATACGATTTTTATATCACACCAATCATATACTTGCACTGACTTATTTGGTATAATATAATCATCATTCATTCCATACTCTGTACTTATTCATGTTGTTTCTTGTAATTTCAGTATTGGAAAGAATTGTTTACTAAATCGTAAGAAAATAATCCTTGACGATTGTTTTTGTTTAATTTGTCTCGTTATATATGACTGGGGTATTTTGGTTTTGCAGTAGCGGTGAGGTGAAGATATGGCGTTGTCCAATGGCGGAGCAATGAATCGTACCCGACCCTAATCCTAATCTAAATGCCAAATCCTCTCTCATTCCTTTTCACTTTTTCATTTACATTTCTTTGGTTTTGTGCTTTATCGCTTACTTGGCATACATTCTGTACACCCTCGCGCACTCTAGACCTTGGATTTATTTCGCTTCGTTTATCGCATGCTTGTTGAATTTAATAATCCAAATTATCAGTTTGGTTTTTAACCTGTTTTGGCATTGCCTTCAAGTATTTGTTGTAGATAATTTTTAGCATATTTTGTATACACTCCGTGCATTAATTATAGAGTCTACATATATATTTTCATATAAAATATAAAAATGTATTTATTTTTTATTCTTACACTATTTCTTCACTATTACGTATTACGTGTAATATTAAGCTGTCAATTGTATTAAAATACAATAAATTATATATACTTTTACTCAATCCATATAATTATTTGTATTTAAATTTCTGCTCTAGTATTCCAAGATATATACATAGATCAAACACTTTCTGAAAACTCACCTAAATCAAAATTTGAACAAAAAATAAATTTGTTTAATAAAACAATATTACATAAATGAATTGATGTTCTTATAAATTTTGACAAACATTGCAAGATGTCAGTGTTTATATCATACATTACTGAAATTTTGCATAATTTTTAATTAGGTCATTTTGCTATTAAGCGTGTAATTTAAACGGAAATAAGTGTCACGCTAATCATATTCTTATACACATATCTATTTGATGCTTTGATATGAGCCAGACCTATAATGAAGAACGTCAAAATCTTTCTTTGGCGAATGATTCCTGTCTACATTTTATTTTTAAAAATATGAAAGTATATTAATATCTTCAAATTATTTTTTAAAGTTACGATCAAATTTCTTAAATAAACCAGACTATATTTGACTAAAGACATTCATAAATGGTCAGTAATAATCATTACATACATATTTATAAAGGTGGATGGCTTTTTTTAAACGTGATTATAATTTACTTGTGGTCAGGTTTGGTAGGGTAGACTTAATTCTTTAAATGTGTCAGAAATAGATATGTATTGACCGTACAGTACAGTACAGGTCTTCAATCATAATAAGAACAGTCAATGTGTCACTGACTCAATATCAAATATACAAACTGAATTAACTGACCAAAATACGGAAATAGATACTGACCGCAAATGACTTCGATAATTATGTATTTTTCTTGTAAAATGAACCGTGATTGCGAGTTGAAATGATTTGCAGTTCTCGGTTTCTGGATTCGGTTAGTGTATGGCTCTTCCTGTTTGTGTGTATGCATGTCTCGCACATCACCTGGTGTTACCTCCACTACCTCAAGTCTTGTTGACCCCCCTCCGTGCATTTTGCCCCTCTGACAGTGTAACCGCAGGTTGTTATCATTTTACTATAATGTTTTCTGTGTGCCGCCTTGTCTTGTCCGCTTCCACTTCCGATCAACTTGAGAAACCTCATTTATCAATTTCAGAAATCTCATTTCGCTTTCGCTGAGGTCACTTCATAATATAATAATCACTTTCTTATATTTTTATGAAGTATGTACAAACCACTTTTCGCTGCCTGCAAAAAATTTTGAAATTACTTAATTTATTTTCGTTAATTGATTCGGCAGTCACTTTGTGGTAAAATCTATCCATTTTTAATTAATGTTTTACTTAGTAAATACCACTATTCCTAAAAATCTACTGTGACACGTGTTTCGATGCATTCCGCTTCATTTTCAAGCACCGTTTACGGTGGTTGAAAATGATGTGGAATGCATCGAAACATGTGTCACAGTAGATTTTAAGAAATAGTGGTATTTACTAAGTAAAACATTACTTAAAAATACTTAATTTATGCCTGCAAAAAAGCAATTTTCAAATCAATTTTCAAACCACGAGTATATGAAATATTAAGAAATTCATTTTCGTATATACTAGTACTGTCCGCCTCCGTAGTTAAATGGTCAGCACGCTCGGCCACCATTCTGGAGGTCCCAGGTTCGATTCCCAGCGGGGGGTAAATAAATATAAGCGTATTAATTGTTAAATCAAACACAGATTTTTTCAGCCTACTAAATTATATTTTATTGTTAAAAAACACACATGTATTAATATTGTGACAATTTTTTTGCCTAGTTATGGCATTTTTAAATGAATGTTTGAAAATGCCATAACTAGGCGAAACAATTGTCACAATATTAATTTTCATGTGTTTTTTAACAATAAAATACAACATTTTATTTAACAATTAAAACATTAATTAAAATGGAGTTCTACA
The DNA here is from genome assembly GCF_059751285.1 of Brachycentrus maculatus. Taxonomy (NCBI): domain Eukaryota; kingdom Metazoa; phylum Arthropoda; class Insecta; order Trichoptera; family Brachycentridae; genus Brachycentrus; species Brachycentrus maculatus. The sequence goes on along the minus strand of NW_028280760.1, from coordinate 3,336,848 downwards.
AATTAAACGCCAAATAAATACATACAGTGATTTTTCACTCTAAAATTTATTCAATAGTACCAGATGTTGGGCAGGACACCTTCCTGAGCGATGGTCACGCAATGATTCTTTTAAACCATTTGACTCATGTGAAAATGTTAGAACCACGCTTCTGGCGTGCACACCACACCCGACCTATTATAAAAAACTTCGTATTACATATTTATCTACGCTCTTGCATGTTGATACTGCGCATTTACTGCATGCCATTTACAAGTTGTTTTGCCCTTATATCTAATTCATATTCTACCAATCCACCCGATTCATTTTTATTTCTTCTAATATCCATTACTCATTCATTACCACCGCAAAGCTTTTGTCATCACCGTCTAATTACGTTAATTCATAAAAGTCTGCGCTATTTGTGCTTACCAACTAATGTGTTTATTTATTTGTTATAATACTCACTGTTTAATCATTTTTTTAAATAATATAACTTTTTTTGCTTTAAACTTTTGATTCATTAAATTTAATAATTTTAATGACAATCCTTTTTGAACTTAATATTTATCAATTTGGCACAAACTTTGTGGAAAAACAGGATGATTTAATTTAACACTTGTGTATGGACACTTTTTAAGTTTATTAATGTAAACACCACTTGTTTCGAGGACATATTTAGTTCTCAAAACTAGTCGTGTTCACATTAAAAATTCTCTAATTAGTTACTCAAAGATCTGGTCCTTTACAAGTGTTTCATTTTTGTATTAAAATTTATCAATATATTTATTTCTCATTGTTTCATATCATCATCATTTATGTAATATTTGATGTGTTGCTAATAAAACATGATGTGTATAATTTTACATACTATTTCGATAATCGATTTTTCATTTTCCACAGTACCTTTTTTCAGTATTTGTGTTATAATTTCTCGTTCCATTGTTCGTGTAATTTGACTGTAGTTTCGTACAGAAAATGCCTATTTTATTTTTATTTATTTTTTTGTTTTTTTTTTTCCTAAATCCTGTGATTTTGCAGCGGGGGGAAGGTGAGATTTTGGAAGATCAACCCGGAGAAAATAGAAAATATCCTGGAGGGGGATAGCTGACAATTACCTAAACCCAGGTCACGGAGAGTCAACGAATGCTATCCTTCGTATTATAGCAAAAGATTGAAGTTTGCTATAAGAAAATAAATGTTTTTTCTCTAGTTATGTAGTGTAGAATTTTATCCAAAGACTTAACCGAATCGATCGATCGATACTTTCTGTTAGACAAAGAGATTGTGATAATATTTATGATAGAATCGTAGTGAGTTTGTTGTCAAAAGGCAGGAAGCACAGATTAGGGCCAAATCTTCGACATCTTCGAGACGAAACAGTTTTAGTAACCATCTCATTGTTTCCCGAGTTTTTTCAGACGCTCCGTTATAGGGAGTCATATCTATTGAACTTTGTACCAGTTTTATTAAATAACATATATTACCGAAGGAGTCCAAATATATATATGAGCAATTTACCAATATTTATAGTATATTTTTTTATGATAGATAGCAAAGCGTAGAACGCACTTTACCACGTTCATCCAGCTTTTTATTTTGTTATTATTATTAGATAATTCTCATATTTACATTACGTACATAAGAAATCAGTCCCAAATACGAGAGGCTAACAAATGTTAATCATTATATTTAAATAATTTAGTATACGTAAAATCTAAATTAGTAATATTATATAAAGCTTTTTAGCTTAGCGTTCAGCTATTTTCCTTCAATTCTTTGACATGACTTGAACAATGAGTATTTTTTTAATGTTTTTTATTAAAATTGGAAATGAAAAAATCCTTTTTCCTTGTACCTTTTTTAAAAATTTTATCAACCTTTAAAATATTTGTAATAATTTTGTTTTTGTATGAAATAAATGCAATGTTACATAAATATTGTAAATTATATTCATTCAAACAAAAATTTATTTACTGCATCATTTAAATCAATAAATAATTTTACATTATGTATAAGTACCTATATGCTAAATTTTACGGTGTTATAAGTTGACGCTTTGTGAATCAGTTTTTTTTATGACTCTTCCTTTACTTATAAATCTTTTTTTGAAGAACAAGATCTTATATGAATCTTTATAATATTTTTGAGAAAATATTCCTCGAACATTATTTTAATTTAAACTTTATTTGATCTTATTTTGTACCTGTTTTCTAAACTTTATTTAAACTACTTTAAGTAAAATTAAACTCTATTTTATAACTAGAGAATTTTATAAGTATAGAACTAAATAAAATGATCCCTCATAATTTATCGTCACCAACAATCCTACTTTAATTTTAATTTTTATTATTTAACCTTATTGATTAATAATTGTGTTTATTGACATTCCTACATTAATTATATCATAATTATTTTGTATTGTATGTTTCTCAAAACTATGCAATGCTACCTCGGCTGTCCAAACTTAAAACACAGTAAGCGACAATTTTTTGTAGTATGTTTTTTTTTGCATTTTTGGACTAAGTAGAATCTAATTAGTCCAAAAATGCAAAAAAAACGTACTACAAAAAAATGTCCCTTACTGTGTTTTGAGTTTGGACAGCCGACCTGCAATTGCATTTTAACAAGCATTCTTTGTTGTATGTATTCTGCTAGAGTATAAATATTTTTTGTTGAAATTTATGGCATTTATTTTGCTGATTTCAACTAGTTAATCGTTTGACAATAAGACAATACTATTTATATTACTAATTTATGATCTTAGTTTCAATTCTGAAACTGAAATATTAATTCACGCTGTGTATAAATTTCTTTAAATAACAAGTGTTTTTAAAAAAGGCTACGGCTTAAACCTGTTTTAGTTTTGTGTACAACAGATAAATGATAAAGATAAGTTGACGTTTTATAAAATACCATAAGTTTTTGTTTTTCAGATTAAAATTTAATTAAACAAAATTTATAACTATCTGTTTTGTAATTTAAATGATTAATGGGTAAATAAATAACATTAATATAGTAGACCAGAGATTCTTAACCTTTTTTCGCTTTTTCCATTATACAAGATATTTTATTTTCTATTTTACCATTTCTAAATGGTGTCAACATCCATCCTCACATTTTCTTTTAATAATTTACTGGAAATTTTTATAACCCTCCTAATTTTTGCTATCATAGAACCGTACTTTTTTGTCCTAAATTCATAAAATAGGACCCTAATCACTTATATAACTCTTGATATTAACTTTTGTCACTGACTTTGGGAATCAATATTACAACCTTCTCATTTCTAATAACCACGTTCATTCTGATTCAATTTGTGCCGTGTTTGTGAAAATTTCAAACCAATCCGTCTACTTCTTTTCAAGGCACCAATGTACGAAAACTGAATTTTTATGTATCGGGATATTCAGTTTCTTTAATTGGTATAAGTCAATATCAGAGCAGGCAAGAGGCTGCTTGCCGCCGTAAGAACGCAGACTTCTCACTCCTGGTCCAGACCCTTGCAAATCAATACTCCATACGCATAGTGGTCAGTTCAGTGATGAATTACAATCAAAACAATGTCACGATCAACTATCCTGTCATTTAAAATGTAAAAAGTAAATGGAGATATTACCATTACTATCTCTTAACATCCTTAAATATATTTGTAATATCTCCTTTAATTCTATACAGATATTAAAATTGAGAATAATACAAATTGTTTTATTTTGTTTTTTTTTCTTACTTTTAAATAAATTTCATTATCCTATTATTATTGCATTATTTGCTTTAAAATATTATTCATTAGTTTTAAATATAAACATGTAATTTTTTCTTATATTGTTAGCCAATACTTAAAATATAAAACTCAACTTATTTTTTCATTATTTGTATGTTAACTTCTTGGGCTGCAGTCATGACATGAGTGGCACAGCTGTATCCGTCAATTACAAAAATAATGTAAGCGTAATTACGCTTGCCACTCGTAACTCGCGACCTTTAATTTCACGACTGTTAACTAATCGTTTGCAGATAGTTTTTCTTAGGTTATTATGGTGATGTTTACGTTAATTGTCGGAGCATCCATCGTCTCCAGTCCACTGTCATAACACCATAATCACTTTAAAAAAGCTGTGTGCATTATATAATTTTATTTGAATATTTATATGTTTGCAGATCTTGTATAATAACATTTTTTGTTAAATTATTTACGTATTATAACTAGTCATGATTTTTTACATATTACACTTTATTGGGTTCTGTCCATTAGCTTTTAGCAATTAAATATTATCTAACTTATTTAGTAAACATATTTGTAATGTATTCAATCAACATCTCATTATTTCTTATGTAATTGAAATAAATAAATATAAAATATTCATTTATTTTTTTTATTTTCACCTTCATCTTACATAACGTGGGAATATGATCCCCGAATCCCGGAGGTCTTCCAATTCCATAGATCTCCATATTAGCAGCTTAGGGTTTTCTGGATTGAAATGAGATTTGTTATATCGCTCACTCCTTTCAACAACGTCATATATCAAAAATTGTTAATTTTCAGTTGTGCATGTTTTCGGAATGCCTAGAAAATGTACTATATCCCAGCAAAAGCGGCATATTTTTAACGTAATATTTACCCGCTACAGGGCAGAAATTGTTGTTTTCGCATTTTGAAGAAAAGTCATTGATTAATTTTTTTTTTAAATATACTTAATATTTTTCAAATGGAGAAAAAACATTCAGGTTTTACCTAAAATGATCTGTTGTACAATAAAAAGTTCAATAAGTGGCTCGATATTTATTTTTAACACATTGTATTATATTTTTAAACTTAAAAAACGATCTCCTGAATAATCAAGTTTTTTGATTTATGACGTTGTTGAAAGGAGTGAGCGATATGTTTATTTAAGTAAATTAAAGCGTTTATTGTAAGCATGCAATATCAATTGCATCTTCTAGTGGTACCGGAAGCATACAATGATGATGAAGGGGTGACGAATACACCAGCTTAATTACGAAGCAACATGCAATATAACAACAATAATGTCCAAATACCTGTTCACAAATCTGGATTATCTCCAATTATAGGAGTTATTTTTTGCCATCTCATCAAAGATGAAGAAGAATATGGAAGTCTGGTTATTTACGGGGCTGACGACCATCATAGGCTGGTTTAAATGATCAATTTACACACCAATAGATGTCTCTAGTGAAGTTCTAGTGATTCAAGAACAATGTTAGATTAGTTCATTTATATAAAACTTCCAAGAATTTGAGTAGTGTGGCTGTCAATAATGTGCAGAATTAGTGAATGTTACACGTGTGTAAAGTGATCACTTAAACCAGCCTATGACGGTCGTCAGCCCCGTAAATGCCCAGACTTTTCTTCATCTTTGATGAGATGTCAAATTATAATTTGAAAAATAATGTAGCAATCCTTATAAATTTTGTCACTTAAAGTCATTAACTGCAATACATATTTTTAGACAATAGAAGTTCATACAAATATAATCAATAAAATACCCATAATTGACAATAAGACAATGATTAAAGGCCTCCCACCAATTGTACATGTTTCCACTGATAATAAATAAAAATAAGAAACGTCTCCTACCCCGACACAACTCTAAAATTTACACTTATAGCTCACATACAGTGTCTGAATATGATGCGAGATGCATTGAATCACGTGTCAAATATATTTTGGTAATTACCGAGCAAAATTAAAACTTTTTAATTAATAGATATTACCACAAAGTGACTGCTGAATCAATTATTGTAATCAATAACAATGATTTTTTCAACAGATTTTTAGTATGCAACGAGAAAAGCAGAGAAGTCAGTGGATGATTCCATTCTTAAGAATTTTAAATAGGAAGCAGAGAAATTTACTGTTGAAGTCAGAGAATGTTCTTGAGAATGTAGCGCAGAGATGAAGCCAGTAAGATGAGTCTCTGTTGATGACTAATGAAAAGTGTGAGGCCCTTCCTTTTGAGTAATTTTGAGGGCCCAAGTAGGAAAGCAGCATTGGGCGCAATCAAGTGTATGTATATACATATATACATATTCTGTAAATAAAAATAATAAATTTGGACAATTTATATATCGCCATTTTCGTGCGATACTACTTCAAGGGTTCTGTAGGTACATTAGTTTGTATCTACTTCATTCTTTAAACCCTTATCCCCCCACCCAATGGTGCATAGGGCACTGCATCATATAAATGCAGTGTTATGTTGATCATTAACACATGAGGGATAGGCTGAGAGAATAGAATGCTATACCAATTTGACTTTGCAAACAGCATTTCCTCATATATTCTTCATCTTCAAACCCTCATCCACACCCAATGGTGATGTGCATAGGGCACTGCATCATATAAACGAAATGTTATCTTGATTGTTAATACATGAAGAAAAGGTGATCAGCCATGTGCTCCAGGTACCAGTCTAAGGTAATATTGAATAAATATTACAGTGAAAAAAATCACATATATTTATTTGACCCCCCCCCCCCGTGGGAATCTAACTCGGGCCCTCTAGTACCGTAGCCGAGCGTGTTGACCATTACACTCAAAGGCGGAGCTATTATAAATTTCATTAACGTTTTTATCATCATGAAAAGTATATAAATTCCAAAGTATTTTTCAATAAGAAAAATAAGGTATGATATTTTTATTCATCAGCTGTACCCGCACGCATCGCTGTGGCTGTCTAGTAGAATGGGAAAGAAAGAAAAGGGAAAGCAGACTATTCTTATGTTTTTATTATAACAATGTTTGTGGGTATACAATATTTTAGTAACTGTCAAGAAACACGCTGCTGCCATGAAAATTATGTTTAAGATTTCGTATCGCTGGTAACAGCGTAAGTTTGACAGTTGGCGCTACCGTTGTGTTTTTTTGTATTTTTTAATGCTTTAAATTGTTATAGGTGAAAAAAAACCTCTCGCAAATACCCAAACCACTACACCACGGAGCCGGACTATCTCTAAATTTGATAAGATGCATAGTATGGTTTCTAGTTGAACACCAACTTAATTTAACAGAAGGGAAGCAAGATGAAAGCGGATTACTTTTAACACAAATTTATTCAGTTCCAGAAAATTACAATCAAGAAATATTTAAGAATAATCGCGTGATTCTAATGCGAGAACAGTTGAAAGACGTGTCGATCGGAGGACGGGCGGTGACGAAATGTGACGGGCTGGTTCACGCTCGCTGCGAGCTCGGTTAGGGTGTTCGGTTATGCTCGTTCATTCGGTTGTCGAGTTGCCATAGATTGTTGTGGGTTGCCACAATAGGATCTGAAATATAACTACTTACTTTATTACTTTTTTTTTATCTGTATATCCAGAACTAATTCTCCTACGATAATGAAATATATTTTGTTATGTAGGTAAATAAATGTACGAAAATTAATTTGCATCCACGTCGTTTTTTCACAGCTTCTATAGTTTCACAGTAAATTATGTTAATTGAGAGGAAGTGATTTTTTATTGATATTTTTTACCAGAAATTTTAGTACAGTCGAACACGATATAACGGCCTAATTGGGGGTAGGTGGTGTCCGTTTAAACCGAAAGTGTTATATTAAAATACATTTAAAATAATAAAATTAAAAAAAAAAAACATATATATAAATATATATATATATATATATATATATATATATATATATATATATATATATATATATATATATATATATATATATATATATATATATATATTTTATATATATATATATATATATATATATATATATATATATATATATATATATATATATATATATATATATATATATATATATATATATATATATATATATGCACACTGTATAAATACAGTGTGGAATTTTGTTTATATTTTGTTTTGTTATTTATATCTAAAGATATAAATAAACAATACTCATGTCCGCCTCCGTGGTGGTCCCGGGTTCTATTCCCAGGGGGGTGAAAATAAATATTAGTGATTGTACACTGAAATATTTATTTAATATTACCCTGTACTGGTTCCTGAAGCGCAAGAGTGATCACCTTGCCTTCGTGTAAGTAATGATCAAGATAACACTGCTGCAATTCGATGCAGTGCCCTATGCACCATTGCGTAAGTAAAAAAAAATACAAAATTCTAGTTGAGATTACCATGGTCGCCAAAAATTTTTTACATGCTGCGTACGCAAACAATTTGCCCTGTTAATATTATGCATGTATCAAAAGGGTTTTTTTTTACATTTGACATTTACATCCGAAGTTCGTTTAATAGAGGTCCGTTATATCGAGGTTTTATTACAGTTGTATTTCCGAACCTATACTTATCAAAATGAAAATAGAAACATTTTATAGACAATCATTTTTGCCGTTTTCTTTTAGCTCTTACCGTTTTTTAGAGAAAAATATTTTTTTAAAAAAAACAACCAAAAAGACAGGTACATGTTTAGGTCGCTACGGGGAGAGCGGACTTCTAAATTCCCCCGAACTAATAGAAAAACAGAATATATATATATATATATATATATATATATATATATATATATATATATATATATATATATATATATATATATATATATATATAGTCATACTACAAAGGTAATAAATATTTCTAATAAAGTGCGTTTATAAAGATGTGTATGACTAAGTATTTTATTTATCAGAGCTGATGTTGTCAGCCTCGAGAAACCCCTTCTCTAGCAAATTCGCTCCACTCAAATACATATACTCACCTACATAAACTCACATTATTATCCATTCAGTCAGTCTGAAATACCATGCCACTATATTCCCAGTAAACCTACGCTTGTGTTTACATTGAATCTATATCAAACCCTTTATTTGTAAACATTTTACTGTACAATAATTACGAAGATATTTTATTTTAAAATGAAGCTTTTTATATTAAGTGTATTTCTAGTCTATAGTTTTAGCGTGGTGCAAACGATGACAATGCGTAAGTAACCTTTTTTTTTAAGCTTTACACTTTTTTCCTTGCCTAAGTTGATGTCAAAATATAAATGTATCGCTTTATTTATTGTGTATTTCTATATTTTATGAGTTTAAAAATTGGCTTCAGCCGTAAATAAATACATTCGTCGTATTTAAAGTAACAAAAAAGCAATAAATATTTAATTTTGACAAGTTTTTAAAACCGTTAGTTTATTATTTTTTTCAACGATTCCATATCAAAAACATACTAATTTAATTTATTATTTTTCATCTTAAATTATCAATACCGTGGCATCAAATGTTTTATCATTTAAAAATTGTTCAAAACTCCCATTTATTAACAATTGAAACATTTTATTTCTTATGAAAAATGACAAAAATCAAAATATGTAATCAAAGTATTCGAGTAAAGTTACATTTGTTTATTAATAATTTTTAAGGTATTCTAAAGTGGTTTATTAAACAATCATACGCAGTTAAACTATTCCTATCACCTATAATATTATATATATATATATATATATATATATATATATATATATATATATATATATATATATATATATATATATATATATATATATATATACATATATTTATATATATATATGTATATATATATATATATATATATATATATATATATATATATATATATATATATATATATATATATATATATATATATATATATATATATATATATATATATATATATATATATATATATATATATATATATATATATATATATATATATATATATATATATATATATATATATATATATATATATATATATATATATATATATATATATATATATATATATATATATATATATATATATATATATATACATATATTTATATATATATATGTATATATATATATATATATATATATATATATATATATATATATATATATATATATATATATATATATATATATATATATATATATGTAAATATATATATATATATATATATATGTATATATATATATATATATATATATATATATATATATATATATATATATATATATATATATATATATATATATATATAGATATATAATACTCGTTTATATTTTTACAAACATACGTATATGTATTTAAAATACAATTATATTTTTTATCACAATCTATGCAACACCAAAAAATGACCCCATTATTTAAAGCCGGTCTTATAATACACGTTTAACCATATTATATAATGTTACATAATACATTTTATATAATAATACACAAACTTTCTTGTTCATATGTTATGTTCATACATTATATATTTTTTGTTGATACTAATTTTCTCCTTACAAAGATCTTTTAATAGTAACTACATTTGTTTAACTTTTTTAATAAAATAAGAATTTTATCTATCCGAAATAATGATCAAACGTTTGATATTGAGATCGAAAGAACGTATATTGATTTCATCAATTGATTTGGCAGTCATATTTTACTTACATCTATGCATTTTTAATTTGAATTTTCCTTTGTAAATACCACTTTTTTGTTTTGTTTTAACATTCATTCTAACCCTTATCCGCACCCAATGGTGCATAGCGCACTGCATCGTATTGACGCAGTGTTACCTTGATCGTTATTTACATGAAGCCAAAGTGATCACTCCTGCGCCTCAGGGATCAGTCCAGGGTAATATTATATAAATATTAGAGTGTAAAATCAGAAATACTTCTTTTCACCCCCCTCCCTGGGAATCGAACCCGGGACCTCCAGTACATAGATTTTTTTAGTAAAAGGTTTTATACCAACGTGATTTCTAGAAACAAGTATTACCGTAATTATTTTTAAAAACATATAATTTCTGCATATAAAAAACAATAGGTACCATAGAAAATTCATGAATAATTGAATTTAAAAATAATGCATTTATAATCAAAATAATATTTAAAGCTATATTGTAGACCCTGAAAATGAATTGATCGGTGCAACCAGTAAATTTAATAACAAAAAAAGCAATTACCTTTGTGGTAAAATCAATTTCAAGTGGTAAAAAAGTGGTAAAATGTGGTAAAAGTGTTTTCTTTAATAATTTAATCTTTTTTTCGTATTTAATTTTTTTATTTGGCTCAAAGTTTGTGGAACAATATAATGATTCAAATTTTTGAAAAGTAAGATACTTGTATAAGACCACTTTTTTAGTTTATTAGTGTAAACACGGCTAGCTGACATATCTGCACATATGAGAACATCTGCAGTTCTCGAAACTGGTCATGTTTACATTAATAACCTCAACAGTAAAAACTTTGAAAGTTTTTTTTACTTTTTACATTTAAGCCTTTTTTCATACCAAATGTCGCTCACTCCTTTCAAGAACGTCATAAATCAAAAAACTTGATTTTTCAGGAGAACGTTTTTAACGTTTAAAAATATAACACAATGTATTAAAAATAAACATCAAGCCACTTATTGAACTTTTTACTGTGCAACAGATCTTTTTAGGTAAAACGTAAAGGGTTTTTCTCCATTTGAAAAATATTCAATATATTCAACAAAATAATTAAACAATACCTTTTCTTCAAAATGCAAAAACAACATTTTCTGCCCTGTAGCTGGTAAATATTAAATTAAAAATATGCCTCTTTTGCTGGGATAAAGTACATTTTCTGAGCATTTCGAAAACATGCACAACTGAAAATTGACGATTTTTGATTTATGACGTTCTTGAAAGGAGTGAGCGATGTATGTATAAACATATTTATTTTGATAAATAAATACTGTTATGAATCTGTAATACTAGGAAGGTATTTCATACCTTCCTAGATTCTTTAGAATTGCATAAGCCTCAGTCATTTTGAAGTCTAATTATCTGGCTACCTGAGAAAAATTCGCTTTTCATTCAATACACGATTGAGCTCATTTTCCAACAACCTAACAATAAAAGCATGTGAAATATTTACACACAATCATAGAAACATAGTTTTTTTACTGTATCCATTACACAAGAATACTGCAAAAATAATTGTGTTATTTGATTGAATAATGCAAATACCGAGTACAAAATATGTATGAAGATATATTGCTGGTTAAATGCTAAGAGCCACAACACATAAAAATAAAATGATGAACCACAACACAAAAAACATTTATAGTAAGGTGAGTATGTATCACGAAGTATCTGCAAAAAATATTTAAGAAATTTTTTACTATTCACAGTTGACATATTCAAAGTGTGCGATCGCGAAGATCCCGAGTTGGATGACTGTTTGAAAACTAACATCCAAAGTGCTATCAAAGATTTGTGTGCAGGGGTCCCCGAACTCAAACTGAAATCCTTGGACCCCCACATTCAGAAGGAACTAGTCATCGAATACAAGCGGAATCAGGTATGAAGACATTATTATTCTAGTCCGGGGATGGCTAGGTTGCTTGGTGTTCCTCTTTAGGACTTTGGATAGGGACTTTGAAAGCTTTAGTAATCGTCTTCGTATTTGATCGCGAAAAGCTTTGCATGATCGATTGAATACCGAAATATTTATTTTGGAATCCAGGGATTGCGAATTTTTTTAGCAGGTGGGTCATTTTTTTAAATCATTGTCGCAAGTTACATAGGTTGAGTACATAAAACAAGTTTAAATAAAAGCTTTGAAGTTTTATTAACTTTAATCTTCATAAGAAAAATTTCAATGAACTCTTTACAAATTAATAAAACGTGCAGAACGCATCGAAACACGTGTCACAATAGATTTTAAGAAATTGTGGTATTTACCAAGTAAAACCTTTGTTAAAAATGGATTTATATTGCTACAAAGTGACTGCCGAATCGATGAATGAAAATAAATAACTAAGGCAGGAAAAATATGTGAGAAAATACTCCACTTTTCTTTATGAAAAAAATAATATTACCATACATTAACTATATGATTATTTGTACACTTAATGAACACACGTGTTTGCTCGATGCCAGTTCTAGGTCAAAACGTCATTTGTAATTACCCTTGCTCTTAAAATCAACTTTTGCAACCTTGGCTCACAGTCATCTTGCATGCAATTATTACATAAATGTAAATCATAATTAATCATAAACATCACATCTAAACTAGTTTAAATAAACTAGATTAAAAACTCAACAAAACATGTTCTTTATGCAGAAATAATCATAAAAATATAAACAAAATAAGTTTTTTATTTGGCGATATACATTGAAACCTTTATCTATCGTTCCTTGAATAATCGTTTTCCCGGATGTGTCGTTTATTTCTTCTACATTCGACGTCAAAATTCCTTAACTTTATTTGCAAAGCCGAAATACAGTAAAAAAACAACTGTCGATCACAGATTATTTAAAATGCAATAAACTTAAATGTTTTTTGGTTTTGTTCAGCTTTGTTTAAAAAAAAATCTTAAATTATATTCTTCTTGGAATTTTAACCTATCTAGGTTATGCAGATTGGGAGGACGATATCTTTACTCTATCGCATCTCCTTTGTATTGACTTCATAATCCCGCATTCATTGTTTTCTCGTATTTATAGTTTATTTCAATAGGCCCCTTTGAAAACGATAGAGGTTTCATTGTAGTAATATTTATAATTTCATTATTATTTTTTAGTAATACATTCTGTATGTAAGGTTTTTTTGCCAACCATAAAAAATTCTTCATTTATTCCTTTATTTTACATCTTTATTCCTTTTAACTTTTTGGCAATAATTTTTTTTTTTCTTCCAGATTTCCGGAAAAGCTATTCTCCAAAACGTGAGGTCTTATGGGATGAGTAACGCAATCGTTCATGCTGTAAGGTAATTTGAGCATCATTACAATTATAGCGATGATCATATTTTAAATTTTGCGGGATAACATGATGCTTTAAATATAAAATTGTAACTTTTGTATAAGACCACTTTTTTGAGTTTATTAATGTAAACATGACTAGTTTGGAGAACTACAGATGTTCTCGTCAACAAATGAAAGTACAAACTACATAATAAGTAATCAAAAAACTCATTGATTGATTTGGCAGTCACTTTGTGGTAGGTAATACAGCTATTTATCCATTTTGAATCTAAATTTTACTTGGTAAATAACACTATAAAATATTCGTTTTTACCAATTAAAAGTAAAATAGAGATGGGTGGAATAGTAACTGATAAAAGGGGTGGAGTTTGGTTTAACAAAGATTTAGAAAGCAAGGATGAGGAATTTCTGAAATTAATGTTTTTTTACAGTTTTTTTGTGTTGTTGTATTTCTAAATTTTATTGGCCTTTTAATATTACTGATTGTAATAATTTAAGTGTGTGTGCGTCCAAAGAGAGAGAAGTGTATATTATTTGATTCACGAACCCTGAAAAATTATTACTTATAACACCTCGACAACGTTCTTTGATTTTAACTTTTAGATTTCTAGCGGTTTGATGTGGATATTTTTTAATATATCAAATATTTTTATCACAATATCCACAAGATTGGATTGCAAAGGATTGTATTTTGCACAAAAATCCCCATATATATTTTGTTTTTACTGTGACATTTTCCTTTACTCTTTCAGATCAAATATCCAAGATGATGTTTTCGAATTAGAAATCGACATGTCGAATAAGGAAATAACAGTCGATGGCAGTGTGAAAGGCGAAGGCAGACTGAACGCCCTTGTCTTTAGTTCTAAGGGTTTTTTTAACAATACAATGTGTAAGTGTATTTCTATATATCCTTGATAACCTAACTTGGGCGGTTCAGTTAATAAGTAGACTGACGTCATAAAACAAAATGCACTTTATATAGAAGTTTGGTTTTTCGAAGTCTGGGTCCCCTTCAAAGTGTTTACCTCCCCGACGCATACATTTATCCTAACGGTGTTTCCAGTTTTGGAAACAGTCCTGGAACGCTTCTTTTGTGATATCCTCCAGCTCTTTCGCCGCATTTGCGTTAATCTCGGGATCATCCCAAACGTGTCTAGTCAAAAACTCGTGAATTCGCTGGAGCGTTGTCGTTTCATCAGCTCATTCAGATTTCAGAACACGTGAGTTTTTGGCCAAACTGTTCACTGTTCTTCCTCACCCGCTTCTATACCCTCCTACTAGACGCCTGAAAATATTATCAAAAAAATTCATGAATATTAACTTAAAAGTGTGACTTGTTTTGTATTAGAATATTTAAAGTATGTTCAAAAATTCTTCTAAATCTATTTTGAGATGTCAATATACATAACTCCTAAGTGGACAAATCGAGATTTGTACATACTTAAAATATTGTCAATGAAATAAGTTCCGTCATTTTTCTTTTTACATTTTATCAATTCATCTTATTCTTCTTATATGTCTACTTCAGGCACTGCATCGTATTGACGAAGTGTTATCTTGATCGTTACTTACATGAAGGCAATGGGATTAATGTTAGTAGTAGTGTGTTACTTAATTGTTATTTTTATTATTATTTAGCGGATGTCACGTGGACGTACAAACTCACAGGGAAGCCGGAAACGAAGGATGGAAAGACTTACATGCGCATTGTAAAATTTTTCATGAGACCGGAAGTACGCAGCATGAAAGTTCATATTCCGAGTATATTTGACGACAATCCAGAACTAAGTATGACATTCTTCATTTATAAATCCTAATTTATTTTCAAATTTATTTTTCATCATAGACAAAATAACACCTATTACAATAATGTACCGTCACTGAGTTTTCCCATGCTGAGGGCACATTTTACTATGCTTATTTATACGAAAAGAAAATCGTTTATATATTTCAGATCTACCTAAATAACCAACTAACTACACGTCACTTCCACACAACATTCACATAGATAACTTTGGAAACGAAAGAAGCTAAAATTTGTGAACAAACTCGAAATGTTGTGTTTATTGATTCAGCAGTTACTTTCCATATTTTATTTTAAAATTGACTGGAATTGGAAGTAAAAGGGGTATTTCTACCACTATTACTTCTAAATCCATTATTAGATACGTATTTCGATGTATCCAGCATAAGCTATGTTCGATAATGATGGTGAATGCACCGAAACGCGTGTCAGAGTATGTTCTAAGAAATTGTGGTATTTCACTAGTAAAATTAATTTTTAAAATATTTTTCGAAAAATCAAAGAAATTGTTGCCAAAGTTGAAAATTCGAAGAAAAAAGTTTTGTTTCAATTAATCTAATGGATACTGTATTTTAAACATTTATTTTTTTCTAGATAAAATCGCTTACGATTTCGCTAACAATAACTGGAGATTGATCTACGGAGAACTACTTCCCATTGTCGAAATTATTTGGGATAAAATTGGAACTGGATACAGCAACAAAATATTCATGAAAATACCTTATAATGAATTATTCCCATCTTCATCCTCGACGTAAAATAAAAATCTTTCTTTCTAATGAATAAAGTGTAAACTTATAACACGTCATTTATGCTAAACTTGAATAATATTTGAAATTGTAAAATATGTATTTCTGTGTAAAATGTGTATATCTGTGTAAAATATTTATATCTGTGTAAAATATGTATATGTATGTAAAATTTGTATATATTTGTAAAATATGTATTTCTTTTAAACCAAAATTCAGTCAAAACTCTGTTACTCTAGTGAACGCTATACGTATTCTATGAAATGCTTTTTTATAAAACTTTTTTAATGTAATTTATTTTTGAATATACGAGTACATTTAATGAAGTAAAAGGCAGATCCTCCTAGCCCCAGAATATACGAGATTGGATGCGGATCAGAATAGTTGAGGTACTGCTTAGAGCAGCCCAATACATGGCTACATACTCTCGAGTGATAGTCGAGTAGAGGAGACCTGACATGACCTATAATGAAGAAGATATATTTAAAAGATGTATCTCAATAAAAAGCTTCTTTTCATCTCACCAATAGATGTCTCTAGTGAAGTTCTAGTGATTCTAGAACAATGTTTCAAAATTGGTTCATATACTGTATATAGAGCCAAGAATTTCAGAAGTGTGGTTGTCAATAATGGGTAGAATTGGTGAATGTTACACGTATGTAAAGTGATCACTTAAACCAGCCTATGACGGTCGTCAGCCCCGTAAACGACCAGACTTCCATGTCAAAAAATAATAAACAAAAATCAAAATAATCAGAAGATGTATGATGAAGAAAAAAATCTCTCAAACCGTGCTCTTACTACAATAAATTATCTACTACTCTAGTTTTCATGGGTAAACTAGTTCTTAGAAAAATATTTTCGTCTGATTTAGTGTTCACTAGGAAAAACATATTTTAAAGATAGTAAAAGTGTATTTAAATCCTTTTACACAAGTACTGGATTTATCCTCACAAGGGGTGTGCAAAAAATAAATGAAAACAGGCAGTGCGATTGAAATATCCTGAATTTCAGTGCTCGATTTCTCTGTTGGTATTTCATTGAAGATATTAAGTTACAAAATATTTTTTTGATACAAATATTACATTTCTAAATTAAATGTGATATTATTGTATTTATCGTCCTTATTATTAACTATTTTTTGTTAATAAATTACCCATGGCAGGGGTCGGGAGACCGCTTGAGTCTCTTTCCAAAGGCACGTTTTTATTCTAACATCGTCTCCACTATGTAGTCCCATAAGAATACACAATTTCAAAAAAAGGGAGGTATGGATGTAAATTTTCTGAAAATATATTACAAATTTGCCTTTAATTGAAAACAAAGTTATTTCCAGACATAACCAAGCTTTTGAAAGTAAAAAAAAATAATTTAAATGCTTTTGAAAGTTATAAAATTTAATTAGCGCCATCTCGCGAAATAGTCTAAGATTTATAACTCTTGTGATCATTCAAGTTACAATATACAATATCAGTTTGATTTCAAATACACATGTGATCATTTACAATAAGAAAATTTTGTGTAAATAATAAAAATATTTACATATAGCCCTTAGCACTCGAGAATTTATTTCAACCCTCTTCGAAATCAACGCCCCAACTATACATAAAGGCGGATAATCGAGTAAACGTTGTTGTAAGATGTAGCAATTAATTTAAAACTTAAATAATCTTTAAATGTCAGGTCGTAAGCCCTGGGACACTTAGACTTCCATCTTCTTTCATATAAAATAACGAACGATAAATGTTCTATATCAAGTGGAGACCTTTAAAATTGAAATATCATCCGTAGGGTAATAAGAATGTGTCCGATATAATAAATAATTTTAATAATCTCTTCCCAAAATAAAACATAATACGATCGCAAAAAAATACTGTATTTTCTACTTTTACTGTATTTTGTATTTTATGAAGTATGAAACTCATTTACAATCATTAAATTTGTCATTTGTTTCTGGTCTCCTATCCAGGGCCGGTTCAAGAGGTCTGGCCGCCGCACATCACACAATGCTCCCTAATGGTTTCTTCTTCTAATCCTTATCCGCATCCAATGGTGCATAGGGCACTGCATCGTATTAACTTAATTTTATCTTGATCGTTACTTACATGAAGGCAAGGTGATCACTCCTGCGCTTCAGTTACCATCCAGGGAATATTAAATAAATGTTAGAGTGTAAATCACAAATGTTTATTTTAAACCCTCCCCCCTGGGAATCGAACCCGGGACGCTATAAAATGAAGTACGGTAGCTAAACACGCTAACCATTACATCACGGAGGCGGACTCAGGAGGAATGGTTTAATCAAACTGAAATGATCGTTTGCCTTTTGCCGATACACAACTTACTATAGACTACAAACAGTCCGGTCCTGCTACTATCTTACATTTCTTAGTTCATAATTTTATATGAATATTTAGATGTCATCAAGTCTTAATTTATGGTATAAATAATGCATCGGCGTTTGCAATACCTAACTGTAAAAATTAACGTCAATTACATAGACGTATAATTTATTGCAGTGTTATTGAAACTATAATACTAACAATTTGCATGCATGGTTTAATGCTTTAAATTTACGAACAGGTACTTTAAAACCAATACGATGTGTATACATTCGCGGAATCTGCATAATTATACCGAGTACGCGAACTCTGATTCACGATCTCATTGAGATTCTGGTCAAAGCGACAAGGCATCGAGTAAAAACAACCAAAGCAATTACATCAGGAATTTTAAAAAATCAAAATATTTCATATTCGTCCTATGTCTCTTTTTGCGGTTTTCCACATCCCTAGACGTATTCGTCATCTTTTTTTCGATAGTCTTCTGGCGTGGATAAGATTATTATGATACTTTTTCGTCCGTGGACATTCCTGCGGTTGCGGAGTGAATAGTACCGTTAAGGGAAATACAAGATCTAAAACTAATTAGTAGTCTTGTCGCATGTGTATTTTGGAACCTGGATACATTTTTTCCGATAGGGTAAAGAGGGGTTCCATTCGGGCGGTCAGGGTCACAACAGTAAAACGCTAAAGCAGTTAAAAGGATCTCGCTGTTATAAAAGAAACAAACATTCTTTATAATTGGTCCATATCATGATGATATATGAAACCGGTCAAAATATATGCTAAGGTATTGTTCATATAAATCGAACATTCATTAAAATCTCTGCTAATTAAAAAAAACATACTGAACTCAATCATGATGGTGCCTTAAAGTGGCATATGAAAGAAAGTGTCATTTTCTAGTATATAAAATAATTCAGGACAATTCTACATACATTTCATAAAAGTTTCTTCCAATAAAAAACTTACTTTTTTCAACCATTTTTTTCCAACCTTTTTCCAGTCACAAGGTTTTTTCAATTGAACCATAAACATATATATATATATATATATATATATATATATATATATATATATATATATATATATATATATATATATATATATATATATATATATATATATATATATATATATATATATATATATATATATATATATATATATATATATATATATATATATATATATATATATATATATATATATATATATATATATATATATATATATATATATAAATATATATATATATATATATATATATATATATATATATATATATATATATATATATATATATATATATATATATATATATATATATATATATATATATATATATATATATATATATATATATATATATATAAATATATATATATATATATATATATATATATATATATATATATATATATATATATATATATATAAATATATATACATATATATATATATATATATATATATATATATATATATATATATATATATATATATATATATAAAACCCTTATCCGCACCCGAATGGTGCATAAGGCACTGTGTATTAAACGCAGTGTTATCTTGATCGTTTTTTGCACATGAAGGAAAGGTGATCAGCCCTCCGCTTCAGGTACCAGTCCATGGTAATATTGAATAAATATTGAATATATATATATATATATATATATATATATATATATATATATATATATATATATATATATATATATATATATATATATATATATATACATATATAAATATATATATTATATATATATATATATATATATATATATATATATATATTTATTTATATACATATATATATATATATATATATATATATATATATATATATATATATATATATATATATATATATATATATATATATATATATATATATATATATTTATATATTTATCGGGGGCATACTGCAAAATGTGACAAGTGAGTCAATTATTGTGATTTTCGTTGATTTAAATCGTTAAAAACTCTCCCGAATTTCGAGAATTTATTTCTCGAATTCAAATTTTATATTAAACTTCAAATCGTGATTTTAAAAATATATAAAATCCCTTGTGAGTATTAATTTTAAAAAAAAAAAACTTACTTTTTATTCGGGTTATGTTCATGATATTTATCAGTTACTTATATATATATTGCAGATATACAAGCATGTATAATAAACATATATTTTTAAATAACCAAACCATGTTGAAAAATAATGGTCTCAATTAATTTTTATGACGTTTAATGTGCAACCTGCAACTTTTTAGATAACTTTTTTTACTCATTCTTAATGTCTAAAGTCTTAAACCTAAAAATAATAAACTCACGGTGGAAGGATTCAAGATGAAGGGCTTAATCCTGTTTTTGTTTTATGCGTTTTTTAACCAATCCAACTTTGTTCATTACGTTTCAATCGCCGCCTTATAATTTCGCTCTTCTCACAGACAAAGGAATGGTCATCAATTTTTGCATCCATATACAGGGTGGCGCGATGGGTATTGACGGTTTTAAGTGTTTTTTTATGGATAGGTATCATAATGAAACTACCAAGGTCAAACCTAATACAGGTTCATCCAAAAATAATGCCAACATTTAAAAAAGATCTGTCTAACAAAAAACTATAACAAGTGATTTCTTACAAACATAATAACAATATTAACCTGTCCAGGAGTATGGTCGTATATGTACGACCAATACAAAACATGATTTTGTCAAAATTTTAGATGTTTTGATAAATCATGTTTACTGGGGTAATATATTTTTATTCAAGAAAATATGTTGCTTATAGCATCGACTATGATATAAAATTATAAAAAGTTTTAAAAAAACTCACTCTTAGACAGGATAAAATGTGCGAAAAATGATTTAAAAAAATTGTACCTTAGTATGTTTCAATATGTGACCGTTCGTCACCCTGCGGATGTCTAGTCTGTAGTCGATTTCTTTAACGCAATGTTGGCATTATTTTTCGATGAGCCTGTATAACGTAAAAACGAACTATGTATAGTCCGTAAAATCGTCTTATAAGACGCACTTGTTTCTGAAAAAAAATGCTTTCAGAATTTAAGGTTTGTCTTAATCACAAAATTTGTTTAAAAGTCTTAAAAATGGTGATATCAATCATGGGTAGAATTAATGAATGTTACACATCTGTAAAGCAATCACTTAAACCACCCTATGACGGTCGTAAGCTCAGACTTCCATATTCTTATTCGTCTATGTTGTGATATCAAAAAATGTTATCAAATAATGATTTCATTCACTAACGTTTTTTTAATCACTCCGTATTCTGTTGTATAGAATTTATATATTTTTTTAAATATCATAAAAATATATAGATGTTCGAACATCTTAAAATCCAAAACATGAAACTTGAACTTCTATATTAAACTTTATGTATGTACCACCCACAAACTATTATTTTATCAAACAATTCTTATCGCGTGTTTTAATCTAATAATACTTTTATAATCTAGTTTCGTCCTGTTGTTTCAATAATAATTCAATATCCTGTTATCTTTATGCCGAACTTATCCAATAAAAATCTACAAGAAAGCTTTATATTTTCTTCAAGCGAGTTCATACTGTGATCGCATTATTTAATTCGAAGCAATTAATCGTGTATAACGGAGCTTTAGTCATTATAAAATCTTAATTACTATCTTTGTATTAATTAAGTTCCCAAAAAAAACACATTTTATTTTTTTCGTTTTATATAAAAGGTGCTCGTATAATATATCGTGTAAGCAAATTTCTAAATCTACATTTAAAATTCTAAATATTATTATTTTTGTTATTCAAAACATAAATATAGTCATTTTAAGGTATGTTTTAATTCATCGATTCTGGACTCACTTGTTATTATATCTATCCATTTTAAAATTTTATGTTTAGTTAATAGATACAACTAATTTATAAAATACGAGGTAAAGCGTTTTCACTGTTCAAACACGTGTCAAAAAACAATTAAATTATTCATGATAAATATCACTATAAAAAAATAATGATATTTAATGTAAGATTTATAAAATTTACAACAAAACATACTTAAACATTTTTATAATACTTTTTATAACAAAATCCCTTGCAAAATAAGTAAGTTATTACAAAATATGTTCTGAATTATACAAATTTAATGTTTTTATATTTATTATTTTTTATTTGTATTTCACTAGCCCTAGTCTCAGTCGAGACACCTGTAATGTATAAATATTTTCCTTTAAAATTCAGACAGTCATTTAAGCAGTAATACGTTTAAAATATGCAATACTTTTAGCCAATATGCAAGAAAATCCATGTACAATTAAAAACCAATTTTTCTTAATAACAAGATTAAAAAATATATAAGAAAAGGTCTTAATATATCTACCTACCGAATTTGTAATTTACGAGATAAACTAATCACTTTTAATTTACATTTCGCTAGGTAAATACAATTTTTCCTTAAAAACTTTTGTGTCTCGGGTTAGGATGTATTCCGTATTATTTTTAAATACTGTTGCACCGGAACACGTGTCATAATTCAGATTTGAAGAAATAGTTGTATTTACCAAGTGAAATTTAATTTGAAAATAGATACATATTCCTACAGAATGACTGCCAAATCAATTAATGGAAAACTATTGAGTTAATGAACTCTGAAAGTTTTCTGGATTATTTTTGTAGTAATATTTTACTTTCAAACATGCTTAATTTTGCCGTTATCATTGACTTCTTCAATACAATTTAACAACATAACAGGGTCAAAATTCTGATCAAAATGTTCAGCCTTTAAAATAGATGACCTTTAGTGGAAGCGATAGTATTCCGAGAAATAATCAAGTGAGGCGTCTTTAGAAAAGGTTCTGGTATTATAATTAAGGCTTAGAGGACGTCAATCGATATCGAATCCGAAAGAAACTTGATTTATAAAAACAAATTAAGGATGATAAATTGAATACGATATAATTTAGGATCCTCTTTTTTCGAGAGCAAAATAAATTGACAATCTCTATCAAAATGTCCAAGGTTTAAATGACCGGCTTTTCCATTCTTTGTTTTTTATATTTGATTATTATTTATTGTATCAGATACTGGATGTTTCACCCTTCGGATGATATGTCAATGTTATAGGTGTCTCAACTTGAGATAAAAAATCTTCGATTAAAAAATTAAATAGACTTTTTATCTCGCTTTTTGAAACTCTGTTAAAAATTACGTTTTATTTTTATTTTATTTGAAAATTTTACACAACTCTTACATAAATACATTCATATTCATGAGTATCAAAAAAACAGGTATTTGTTACATTCTAGCTACAAAATTACGCATATGTAATTTAATATAAATACCTGGAAGGAAACAAGAGGGAGGAAAAGGGGAAAAGGGAAAGATCAAATCTCAAGTCTAAGAAAAATTATGTGAAAATTGGGACACACCACGATATGAATATCGACTTACTTTGTACGTGATCTCAGTGCTGACAGTGTCGAGTAGAAAATATTGAAATTCTCATATTCATCGTTGACCAATTTTGATGAACGATAAAAACTCAAAAAAATAACTGGTTATTCTCAGATTCATATTATAAACACAATTAAGTAACTAATCGACTTCCAATATATTTTCAGCGCTACCTTAATCAACGTTCACGTCGAACCCTTTCAAAAGGTATGAAAACTAATTCTTAAACGGATAAAAAAAATAGGGCCGAAATAATTAACTTGCTACTAAAGAGATAGTTAAAAATAATCATTCATCTTTATCAGTTATTTTAAACTTAAATTAAATAATCATATTTAACATATCGCTCACTCCTTTCAAGAACGTCATAAATCAAAAATCATCAATTTTCAGCTGTGCATGTTGTGTTTCGGAATGCCCAGAAAATGTACTATATCCCAGCAAAAGCGGCATATTTTTAACATAATATTTACCCACTAAGGGCAGAAAGTGTTGTTTTTGTATTTTGAAGAAAAGGTAGTGTTTAATTATTTTTTTAAATATATTAAATGTTTTTCAAATTGTGAAATAACCTCCAGGTTTTACCTAAAAAGATGTGTTGCACAGTAAAAAGTTCAATAAGTGGCTTGATATTTATTTTTAATACAATGTGTTATATTTTTAAACTTTAAAAACGTTCTCCTGAAAAATCATGTTTTTTGATTTATGACGTTCTTGAAAGGAGTGAGCGATATGTCCTTACTTTGAAAGGAAAAATATATATATATACAAATATATTACAAATTACAATAATGTCCTCACTGGGCTTTCCCATGCCGAAGGCACATTTTACAAAATGCATTTATAAAAGAATAATGAAAGAAAATTGTTTAAGCATTCATAAAATACAACATGGCCGAATGATGCGATCTATTTCAGATCTTCCAATATCCATTTCAGATCTGCACTTTTTTTTATATGACTTTATAGATATTTAATGACTTTATGGACAATGAAAGCAGGTTGTACAAATTTATTGCATAATAATAAAAATTCTTTTGACCAAAAAGCACATATTAGTAATGTCTGCTTTCTATTTTTTTTCCATGTAGCCACATAGAAGAACACAAGAACACAAAGCATGTCAGCATTCTATTTTCTTTTTTTTCCAAGAGCCACAGAGAAGCGTGACCGGGTACAGCTAGTATTAAAGAAAATTGTTGATACTCGTTATTGTGGTTATAGTATGAGTATTAACGTTGCACTTGACAATACTTTGACAGGTGACTGAACTCGACAAAACAAACTTTATATTTATCCAATTAATCTTTGATGGAAAAAAACACGATTCTATAAAATATTGTTTGGTTTATTTTAATGGGCCGTGCAGCGGGGGGTTGCGGAAAAAACATTTGAAAATGCGCAGTAATCATTAATTAAACGTCAAACTTTACGGCCGGCGAATTCTTTCGGTAGCGTGACACGCCACTTCTGGCAGAGAGACGATCTTGTCACGAAAACAAATTGGTAATTAAGATCTCGGTCACTCCCTTACGGCCGTGGTGTGTTTTTTATGCCCAAACGTGTTCCGTGGGCGCCATGCAGTTGGCCGGGACACATTTTAAAGCCAGGGTTTCCAAAGATCGGCACATTGCGCCGGGCGCTGCCGTCCCGCCGACATCCCGCTCCAACCGAGACGACATAACCTCAATTTCCAGTGGTTTCCCGCCGCGCCTAGTTCGCGACACGCCGCAAGGCCAGCGTTCGAACCGAAGGTTTTCCGGGATATTTGACAAGAGACATGTTTCCGCCTTTTGTGCTTCGGGTCCTACCCCTCGTGTTGGTAGGGGTCGCGTTCAGTCACGCTAGCCACTTCACTACCCTGAGTAAGCAGCAAAGGGAAGACCCCAATATCCGAGTGACCGACGACTCTGTTATCATTGAAGGTAATGAAATATTACAAACCAAATATTTTCTTCAACCTTCTTGCTGTGTACTTTCCCAATCATTTTTATTACTAGGTTTCAGTCAACTTACTGTCATAACTGCTTACTTATTGTATCTTCTATTATCAACAGACTTTTTTTATATTAGTAGGTATTTTATAAACAATATTTTAATGAATGATTTTAATCATATGATTATGATTTTAATTCAACAAATTGTTGAAAATATGTCTTTCTTATCAATTGACAATGCAAGTAACAAATAATTAAATATTAATCGTCGTTTTGAGCAGTTTATTATAAATCATTATTTTTACGACAAATTAATCAAAATTTAACTATTTATTATAAATTAATTGGAAAACTAACACAATAAAATAACAGAATGCAATAAACAAAAAACATTGTATAGTCCAATTATTGGTTTCCCCTTAACTAATTATGTAACACTGTCAAAGAAATTATCACGTGTGTTAATTTCAATAATCTGTAGAATGTTAAAAGTAAAAATGCCAATTTTTAACAAAACATTTTTACCTCTCTTCGTAGGTAGTGTAAGTTTTCTAAATACATATTTAAACATTCACATTTTTTTAAAACACCCAAATTTTCCACACGTTATTTTTACTGGGAAGTTGTACAGTATTTTTGATACATCGTTATAATTGTTTTTGTTTTTAAATTATTAATTGATTATTATTATTGTACGTGAAGTATCTTTGTAGCTGTTCAGTTGACATTTTTGTATCATATATAAATAAATATAATTCAAGCTAAACGTGTATATTAGGTTGTTATAAATATAAATACTGATCGATTTATAAATACCAAAAAATAATGTTTTGCTTATTTTTTAACCATTCGTTCTTTTCTCCACAAACTAGATCTACTTTATCTCCAAACTAGATTGTAAATTAATCTGTTTTATTTTTAAAAGTATATGGTGGTATTTGCATAAAACCTTTTTGTAATTGATTAATAGATTTGTTTACTGATCTCACTGTTTTGAAGTAAGGACCCAGCTTTTTCGGTTCAATTGAAATTTTTAACTTTGCAACAAAATACTTCTCTTATTTTTACCAATCTATCGGATCGATGCACTGTTAACAAGATCGTTGATAATATCATAAGCTCCAGATTTCTGGTTATATGTGAGTAAAAAAGCTCAATATTTATGACATTTCTCATATATGGGGCCTTCCCCATAAATGGAGTTTTTATATTGGAGAAATTAAATGGAGAATTTATATTCTATATGTGCTTATGCACCACAAGGGAAGAATAGAACCAATGCCACTCGGAGTTACATACTTGCACTAAAGTTTGTGATATTGACAAAATAAATACTTAAATAACAAAATGAAAGTGTACTGGTACCTTACCAAATATTACAACTACGTAAACTATCGTAAAAAATGGTTTTAAATTTCATTATAAAATTATAATTTAATTCAATTGATGTCTGGTTTCTTAAGTGGTTGCTGCATTTGGCTACAATCTATCAGGTCATGGATTTAATCCTAAATGGGTCTTAATAAATGTGGGGCGTTTTTCTCGTTATAATATTTTTTTAAACCTTAATCTGGTATTAAAATCACAGGACAGATAATCAAGATTATTAATTACACGATGGCAAGTCTTCGTGTGATTACCGATCAAGTTAACACTGCAACGATTAAACTCAGTGCACTATACGCGTACTGTTGTGTACGTGTATAGTGCACTAAATGGTCAGTCGAAAATAATAATTTAAAGAGAAATTTAATCATTTATAATGTTTTTACTACGAAATTTATTTTTATTTTTTAAAAAGTGTTGTGACGTGTATTTTAATATAATTACCATCATTATAAAACACCATTATCAATGATGTTGAATGCATCAAAACACGTGTTATAATAGATTTTATTAATAGTTGTATTTACCAAATTAATTTAAAAATGGATAGATATTACTAAAAAATGACTACCGAATCAATCAAGCAATTACAATTTATATCTACATTTATCTAAAGAATATTTTCTGAAGTTTTCCTGACACTAATTTCGCTATAAAGTGTTTGTGTTATCCTCACACATTTTATATTTTCAACTCTTCATTTATTTATTTTTTAAAATTTTTATTAGGGTTAAAAACAGCAACATATGTAAAACGAAGCATCAAAAGATATACATTAAACAAACCAATTATAGTTGACTACAGAAACATAAAAAATAGTACAAAAAATTTAGTGTAGATCTAGCAAATAAACACGTATTTATGAGAGAAAATCTGTATAAGAGGGTGTGTGTGTGTGTGATGTTGATTCCAGTAGGAACATACATACAATGCAGAGAAGCATAGCTTTAAAAGATCCTGAGAGGACAATATGCTCACCATTCGACTTTTCAACACAGATTTTCCGCAATTGAAAATGTCAACTTGGCTAAAACATAAGTTGTACTCACTAGCCACCGACACCGACACTCTTTGTGTCTTCTCACTCCTCCCATCAATCTCTTTCTTGTCTCCTGAGTACCGAACTGCTGAAATATCTCATGCAGATGGGTTGAGTGATGTCATCTCAGCGGCCAATGACATGTTCGCCATTTTTCGGTTTGTATGTATACCACAATAATTGGTTAAAATTGTAAACCATTTCTACGCCTTTATTATTTAAACGCGAGTGGTTGTTATTGTTATTATTCTAGCAGTAATCAGTACCGCATAAGGCTCCCTGAAGTCAACGTGACTTGTATACTATCAAACAGATACTAAAACGTAGTAATAGCACGTAATAGATATTAAAGGGAAGAACGCTAAGAACTATGGTAAATATAACATAATATGAAATAAAATCATTTTCACCGCTGAATGCTAAGCCCCCTCTACTGTCATATTGTAAATATATATATATATATATATATATATATATATATATATATATATATATATATATATATATATATATATATATATATAAATATATTTATACATATAAATATATTTATATATATATATATATATATATATATATATATATATATATATATATATATATATATATATATATATATATATATATATATATATATATATATATATATTTATTTATATTATTTTTTGATATCTCATCAAAGATGAAGAAGAATATGGAAGTCTGGGCATTTACGGGGCTTACGACCGTCATAGGCTGGTTTAAGTGATCGTAAATGCCCAGACTTCCATATTCTTCTTCATCTTTGATGAGATATCAAAAAATAATATGAAAGTGACTCCTGTAATTGGAGATAATCCAGATTTTGTGAACAAGTATTTGGACACACTCAAAATGTTGTATATTTATTTATATATATATATATTTATATATAAATATATATATATATATATATATATATATAAATCTTTTGACAGATTCCAACATTCCTCGGTACCCTCCCATAAAATATTATACGGCTTAAATAACACGTGATCGGAATATTTTAAGGCACAACAATAAATTATTACCCTTCTATTAAGGTAAGATCGACATTAAACTTCTTATGTAAACAATACACTTATTTAAATTCATTTGTGTTTTGAAAATATAAATTGGATTAAAGTTTAAACACATTACTAGATTATAAAGGCAGAAAAAAAACAGGGAAATTACCACAAGACATGACTGAAATTATTACCTATATTTTTGTAGGTTTAGAAAAGTAGTATTTTCATTAATATTTATTTTGCGATAAAAAAGGTTTTTGATCAAAATTTGATAACATTTAGATTTATTTTAAAATTCAGACTTTTTATACAGTCCCAGGCAATTTAATTTAATAATAATGTAATAAGAGGTTGCTTTCAAAAGCTTCGTAATACCTGAATAATAATTTGTACATACTTATAAGATAATTTCATTAATCGATTCAGCAGTCACTTTGTGGTGAAATCTATCCAATATAAATTTAAAACACTAAAAACAATTGTTCGTTTTTTCAAAACCTTAAATCTCCTAAAATTAATCACCGGCTACTTTTAATATTTATCGAAACTTTGCATTAAAATACGTGGGTGTTTCTGTGTACACCTGTGACATTTGTATAACCTATAAAAGGTTATTAAAACACCTTTTTTAGCAGCAATGGTAGCGCCATGCCTCGAACACACCCAATATCAAACGTTACGCATGCCGGAGATCGTGATTCT
The DNA here is from genome assembly GCF_059751285.1 of Brachycentrus maculatus. Classification (NCBI taxonomy): domain Eukaryota; kingdom Metazoa; phylum Arthropoda; class Insecta; order Trichoptera; family Brachycentridae; genus Brachycentrus; species Brachycentrus maculatus. The sequence continues at coordinate 3,306,732 of NW_028280760.1, read as the reverse complement.
TGACAATGTTGTCAATGAAGTTTTTTTTCTCAATATTTTCGATTACATACTACTACTACTACTACTACCATCACGCCGTTTCCCCGCAGGGGTAGGCAGAGAGGATGGAACGCCACACTCTTCTGTCCTGACATACACTTCTCGCCTCCTTCACATCCATACATCTAGTCGTACATGCCCTCCGATTACGCAGACTTTTGACACCGCCAGATTTTAGGTTCTGATTGATCTGATCGTGCCAAGTCTTTTTCGGTCGTCCACGTTCTGTTTTCCCTCTCACATTCGCCACATATATTTTCTTAGTCATTCTCTCGCTATCCATTCGCTCCACATGTCCATACCACCGCAAAGACTTCTTCCTAATCTTTTCAATTATTCCTCGTTCAGCCTTACATTCCTTTCTTATATCATCGTTTTTCGATTACATTGTTTTGATATATTGGTTTCAATATTTTTTTATATTTTCATATCTTCACAAGCATTGTAAAATCAAATATATTCGAAATATGTGGTATATATTTTATTTATTATGTATTTGACTTAACTGAGCTGCAGTAACTCTATAGATTCAAGATTCGGTCAGAAAAAAAAACACCAAAAAAGCAACCTCTCATTCTAAATCAAGTCACTTTTATGTTGATGTTATCAACGAAGTTCCAGATTTTTTCTAAATGTCAAATTAATTAATAGCACATACCTACACAATTCACCTACCTTTATCTAGCAGGCATTAACGATCGTTAAATAAAATATTCCAAAAAAATCCACTACAAAGCGAATCCCGGGTAATTGCCGCTCTTGATATTTACAGGGATAATTCCAGTAAAGGTCGCTTGAAATACAACTTCAATCGTAACAACACGTTCAATCGAAACAGAGTGTTACAGAAATCATAGTTACAAATTGAAATGCGTTAAATATTGAAATAAGTGTTACAACTAACATCCAAATTTCAAAAAGGTTGTAAAATATAAAATATGATAGTAAATATGAAATATGATTTTAAAATAATAATGTTAAAAATAGTGTATCAGCTCTCTCGGCAAATGGAATATTATAGGCGGTTGCTGTTCTCAATAGTTTTCCCAGTAAAATTCTGTGTCTTTAAAAATGGATATTTGTCAGACGGGAGGAATATCTAATTTAACATACTCAACCTATAAAGAATAGTATTAGACTCGTTTTGTGTTTATAACAGCCGATGTAATTAATATTTTCATTCATCATTTTCTTTTGGAAAATTCGCCTTCGAAAAAACGTTATTTTCGTAAGTTGGCAATGAATGACGTCACAGAAACGATGGAGTTATTTAATATTGGTAACATTGCTTAATTATTGGCGGCTCTATTTGTTGATGTCAATGATGTTAACTATTATCTCTTTCCAGATTTATGTTCAAAATAGTCATTTGCTTCCAAGGCAGTAAAAAATATTAAGAATAAAAAATAGATACCTCGAAATTGACCCCAAGTCTCTTTACGTGATGGCATCAATAAATTCGGAGAGGTTTTTTTGTCCCAGTATTTCTGCCCACCCAATGAACTTGTTCACAGAAATGGTGTAGGTTGGTGATCCTATTAGCTTACGTATAAATAATGCATTACGTATCAAGATTTCCAGGAAAGCAGACGATTAAAGGGATTTTATATGTTTTTTTTTTATATTTCCACGTCACTCGGTACCACACAATAAACACCTTTCTTACATTTTTAAATTAAATTTAACTAAAACTTTCTTAGTAATGTTCTAAAACAGCAAAAAACTCACCAATTTTCTAGCACTGGAAATAACTCCTCATAAATACGTAAAATTTTATAATAATACAAAATTGCTATTATTTTTAGGGTGTATCTCTTTTAAACTAAATATTTTTTATTGAATATTAATATGTATTTACATAATAACAAAAATCTATTAACGTTTTGTTTTTAAATTATTTATTGATGATACATATCAATATATATATAGAAGTCTCAACTTGACTAAGTATATATCGTTTTCATACGAAAAAAGGTGGAAGTCTGAACATCCTAGAGCTTACGACCCGCCATTTAACTGGGTTAAATGATCCTTATTCTTAAGTAGTGACTTCAAAAAACTATAGATGGATCGTCTCAGTCAAGACATCTTAATATATAAACAAAATTTACTTGTTAAATGCCACTAATTATTACATATGACACGTGTTTTATTATCAAACACCAAATGCTAAATTCAGCGCAAATTTGAGAGATGAGAGTAGAAGCTATTTCTTATTTTTATCAGTGGGCAACATGGACAATAAGTGGAGAGTCATTGTCATATATTTAACCAATTTTTAATGTTTCAAAATGTTGACGTTTTTAGTATTAAAGACTTTTAAGTATTAGCTATTTGAATGATTTTTACGTTATTACTATTATACGAAAGATGATTATCAATTATATGGTTATGTGAACTCGAAAAAATTATCATTTCCTACGGATTATGTACAATAAATATTACATACGCTATTAATAAATAAATGCAGTTTTATAGAAGTAAGTATTTAAAAAAAATAGATATATAACCATCACTCTAATTTTATAAATGGCTAATGGCTATAATTATACTCGATATGATTGATTCGTTAAAAGATAACTACTTTGATTTATGACACTGAAGATTTATCCAAAGGAAAACCAGTTTCTATTTATATGAGGATAAGATCAATCTTTAAATTTCAATGGGGATCGCTTTAATTTAAGATACGTAAACAAGTTCATAAACAATAATATCGATCGGTGCTCTAAAGTGCTTAAAATCTAAATTCGGAGAACAATAGACGACGAGTTCAATAAACCTGCGCCAGAATACGTAATGAATTTATGAAATAATATTCCGTTAGCAGTGAATCACGACCGCCCAGAAGAAAAATCTTACGAGATGTTATCTCGAGCGATGTGTCCAAATGTCAAGACACGATCCAAATACATTTACCTGAATTCCAGCCACCCCAAATGGCTATCTTTACGGTCGATAAATTAAACCAAGCTTCCATGTACGTAAGTGACAAGTCTCCGAGAACATGAAAAGCAGCCACGATAAATAAACATCGAATATAGGACTGAAATGAAGATGGCGGACCGTTTTGGCATTATTTAAATTATGTTTCCTGGAAATCGATCCTAACGGAGTTTTTATTATTAAAATTAGGCGAAATGTGGAACGAGTTAGCGACCTAGACGTCGAAACGGACGCGAAGTCTCAAAAAATTGAATGAAACTTTTTAATTTATGGTAAATTATAACTTGCTAGAATTTTAAATGTTCGCTTTTTGCGATGAAACGAACACTTGACAACCATGAACGTAGGTGTTCCATTATTTATGTTTTAAGTATGTAAAAAGTATAACATATTTTTGTCACTTGACAACTGTCAAACATCAATACAATACATTATATAAAATTAGACAATATTTTTTAATATTTTTTTTTTTATTGAATTAATGTATATTTTGAAACATTAAAAATTGTCTCATTTTTTATGACATATAAAGTTTTAACGGAGGAAGTTAAAGGACCCCCAACCTAACGAACTTTTTTTGTTTTTTCGATTTATCCTTTTTATGTAATTTAATTATCACTAAAATAAATATTTAATCGAAAATTATAACAACGTATTTTTACGTCTTTTTATCCCATCAAAGTATATTTGTACAGTGATAAAATTGAACAATTTTCTCTTTTCCATTTTAACTGAATCAAAAATATTATAAAAATATGAATAAAATTTCACAATTGCAATTTTTCTGTTTTTTTAATGATCTTTGAAAATGTGATTTTATTGATGATCACTTCGATCATCTCGTTGGATGTGCGATGTTATATTTGCTTTTAGTGTATAAATATTAACATTCTAACTACAGTAGCAAACAATTTTCTCTTATTTGTCTTGAAGTTACCTCCTACGTATATTGTATGTACATGCTACTAGTTACCTATTATCATTTATAACCTCAGCCACTAAGGTTTTTTTTAGAATTGGAGCGAAAAGTGATCGATATCTCGATTTAAAAAAATCATAAAAATATTCGTTTCGTTACACTGCGATTATTATTTGCAAAATCAAATTTAATTTCAATAAAAAAAATCAATGTACTTTATATTTATTTAACAGTTCATGGAAACATATTTGAAAAGGTCAGAGATACTGGAGTTTTCTTTAAATTTTGTAAGGTCTATAAATTTTAAAAAAAAATTTAAAATATGCTATTCCTAAGTATTGTCCATTTTTTTTAAAATGACCATATATAATATTATTTTTAAAAAAAATATAATAATAATAATAATGCCTTATGAGGGCGTTTTAATTTTTAAAAACAAAGCAATAAATCCATTATAAATAGGATTCCATAAATAGGATTCTTTGTAATAACCAAGCAATTAAATAATATTTTTGATGATACTTTGTACCAAAAAAAATGTAGGTATGTAAAAATTAATAAAACACAAACTTTTTTGTTACAATAAAATTACGCACTCAACCCTTTTCAATTCAAACCTAGACTCACCTTATCACTTAAATATGTATATTTTTTTGTGTCAAGTTTAGAACATTTCCACCTCTAAATGCTCGAAATCATAAGGTTTTTTTCGAATCCGTTTGGAAAATCGTACTTAAAAACATTTTAATTTTGTTTTATAACTTATTATAAAGATAAATTTGAAAGCTCTTTAAATCAGACAGGCTTTAGTCCGCACAAATTTATGTGATTTACGTTGACGGCAAATCTCATCCAAAGTCTCCGACAGATTAAATATTGATTTACAAATTCTTCGAAAATCTTTCTTCAACCGTGGCACACACGTGGCGCGTATAACGATCGCGCCATGTGTTACATTATACCTACATGCGGACAAGTGTCCGACAGTCGTCAGGACTACTGGCAGGGAGTAAACATCCCAATACGGCCATTTGCATTCAGCGAGAGGAGCGGACGTGTCGTTGGCCGATGTGCTAGCCCTCCCGAGACACGACCTGGTGTCGACATGGCTCGGTGGAAGTTGGCATCACGCCGTTTCCGAAATACCATCTTAAAAATTGAAAGAATATTTTCATTAATTGATTCGGCAGTCATTTTGTGGTAATGTCAATCCATTTTTATTTACCTAACGTAGCTACGGCTAATGCAACACCGCTTATCGTGACCCTATTTAGGCTTCAACTTTTTAAGTTTTACAGACTATTAAGAGTGAATTTACTCTTTATTATTAAAATTACTACATTTTCATATAATTCATTAGTGAAAATTCTGGGCTAAAACACTCGCTATCTCGCTATAGGTGTGTGTTTAATTTTAGGCTGAGATCTCAGACGTTCGAATTCAGAACGCAAACGGCCACGTTAGAGGTAGGACGTACTTCCACGCACGATTTTTCGTAATGGTTAGATGGATAGTTAGTTTGTAAATATTATAAATGCTTTATACAAAATATTCCCATGAGTTTTATACGAACCTCATTTTAGAACATAAGAACATAAGAACATAGTTTCACATTTATATATATGTATAGACTAGGGTATAATGTATTAGGATTTATTTTTTTTGTATACGTATATAAAGACATATTTATAATATGTAAATTGCTAAAATTTTGACTTAGCTTCACATGCGGTATTTTTTATTGATTTGGCATTAACTTTGCGGAATAACGTTATAATTTAAATATAATAATAAAACATTTGTATACAAGACCACTTTTTGAGTTTATTAATGTAAACATGACTAGTTTCGAGAACTATAGACGTTTTCATTAACAGGAGAAAATACAAATAGAGAATCAATTAATAAATCATCTAGGTACTGATAGAGGTAGATCGTGTTATAACTAGAGGGGGTAAGTTAGGGGTGGGGTTTGTTTTAACGCGAATATTGTATTTTTACCTGTCGATGAGTACAACTGCAGTTCTCGAAACTAGTCGTATTTACATTAATAAGCTCAAAAAGAGACCTGATAGAAATGTATTATTATTATATCTTTCTAATGCTTTCTATGGTGATTTCTCAATTTTTTTATACTTTATTATTTCTATGTATTTATGTGCATTATTACAATGACCGCATAGTGAAAACTGGATAAAACGAACGTGAAGGAATATCAACATATGTAGTTTCATTGAGTAATAAATCAACGAGCGGGTAGCAACGCAACCTAAAATCGAGTAAATATTAAAATGATTTAAAAGTAATATTTTTGTGCAACTCCGTAGTGTAAACGCACTGGAGGTCCTGGGTATGGTTTTCAAGGGGGTCAAAATGAAAATAAGTGATTTTCACTGCCAAATTAGTTTACTATCAGCCTGGACACCAGTCCACTTGACCAACAAGGACTGATCATTTCGTGCAATTGTTCAATGCAGTCCCCTATGCACCATTGGGTACAGATAGGGGTATGAAGAAAAAGTTATATTTACGATATGATTAATATTTTCTATGAAATGCATGATTTTAAAATCGATAACACAGTTCATTTATTTTAAATGGTTTATTGCTAGTACCCATAGAAATAATTTATATTTGAAGTTTTGCACTAACATTTAATAGAAGAACCGCAATTCGTATGATAAAACAACTGTTTTATAGCTTTTTCACTATTATTTTAATAAAGCAGTTTTGTTAAATGGATAATTGTTGTCGTTCGTTTAGTACATACTCGTAAGTACTTCGCTACGCTAAAACCGTATTCACCCAAAAAAACTACTGATTTTTTTTTTACATATGTACATTAATATATGTTAATAAATATATTTATAAAAATTCGATTAATGTTATCTGTGAAATAACTAATTTTACATATTTATGTAACGAGTAAGGTTTTTTTTAATACGTAATAAAAAAATTAATACTCTTGTAAAGTTATATTAACTTACATATTATATATTTTTTTAACGATTGTTACTATATTTTGCTTGAGGAACATAATTTTTACAGAACAGAGTTTATCAACGGTCTGCAAACACATTTGGATTTCATTTCTCCATTAACGTTTTTCCTTTGTTGAAATATGTTGGTACAATCGTTCACCGAGATTTTCAGGAAATAATTCCAGGAGAGAATCCAGAAAATGAAAAAGACATATGTTACATTATTATTTTATACAAAAATCATCGAAAATTGCATTTTGTTTTATATGAATATACGAGTATATGTAGGTAATCAAATTAATCTTTTCAATGTCATTTTACAAGAAAACTTTAACTTTTATAAAAAATGCTTTAGAAATCGGGAATTAGAGCGGGAAAAGAAAATAAATAAACGAGATTTTAATTAATTTAACGGGCAAAGAGTAAAATTTTGGTCGATCGGTGTTATCTGATTGGAAAATAAGAGTACGTAATAAATAAGGCTTAATTTGTATGGCCGATGTCAACGACCTTGCGGTGTTTTGTGAGAACATGTTTCGGCAAACTGATGTTGCGACGAAACAGTTCGTGGTCATGTAGTGCGAACAGCCTTCCTGGCGTCGTGCCTAAGTAATTTGACATTATTATCGCCAATGCACAATATTGGAACTGAATTCCTGAATGCGGTATGCAGATGCAACACGTTGCTCAGATTCTGTTTTTCGACTGTCACAGTATTCAGCAAGAGTGAGGGAAACTTAACATATTTTATTTTTATTTTATTTCATTTGGGAATTTTACAGAAAAGTTACATAAATAATGTCATTCGTATAAATGAGGGTTTAAAAAGCCTTCTTAGAACATCCAAAATGAAAACTTTACGACCCATTGCAGGCCTAACAAACACTGCGCGACAGAGTAAGAAACTCTGAAATAAGAAAAATCTGCGATGTTGAAGATGTTATGCTATGGGGAAGAAATTGAAGACGATTCTAAAGAAATCATGTGGGAAGAGCAAGTTCGGATCGAGTGGTGAGGATAGCAGCAGACAGCAGCATAAGAGGTAACATATCCCCAGGAAGACCACCTAAACGATGGAGAGATAGCTGGTCTTCCACCTCCCAGGAGCGGACCGGAGAGTGACAGGACATAGTCCTAAATAAAGAGGAATAAGAAAACATAAATGAGTTACACAAAATAAGTGCTTGTACTATTTCAGTGACTAAATTCCACATTTGTAAATTTGTGAAAATACCTGAAAAAAAGGACGGGGGTGGGGAAAAAGAACTCTTAATTTGTGAAAAATGCCTATATTTAAACCAAAATCGATTACGCTAGGTGCCAAAAACCGTGGGTTCGCCGACTGCGACTGGGGATACTTAAAACCGCGGAATAGCTTGTGGCGACCAAATACGATGTTCGCGCCATATTACGCGCCGGTAAGTACGAGTATGCGATAAACGGAAATTGATGAGTGGGCGCGGGCGAGGTGTAATGAACCTCCAAACAATTTGACGACCAATGAGACTATCCAAATAGGTTTATTGTCATGTAAAACTGAATGCGATACCTGACACTACTGCTAATACGTATATATGTACATGTATATGTGTGTGTATATATATATATATATATATATATATATATATATATATATATATATATATATATATATATATATATATATATATATATATATATATATATATATATATGTATGTATATATGTGTATATATATATAAGTATATGTATATATATATATATATATATATATATATATATATATATATATATATATATATATATATATATATATATATGTACACATATATACATATACAAATATATTTATATATATATATATATATATATATATATATATATATATGTGTGTGTGTGTGTGTGTGTGTGTGTGTTTGTGTTTGTCAATGAAAAAAAAAGGTTTAAAAGAATGAAAGGATTTTTTTTAACTTTTGAGATATCTCGAAAATCTATTTTTTTAAAACGATCATTGTGATGTTAAACAAATAAATATAAATAACGCAAAAAATAATATTATTTTTTATTTTGCATTAATTTTATTTTCTTTTTTTAGTGACCGGAAACGTACGCCATCGGCGCGAGATCGACCGGAAGCAGCATGGCCGCCAGCTCGTCTACCAGACGGGCTTGGGCCACCTGGGCAGCACGTACATAGTGAGCCACCCGCTGCTGGGCACCTACCCGGTGTTCCGGGCGGGCCCTACGTTGGGCGCCAGCGTGGGGCCCAAGGCCGCCGGAGCCGCGGGGCGCAGGCCGCCACTGCCGCACGCGCCGTGCATCACGGGGGCCGGGCAGCTCGGCAAGTGCGCGTCCTTCCGGGAGTGCTACCCTTACTTCAAGGTGCCCAACCTGGCCTCCTGGGGACCCTGGATATTCGGCAGCTATGACACTTGCAACTATTACAGCGATCAAGTCAAACAGGTAATTTAAACGCGATGGTATCATATATTATTAAAATAATGAAGGATATTGGAACCATGAACCGAACTAGGACAAACACAAAATGCCAAACTTTCTTCTAGTAGAAAGGAAGGCCTGTCAACAGTCAACAGTCCGGCTTCTCCTGATGAGTTTTCCGAGGTTTTCTTGTGTATATATTCTTCTTTTCGTGGTAATAAAGATGAGCTTAATATGAACTTTCAAGTCACTAGTACACAGGCGACGATGACTTATAAGTTACCGCTTCGTTTAACGGCGATTTGGGTCGCTAATTCACTCTGTCCATCTCTGTGCGTGTCTTCATTATCATATTATTTATAGAATATCCATATATATGTAGAAATTCTGATAATAAAGCCAAACAGGTAATGTGAATCCACATGTGCAAGTGGGTAAATTAAGTTTTACCTTCCAGACAGATGTGTTCCAAACCCTGGGAGTGTGTTGCATCAGCCCCGTCATCCTGGAACAACCCGACGACTCCTCCCCCACAAGCCCTGCACCTGTGGCACCGGTGGACCCTTCAGGCCTGTACCATGAAGACACCCCCGGAGCAGCTCCTGCGGTGGCGCAGTGGCCCCCCTCCAGACTGACTCCATTCGGAAACTGGCCCCCAACTATACCTCCCCTACCCACTCACCCCCCGGATCGTGCAGCCCCTACACACCCCCCTGGCTTCGGTAAGAAATCATTTTTATTTCGAAGTTTATATTGTATTCATTATAATATTAATAGTTAGGTGTTATATTGAGTCAGTACTTCTATATGGAGTACTGACTAAATAAACTAGTTAGAGGCAATTCCAAATGTGGCTATATCGTAGAATGCTATGCATTCTATGGACCGATATGGTCAGCAATGTAAATGTGCTCCAAAGAGCAAGAGTAGGAAAACAGTTGCTGACTGATAAAAGTTCTCTCTGGGCTATGTGCTTAGAGAGAAATACGAGCTATTGTACCTTATCATAAAAAGCAAAATAGAAGGTCGACGAGGTCAGAACAGAAGATAAATCTCTTAGCTCTGGAATATGTGAAATTGGACGGGGATCAGAACCGTCGAGGCGCTGTTTAGAGCTGCCCAAGATAAGTACAATTACTCTTAAATGATAGTCGACGTCAGGGAACCTAACATGACACGCACAGAAGAAGATAATATTTAAAATAAATTCCAATCAATATTCATCTGGGAATTTATATGTCTTAACAGCTATTTTAACGAACTACATATTTTGTTATTTTGAAAATTACAATTTAAAGCTACTGACAAAACTTTTATACTGTTATACGTCAGGAAAACATTGTACATAATATTTTGATATATCATTGGTGTAGTCTGTAAAATATCTTACTCCCTGTGGGGTTGCTTTTCAGGAAGCAACTATTATAATACTAATATTTATTTATAATATTTTGACTATTTTAAAATTTTTGTGATTTTTTGTGATCAGTAGGTATCTTGATTATATTGACCTATAATATATTCACTTAAACTAGGTAACTGACTAACTACCATGCCGTTTCCACGAGGGTAGGCAGAGAGAATAGATAAGCACATCACTCTGTCTTTGAAAACAATTTTTGCCTCAATCACATTTATAAAAACCCGCTGATTGTTCTGACTCCTGAAATTTCCACACATGAGTATTTGAAGTACTTGATTATGGCAAATTTTCAAAACATTACAAAACTTTCCAAATATACACATTACAAAAACTTGGCAAGTATTCAGTAATGAATTACTAGATAACAAAAATTATAAATTGCTTCCAATTTTAATACCATGCCAATATTTTCACTGTATATAGGAATTCCTGCCGCTGAATTTCCTAGTAAACCTCAAACCACAACCAAGAAACCTTTTACAACAACTTGGGGAACAAAACCACCTCAGAAACCACAGGTAATTGAATTGAATTATTCCTTTTACATACTTGTTATTGTCTTAAAATTCCTGTAACAATGATCTAGCAAATACCATATATAGATATGGTTGTTATAAATTATATTTAAGATAAGACACTGCTTATTTGAAGACCCCCCAGGCAATGATTAAAGAGTGTTTTGAGGTTATGTAGAGTGTGTAAAAAAGTAAATATTATTATTTTTTAGCCATGGCCTCCCACGGTCCCAACACACAGTCCTCCATCATTCACGACAACCATGGGATCAGAAACATTCTCCGGAAGTGCATCCTGTGGGAGCAAGAATGGATACCAGGTCATTTTTACACATTATTTGTGGGTGGTAGTGTGCAAAGGTTATATGAGGGAAGAATAATTGATGAATATCGCTCAATCCTTTCAAGAACGTCATAAATCAAAAAACTTGATATTTCAGGAGATCGTTTTTAAAATTTAAAAATATAAAACAATGTATTAAAAATAAATATCAAGTCACTCATTGATCTTTTTACTGCGCAACAGATCTTTTTACGTAAAACCTGAAGGTCTCCATTTGAAAAATATTTAGTTTATTTAAAAAAATAATTAAACAATACCTTTTCTTCAAAACAACACTTTCTGCCCTGTGGCGGGTAAATATTAAGTTTAAAATATGCCTCTTTTGCTGGGATATAGTACATTTTCTGGGCATTCGGAAAACATGCAAAACTGAAAATTTACGATTTTTTACTTGTGACGTTCTTGAAAAGCGTGAGCGTTTTTTTTTTTTTTGACTTAAAATTATCCTTTTGATTATGATAAGCAGTATATAAATTGTTCCTACATACAGGCCAATGTTTTCACGAAAGCATATGGCACAGGATCCATTGTGTCTCTATCTTTTGGTATTGTCCATTCTGTCTGTTCTCACTTTACCCATGATTGCCAGGTTGCAATTTTGAGAATACCAAGTGGTCAGTCATATGCATTTGTGATGTCATGTCAACCATAACAGTGAAGTTATTCACTTACATCACCTCCCACCCATCAAACATATTCTACTCCTATATCTATGAATCTGGAGAGCAAGACTGATCACCTTGCCTTTGTAAGACGGTTACATTGTACCAATATGATGCAGTACCCTTTGCACCACTTGAGTACCGATAAGGGCCCTAAGAAAAAAATCAAATAATTATGGTATGGATAATTGGTATAGTATTTTTCCTCTGTTAAGATAATTTCAAAGATTTGTGTATGTTTCTTTAAGGATCAGGAAAGAATAGTCGGAGGTCAAAATGCAGAATTAAATGAATGGCCATGGATTGTGGCATTGTTCAACAATGGAAGACAGTTCTGCGGCGGATCCCTCATTGATAATGAACACGTTTTATCAGCTGCGCATTGTGTAGCACAGTAAGTATGATTTTAAAATAACTGAAAGCAATTCACTTACTTAACTAATTCATAATTTCAAATATTTTTTATTAAACAATGTATTATAAATTTGGATTTCATTTTAGCATGACTTCAACTGATGTCTCACGAGTGAGGGTTAGATTGGGTGACCACGACATAAAATCTAATCATGAAACCCGACATATTGAACGGAAAGTCAGGAGAGTAGTCAGACACAGAGGATTCGATATGAGAACATTGGTAAACATGATATTTTTACTACATATTATACTTTTCTAGGAACTTATACAAATAAGCAGTATCCAAGTTACACAAGTTAGATTTGTGTACAGGTATACAACTAAAGATTGTTGCTATTCTGCTTGTCCTACCTTCCTTCCTGTATTCCTCTTCCATTAACTTCTGCATAATGACACTCTCCCTCATGAGCTCCTTTTATAGTATCACATCATACACTCCAATATCCAAAAATTTACAACACAAGACTTTCATGTTATCAGCAATCAAGTCAACAGTATGTTGATCTAATGCAGTGCATACACCACCTGGGAAAATTTAAAGCATTCACAGGCCCCGTGGCATAGGTGGGCAGACTCCGGACTTCAAAACTGACGTCCCTGGTCTGATTCCTAGTAATTGCAAAATAAATTCGATAAATATTGATTTTCACTTGGTCTAGATATCTGTAATGCATTTTTCACTACTACCTTCCCTATGCTTACCATCCTATCTGCAGAAAAGTCTCATAATGGCTTTTCTTTTTTTAACTTCTAAATTTACAATGCATTTAACACAATTGACAGTTACCAACACAATTGACAGTTAACATAGTTGAATTTGCAGATTCCCAAAATAGAATAAACATTTTTCAAGTCAACGCCTCTTTTAATCACCCTCAGTGCAGTGCATAAGCATGTTTAATTTATCATACGAAATTTAGGTTTCGATTGTGAACGGAGTCATTATTTAAATGTGCACATTTTTTTTCTACATTAATATTGGATTTAACACCACAAAGAACGTTGTTATCAAGATTTTTTATAGAGATAAACTGTTTATATTTAAACCCGTAGATGGTAGCAATAAAAAAAATGCCAAAACAATAAATAAAATAACTAAATTAAAAAAATTATGCATATTGCATACTGCATAAAGTATTGCTTGACTTTATCTAATTAGGGTTAATTTTCATATTTTGCATTTTCAATGTTTAAGCATGACATTATATTTTTTCTAGTACAACGACATTTCCATACTCACGTTAGATGAACCCGTGAAATTCACCAGAGAAATACGTCCCGTTTGTTTACCAAGAGGAAGAACTGACTTTTCTGGAAATAATGCCGTTGTGGTCGGTTGGGGCAGTTTACGAGAAGGTAAGGATATCAGCATTATTATTACCGACTTATTCACCACTTCATTAAATTAAATTAAATTATATTAACTACATTGGCAGCTCAGTAAGGGGTGAGGTGAGATTAGGAGAGAGAAGGGATGTTTTCACCAAAACTTACGCAATAAGTAAAATTATTATGATAACTGGTTCTATAATTCATTTATTTATTTCCATATTTTACATAAAAGAATAATCTACATGAATACCTCATCAGGCACTACAGTACTGTGGCATTTATTTACATTATTTAAAGCATCTAAAAATATATAAAATAATACATAAATCTACACAGTTTTAAAAAAATATATATATTTTTAAAAAATACAGTAGAGTCCCGAAAATTCAGCCTAACATGGACCTAAGATTGGCAGAGTTTGTGAAAATATCAGGTTATCAGGAATGTGGTAAAAAAGTAAAAAGTCTTTTTAATTATTTTATAAATATTGTTTCAATTAAACAAATAATTCATGGGTAAAATTAATTGCAGGTGGGGTGCAACCAGCCATATTGCAAAAGGTTTTCATACCAATTTGGACAAACGCAGAATGTAGGGCCAAGTATGGAGGAGCCGCGCCAGGAGGTATTGTTGAACACATGCTCTGCGCAGGAAAGGCTGCCAAGGATTCTTGTAGTGTGAGTATCTATAGCAACATTTTATTATACTGCTAGCTCGGGACAATGAGGCCTACCTCGTACTCATCCATCCGTTCCGAGTATAGATGACACCACAGTCAAACTTCATATGGCGAAAGATGTCTCTAAACAGAGCTAATAAAAGTAGCTACAAAGGGCAAACTGGCTGACTTCTAATTCCAGCTTTCTCCAAATAACTACTTTATACACCTCAATATCATTATATGTCATGCATCTGAATTTAAAATAATCTAATTTATATTTGAAGCACTAACTTTGTGATTTTCCATTTTATAATTAAAATGTAACTTTGTTTTAAATAAAAACAAATGTACATTTTAATTATATTATAATAATCTAATCTCTCTTTTACGAAATTGAATTTTAATAATAATAGATAAATATCATAAAAGTATGCGCTTGTCATATAACATACATACATAACAAGCTATATAAGGGTACAAAAGGGCTAAGTTATTTAATATGGTGGAATAGCATAAGTGCGCAGCAATTCATTGAATGTCGATTAATCGTTTAAGATTTTTTGTATGCATGTTAAAAGAGCCGAAGACTTTTTTTGCAAAAATGGTCTTTTCTATTAGGTGTCAATAAAATCAAGAATGTTTCTTTCCCACATGCACATGCAGCATGCAAAAGGTCTTCTTCTTCTAACTCTCATATGCACACAAAGGTGCATAGGGCACAGCATCATATTGACACAGTGTTATCTTGATCATTAATTACAGGAAGGCAAGGTGATCAATCCTGCGCTTCCGGAACCAATCATGGATAATATTAAATAAATATTAGAGCGTAAAATCACTAATATTTATTTTCACCCCTCCCCTGGGTATTGAACCCAGGACCTCGAGCACGGTAGCTAAACATACTTACCGTTACACCACGGAAGCAGACTAAAACTATGCAAAAGGTTGCCAGGCGATATCATAATAAAAGCAATTAAATATAATTTCAGGGGGATTCTGGAGGTCCGCTGTCAGTAGGAGAGGGCGGAAAGTGGACCCAAGTGGGCGTGGTGTCCTGGGGCATCGGGTGCGGCAAGGGCCAGTACCCCGGAGTGTACACCCGCGTCACCTCCTTCCTGCCCTGGATCGACAAGAACACCAAGTAGCCCACTCCTCGGAACTAACAAACTCGACAAACCTGTTGCCATACTATCGCGGCTTTTCCTCTATCACTCCAATATTGTCAGAAGACAGATCAATAATCTATTAATTAAAAAGGATTTTTTAACATTCTAATTACGTCAAGTCCTCTTTTTTCATTTTTTAAACGCATTCAAAGATGACATTGTATGTATGCCACTATATTTATACGGTCCCCAGAAAAATATAGGTAGACAGTTACACTTCCAATGGACAAAAATTCATTTGTCCTCTGCTCCACATACTGTTGTAATAGATACAAGTGAAAAAAATGAAGCTTGCATTTTAACTCAGACCAGTACGGGTTAATGCCAATTTTCTTAAAATGATGGATTAAAATGTTAATTTTTTTAGTGATTAATTTTGTTTTTCAAATTGTACTGAAAGACAGACAAATCAGCTGTTCAGCCAGAAATTTCATATACATATGTCTAAAATTTCAGTAGATGGATTAGTACCTACCCAATCTAATTACATGAAGAAAAAGACCATATTTACATTGTGAAATTACCAACCATCCATTTGAAATTTTAAAATCAATCGATTTTTCAAACACAGGGAATGCTTTTATTAATCACTTAATATGACCAATATGTATATGATAAAAGATATAGGCAAAACGAACAAAAAAATTGTGGAGAAAAAACAGACTATGGCCGTCCATAGTCTGTTATTAATGTCCAATGTCTGTACATTACCTTCCGCTCTGCTTGATTAATTAAAGGATTTTGTTTAATTAAGGTTTATTGAAATCAAAAATATTTACACATGCCTATGCTTTCGGCCCGTCATATATAATAGTCACTCGCAGTCCAGTTGGAAAGGAAAAAAAAGTTGTTTTATTGTTTTTTAATATAGGTACTTTTGACATTATTGGAGGTGATAGAGAATAGCCACATATTCCTGGATAAATTATTTTACACTATCATACACGAGATAAAGTAATGTGAAATACTTTAGGGAATGACTAATAATATATTTTTTGTAAGAAATAGAAGGGATATTTGCAATATCTACTTGCCTTACTTTTTATTACTGTATGTAATTCATAATTCATTATATTATATATTTATCAACGACCATCCTTTATACATACTTATTATATTCATAAAAACTGTAAGGAGCAAAAAAAAACAGTATTATTTGAGTTTATTGAATAAACATGTAAACTGTTAAAAGTACTAAGAAAAATTATGGTGCTCTCATGAAAAATATGACATATTGATTACCTCCATTTTTAAGTGTGCATTTATCGTTTAATTATTGTGGCCAGGGCTTTTTTAAAACAAAAAAGGTCCTGGAACTCACATCATGTCAAGATTTTAATTTTAAAAAATAAATTCAAATATCATTTAAATATTCATTACAATACCATATTTTATCATTTTGAAGAATTATATAAATATAGATTGTAATTACGTAAGCGTAAACATTGTTTCCTCTAATTGAATTTGAAAATATATATATATTCATAAAAAAAAGGTCCTGAACGCCGTTCCACCGCGTTACATGGATTAAAAAATCCTAGTTATGGCACATCTTTGTAGTTGCCGTGTATTTTAAATGTACATCCTTCAGATCAATTTATTTTGCAAAAGAAATATTTAACAACCTATAAACGCGTCTAGTAAAAAACTTAGCACTATAATGGTTAGTTAATGTTGTTACCCACTTAAAATTTAATATTTTAAAGAGGTTATTGTTAAATTTATTAGTTTTAAATATATCAAATAAGCTCTCCAGTTCATTGCACAGCAAAAATCTTCGTGGTACAATAAACAAATTTACATAATACACATCAAATGTGAACCTCATTCAATGGCGGGATTCAAATGTAAACCTCAGTAGTGATAATAACTTTATATATTATTTATATAAGTTCAATAGCATAGTACATATCAATGATAGCTTTTTACTACCTTATTTTAAGACAATAAAAGCTATTTTCTTTACTTACATTACATGTAAAGAAAAAAATCTGGACATCTGTATCATTCCAAATAAAAAATAAAAAGATTATATTGTTTCATTTATTCCTTTATTTACACTGTCATTTATTACAAAATATTTTATAAAATAATGTAGACACATCTTAACGTTCAAGCTGTACTTTTATAAATAATTTAAATTAAAAAATATATGTATTACATAAAATGAGTCAATAACAACGGTTTATGATACATACAAATTAGATTTAAGTTTTGTGCAGACAGATATCTTGGTTAAATGCATTTTATAGAATAAAATAATAACTTTATAGTTTTTTCCACGTAAATTTTATTTGACCAGCTGGTAGCAAATAGAATTAAAGCGGAAAAAACTACAAAGTTTGTCATTTTATTCCAAACATACATGTTTGAATCATATTTTTTTACATAACATAATCATAAATATTATGTGAAAATTGAAAATATATCTTTTAGCCCTTATCCACACCCAATGGTGCATAGGGCACTGCATCGTATTGACACAGTGTTACCTTGATCATTACTTGCATGAGGGCAAGGTGACCACTCCTGCGCTTCAGGGAAGTATGGAATAATCCAGGGAATATTAAATAAATATTATAGTGTTAAATCACTAATATGTATTTATTTTCACCTCCCACCTGGGAATGGAACCTGGGACCTCCAGCATGGTAGCTAAACACATTATCCACGGAGGTGAAAAATAAATATGTATAGTATATTTACATTTCTCCAAGAAAATAGAAATTAAATAACAAAAAATCCAATCTAGTCTGATGAAGAACTCAAGAAGTAAGCTTAATAACTGAAGACTTCATTTTCAAATAAAGATTTTACTTTAGTTGCAGTGTTAAAACGTTAAACCGTGTGTATCAGAGACCATTACTGACATTATAAACTAAACGATTAAATATTCACGATACAAGAGACATATTTCATAAATAACCTGCGTTTTACCTAAAGCGGTGGCTCTTAAAGTGTACCCATGAAGCCCTTGGGCTCCGTAAGGCCTCTATGAAGGCTCCAATGCAACAAGCAGCAAAATATATCTACAATAATACTATGATAACAATACTATGCGAACAAAGCAATTTGTCTCGTACGAGTAGGTATTGTATTATTATTTATTTTTTTAATGCTGTTGTAGAATTTGGCAGTGTATAATGTACCTATTTTTGTATGATTTTCATGAAATGATTTTGATAATTTTTTTTCGACACTTTACATATATTTAGAAGAAAAACTTATTTTTTTAATACAAAAACAGTGTGCAATGAAAAAAATTCAACTACGTCAAATGTTATTCTAGTCTATTCTAAGTCATAAAAGTTTGTTATTGTCGTCCGATATCTGATGCCACTGAACAGTGAGCGCAGATCATCTTCAAAGAAATAAGGACCGATGATACTGCCGGACCAAAATTCATACAATGACATTTTAGAGTGTAGAGTAGATTAATTTTACTAGTTTACGAAGCCACTACACCAGAAATGAGCACAAATAAACATAAAACCAGGTTTTGATTATTTTTGGTCCCCGTAAAATATTGTTTCAAAAGGGTTCTTCAAAGGGGTCGCCATCAAAAGCGTGAGAACCACTAATATAAAGTAACGAGCGCATATTTAAATTTCATGTTTCGAGTCACAATAACCTAAATATTTCAAATTTACCAAAATCTCAAATGAAAACCAATACAAAGATATTACACCTCAATTTTCAGAAATATGCAGATTAAAATTTTGGAATTGCAAAAAAATACATTGATGTGTATTCAGCCATTAACATATCGCTCACTCCTTTCAACAACGTCACAATGTAGTTTTATTTTTCAGGAGATCGTTTTTAAAGTTTAAAAATATAATAAAATGTATTAAAAATAAATAAATATCAATCACTTATTGAACTTTTTACTGTGCAACATATCTTTTTAGTTAAAACCTAAACGTTTTTTCTCCATTTGAAAAACATTTAGTATATTTAAAAAATAATTAAACAATAAATTTTCTTCAAAATGCAAAAAACAACTCTTCCTGCCCTGTAGCGGGTAAATATTAAGTTAAAAATATGCCGCTTTTGCTGGGATATAGTACATTTTCTGGGCATTCCAAAAACATGCACAACTGAAAATTGTTGATTTTTTATATATGACGTTGTTGAAAGAAGTGAGCCATATGTCATCTGAATGTAGTCCACAATAAGGCAAAACTAATAATTTAAAACTTTTCTCAGAAAAGTTATACCTACGTAAGAAATAAAATATATAACATATAGCCTATAACATAGATACATGTATATATTAAAATTATTTTCATAACTAGATTCATCAATAATTAAAAATTCTAAGCCTTAAATAAAATTGCCGCATTATATGTGCTTCACGATGTGTCAACATATCTCCTGATCAAAAATATATATCTCGGACTAGACAAAGCAGCACAGGAACTTTCATCCTAGAAAACTTGTGAGCAACATCATATTTCAAAGTTTGAAACGTTTAAATGCTGCAGAATGTTTCGAGCTAAAAAGGAAAAAAAATATACATGTTAGTATGGAAATTGTAGGTTTTTAATACATACACAGTACAAGCTCATAATTCAAATGAAAAACTAATTTTATAACATTCTGCCCTAAGAACACGCCCAGCATGTCCATGGCACATGCCATCCACATGCTAAAAACACATGCAGCGTGTTCATTATTTATTTGCGATTGTTGTTTTCATTGTGCCAAGCATACGACGCATGCCCTCCCACCTCAAATTATAAGTATCTACCGACATGTACCATGAAATAATTCATATTCATAATTACTAATACATTTTAATAATTCAAATATGTAGTCTGGCAGTGATACGTTTTCACGTGTTGTTTAAATTAGCGGTAAATGTGATTTATGAGAAATATTAGTGAAAATTTTGAGAGATTTTAAATAAAATCACAATCATAAGATCATGACCAAGAGTTATATTTTATATGTTAATGGATTTGAATTCCCAGCTTCCGTCATTGCGTTAGTTATTTTGTCAACAAACTATAAAGTTTTTTTTACAGTTTTAACACATAAAAAAAACAATATTTAAAAAAAAAAATTACAAATATATATATTTTTTTAATTTTAGTTGCTTTAGCTTATGAAATGAGCTTTCATTCCATCACATGCCATCTTTTCTTTTCCCCAATAATTCAAGCCGCATAGCAGAATCTGTTACCTTGAAAATAGCCAGTATCGTACACATCGTCTGGATTGGGCACAAAGGGCGGGCTGGCGCTGAGCTGATTCTCCCAGTCGATGTGAGAAAACAGTGCCAGCTGTTTCACTATGGGAGCGTCAGGCCGCTTGTCGGGATCCATCGTCAGGAAGCTCTCGATGGCCTCCATGGCCACAGGAGACAAGGCCTCCTCACCCTCGGGCCATTCTAGGTCTAGTCAATCATTCAATTTCTTTAATTTGATGGCCATACATGAAAAATACTATCAGGATCCAGTCAAAATTATAATTTATATATTAATTTTTAAATCAAACACAGATTTTTCGAGTCTACTAAGTTGTATTTTATTAACTAAAACACATAAAAAATTAATATTGTGAAAATTGTTTCGCCTAGTTACGGCATTTTCAAATGAATATCATTGTTCGTTTGAAAATGCCATAACTAGGCGAAACAATTGTCACAATATTATTTTTTTATGTGTTTTTGTTAGTAAAATACAACTTAGTAGACTCAAAAAATCTGTGTTTGATTTAAAAATTAATACATAAATTAAAATGGAGTTCTACAAATTAAACGCCAAATCAACAAACAAAATTATCATTTTGGAACAATTGTTTATAATATTTGCGCTCAAAAACATGTTTCACCGTTTGACTGCTGAGAAGCAATATATATATCGACTCTTGTATACTTTGAAAAACATCGATATCCCGACGTTTTTCGGCACTGGAAATACTGACAAAAAATAAAAATACATTTTTAATTTGTAAAAATCTTTTTTTTATCCCCCTTCAATCCACTTAATTTTAATAAATAATAATAAAACTCTTATCCGCACCCCAATGGTGCATAGGGCACTGCGTTATATAAATGCAGTATTATCTTGATTGTTTACACATGAAGGAAAGGTGATCAGCCTTCCGCTTCAGGTACCAGTCCAGGGTAATATTGAATATATGTAACAATGGAAAAATCACTTATATTTATTTTGCCCTCTTGGGAACCGAACCCGGGACCTCCAGAACGGTAGCGGAGCATGCTGACCATTACACTACGGAGGCGGATAAATTCAATAAACTTAATTTTAATGAACCATTATTGCAAACAAGTTTTCAACAATTTTAGCATACTTTAAAGAAAACATTTTAGCAGTTAAACGGTTTAAAAAATGAGTATAGTGTGCAGATATTGATTTTTAAAAGTGTAGCTTACTTCTATTCAAAATATTATTGAACACAGCTTGCGGTGTCTCGTCATTGAAGGGCGGCACTCCGGTCATGAACTCGTAGAGGCAGACTCCCATGGCCCACCAGTCCACCGCGGGACCGTGCCCTTTCCTGAGGAGTTGATGCATGCAATTAGTATATACATATATCGCTCACTCCTTTCAAGAACGTCATAAATCCAATATCGTCAATTTTCAGTTGTGCATGTTTTCGGAATGCACAGAAAATGTACTATATTCCAGCAAAACAGGCATATTTTTAACTTAATATTATATATTAATACAGGGCAGAACGTGTTGTTTTTGCATTTTGAAGAAAAGGTATTGTTTAATTTTTTTTTTAAATATACTAAATATTTTTCAAATGGAGAAAAAACCTTCAGGTTTTACCTAAAAAGATCTGTTGCACAGTAAAAAGTTCAATACGAGGCTTGATATTTATTGTTAATACATTGTATTATATTTTTAAACTTTAAAAGCGTTCTCCTGAAAAATCAAATTTTTGATTTATGACGTTCTTGAAAAGAGTGAGCGATATGTAAACATTAACACAATATGGATATAAAAGGAAATTAGTAAAACATTTCTATCTATATTCTTTCAGCTTAAATTTTTCCAGATTGTTAGCTCTGGTTGTTACCAGATTGTTAGTGCATAAAAACACCCACGCACATGCTATCTTTCTCTTTCCTTCATCCACAGAGACACTTGCCGCCAGCAACCACGATCTTCGTGTGACAAAATTATTGTCAAATGGATTGAGTGATTTTTATTATTCTTAAAAGAGTTTAGTTTTAGAGTTCTTACCTATATATTATTTTATAACTTAAAATAATAATAAACTGTGATCTGTGATCAAGTAACTACATTTTTCATTTATAAACAATCTCCTGGTGAGTTTAATAGACCGAGATATTAATACATTACATCACACATAGAATATTCAGCATCTCAATCAATTAACACGTTGACTGTCACGGCAATTTTCAGATTCCGGTCTAAAAAGCCAATTTCATTTAATCATATTATGTTATTGATAACTCTAATCAAAGTACATAATTGCATTTTCTGTTCAGGTAAGTCACCATTGATTTTTTGCTCATTACCCAAGGGTCATCTATCTATCCATATTAGCACTGATATACTAGGAATTTTATTAAAGCTGCACGAATATGGCAAATAAACTATATATAGTATGATATAACTCGTAGTCGGAGTCCTAGCAAAGAACGCAATCTAAGAGTTATCTCGTAGTTGGCAGTCGACGTGTTAATATGTCATACCTCAGTAGTAGTTCAGGAGCCAGGTAATCGGGTGTGCCGAGGATGCGCTGATCGGAAGCCTTATGTCCTCGCCTCACAGACTTGGGCGTCCTGTACGGGGTGTGGACAGCTCCGATACTCTTTGCTCCCTCTATCGGAGATACTGCCTCTTCCTGAACAAAATATTTGAATTACTTTAGAATATACACACTAAACTAAACAAAATTCAGATCATCGTAATAAAATGATTTTTTTCTAATTTATCAAACGAGAAATTGTACATTTCAATTGTTTGCAGTACTAATTGATAGATATATTACAATTTCTATAGTAAGGTTAACACATTGACTGCCAAATTACAAATAAAAAAAGATCCTTGGGGCCACAACTGTAAACAGCCTGCATAAAAATGTGAAGGTTGCGTTTAATTTTTTTGTATTAAATGAAACACAAAGCAATAAAAATGTAATGAAATCTGTCCAGAGATACACACAGAGAATGTATACATTTATATTATGTACATGGCAAACATTAGTTTTGAAATTGGAATGCTGGGTAAAGTAAATCAGTTTTGAAATTGGAATGCTGGGTAAAGTAAATCAGTTTTGAAATTGGAATAATGTCATGCTGGGTAACGTAAATCAGATTTGAAATTGGAATAATGTCATGCATGGTTGATTAACGCAAATCAGATTTGAAATAGGAATAATGTCATGCTGGGTAAAGTAAATCAGATTTGAAATAGGAATAATGTCATGTTGGGTGGAGTAAATAAATTTTGAAATTGAAACAATGAATATCATGTTGAGAGGTAGTAAATTAGTATGAAAATAAAATAGCACAGAAGCTTCATACCATTTTCATTGTTCGAGGCGGAAAACACTCTACTGTGGACGGTTGAACTTTCTGGGACGCCAGTTGGGAAAGATCAGATGGGTTTGTGTCATTCAACGGGAGGTTGAATCTAGTTGCTTTTGCCACTTTATTCGCATCACCCGACGGAGACTTCTTGGTGGAGGATACCGGCGTTGAGAATATCACATTAGGATGTACATCATCTTGTGAAAGCCATCTACGATTGTAAAAAGTAAAATAAAAACGGATATTTTTTTAAAGAAATCATTGACAAAGCCTCTATTTCAGAGACTAGTCTGAAGGTAGGATACGGAAAGAAAAATATTAAAACATATAATAAAAAATCATTTCTAATGGTGCATAGGGCACTGCATCATATAAATGCAGTGTTATCTTGATTGTCAACACATGGAGGAAAGGTGATTAGCCCTCCGCTTCAGGTACCAGTCCAGGGTAATATTGAATAAATATTAGAGTGAAAAAATCTCTTATATTTATTTGACCCAACCCCACCCCCCTGGTAATCGAACCCGGGACCTCCAGTACGGTAGCCGAGCGTGCTGACTATTACACTACGCAGACGGACTCTGTGTCTAATTACATAAAAGTATGTACAAGAGAGTTTAGATAAGCTAATCAGTTTAAGTTTCAGAATTGGGTGCATATAAGTAAAAGTGAAAGAATTTTTTTTGGTTCATAATACAAAAAAAGTTACAAACGTCATCAATACCTCTGGTATTTTATGAACTGTTGAAAAAACATTTTGTATTTACCTCTTTTTTAAAACTCCTTTCAATGGACTGATCTTCTTCACTGCGGTGGGGCTGAGATGCATCGCTTTGCGTTTGGGCGTGCACTCCGCTAGTTCCATGACCAAGATTTCTTGCGTTAATCCCGTATGCAGTTCACCGGGACCCGGTTTGGTCAGATAGGCCACCCGATCCGTGTTTTCATCTTCCGAAATGTTACTGGTGTCTCCCAGAACGCGCTTTCGCTTCATTCCCCTAAAAAATCATCAATTATATAGAATATAGTGAAGAGATAAAATAAATATTTTCATTTTGTTCAATGCTATCCACAAATAAAAGATATTGAATAATTTTAAAATGTAATATATGTCTAATGTTTAACATATGAAATAAGTTCAACTTTTAATTGTTGTCGTTCATTAACCCTGACCCTAATTATGTAGTACACTAATCACAAGTAACAGGAAATCGAATTAGGATCTATACAATGTTTTTTGCTGTCTCTCGCACTCTACCAAAAGTAAACCAATAGAACGCTTATAAGCGCCTCCCGCTCTCTACCAACAGTGTGGTCTTTTAAGCCTTTCCCGTAAAAAAATGTGCTAATATCGAAATGATTTACATATTATGTAGCATTGGAAACGTTATGGAAGAATTCTCAATGAGTAAACGAGTTCACAAGAAAATGATAAAAATAAAATTCTTACCGATAGTTATCTGGTCTCTTAAATGGTCGTATTCTACTCAGCGGAGAAGTCACATCAGATGGTTTTCTTCTGACAAAACTTGGAGAGAATGTGCCCTTTTCTTTCAGACACATTTTACAAGAAGTATTGGTAGAATTATTGGTGTCATTGTAATCCTTGGACTCCTCCGAAGTCGGTTGCGTACCATTCATTTGCGAAGACACCTCTTGTGATGTTGTGGAACCGGAACTTTCGCAAGTGTGATAGGAACTGAGGGAACTCGTTCCCTTGAACACAAACACAAATGAACATGTTGAACACAACTACAAATGAATTATTAAACCCTTATCCGCACCCCAATGGTGCATAGGGCACTGCTTCATATAAACACAGTGTTATCTTGATCGTTAACACATGAAGGAAAGGTGATCAGCCCTCCGCTTCAGGTACCAGTCCAGGGTAATATTGAATAAATATTACAGTGAAAAAATCACTAATATTTATTTGACCCCCCCTGGGAATCGAACCCGGGACCTCCAGAACGGTAGCCGAGCGTGCTAACCATTACACTACAGAGGCGGACAAATACAAATGAAATCAATCTCAAAGGAGATGTTTGGCCTAATTATTGACCACGTACAATTCATATACTTTTTACTGACTCCATAGTGTATAGGGAACTGCTCCAACCCAACGTAGTATTAATTTTATTATAAATTACACGAAGGCAAAGTCCTACACTTGAGATACTTTTTTTTAAGGATTTTTTTTAAAAAAATGCTTAAATAAAGGTGCATCGTATAGTCCACAAAATACGGTACCCGTTCCAAAATTTCCCCTTTTACTACTATTTAACGCCCAGACCCACTGTATTCATGCCATTCAAACCCCTTTTTTTATGAGGGTATCACAGTGGTATATGATATCCCTCACTCCTTTCAACAACGTATATATATTTAAAAAAACTTGACTTTTCAGGAGATCGTTTTTAAAGTTTAAGAATATAATAAAATGTATTAAAAATAAATATCAAGCCACTTATACAACTTTTTACTGTGCAACAGATTATTTTAGGTAAAACCTGAAGGTTCTTTCTCCATTTAAAAAAATATTTAGTATATTTAAAAAAATAATTACACAATAAATTTTCTTCAAAATGCAAAAACAACACTGTCTGCCCTGTAGCGGGTAAATATTAAGTTAAAAAATGCCGCTTTTGCTGGGATATAGTACATTTTCTGTGCATTCCGAAAACATGCACAACTGAATATTGTCAATTTTT
Source organism: Brachycentrus maculatus (assembly GCF_059751285.1). Lineage (NCBI taxonomy): Eukaryota > Metazoa > Arthropoda > Insecta > Trichoptera > Brachycentridae > Brachycentrus > Brachycentrus maculatus. Next base: position 3,279,656 of record NW_028280760.1, on the reverse strand, counting down.
GATACATGACGTTGTTGAAGGAGTGAGCGATATGTTATTTATTGTTTCGGCATTCACCTTGTGTTAAGACATGGTTTATTCATAAATAAAACAATTGCAAACCAATTTACTCAAGTGTTAAAAACCACTGTGGTAAATGATAATATACTCGATAGAAAGAAGCGTAACATCTGTCACAGAAGCCATTAACTAGATTGCAGAGCAAACTGTGCCCATTGGGAATTATGTTTCATGCCTTTGCATGAGTAAACACTAGTAAAGTTACCGTGATGCTGTGTATGTTTGGAGTGTTATCCAGCGTCATGTTCTCGGCAGAGTGGAACGGCATAATACCAGACATCCGAGAGTTGTTCATCAATTCCCCAGAGTTTCGGTTCATAAAATCATTCATAATGCTATTCTTGAACAGCGAATTGATACCACGCTTATCTGAAAAAAAAATTATTTATTATAACTGCAAACAGTTGGTAGTTTTCCATATTGAATTGTTGTGTTTGATAATGTCCTAAGAAGACGAAACGCGTCACGTATTAACACATACATAAATAAATGTAGAATTCAACCCAACAAACCTTGTTTTATTTTGGATATATTACTTAACAATTCATTTTATTACAAAAACAATATATATTATTTACAACATTTTGAGTGTATCTAAATACTTGTTCACAAAATCTGTGTTCTTGTTCAAAAAATCACAAAAGCTTCTTTTCATCTCACCAATAGATGTCTCTAGTGAAGTTCTGAAGTTCAAGAACAATGCTTCAAAAATTGGTTCATATATACATATAGAACTTCCAAGAATTTGAGTAGTGTGGTTGTCAATAATGGGTAAAATTGGTGAATGTTACACGTGTGTAAAGTGATCACTTTAACCAGCCTATGACGGTCGTCAGCCCCGTAAATGCCCAGACTTCCATATTCTTCTTCATCTTTGATGAGATGTCAAAAAAATAATATGAATATATATATTACCACTAAGAACTTTAAAAATGATATTAATAATTTTGTATGATTTATATGGCGCCATTTTCATCAAATATTACCTCAAGGATGCTCCACTGTAATTGGGGAAAAGGAGATTGTAGAAATGATTTGGGAAACCAATTTGTTTTTAGTTGTTTCCTAAAGTTTCCCTCACTGTTTCTAACTACCGTTGGAAGAGCACTCTATGCCATTGTTCTCACAACAGCAAAGGCACACTTACCAACTTTAGTGCGCTGGTTGCGAGCTGGTAAAATCACTTTACCCATAGCAGTTGTTTTGGCCGATGAAAGCTTGAAACGTCTATCAACCAATTTGTCTAGAATGCCCAGCTCTTCTAGATACTCTGGAGCCATATTACACATTAAATTGTTGACATGAGTAGACAGAGTGTAAACTCTACCCTTTCGGGAAAGCTTAACCAATACAGTTCGTGAAGTAGTAATAAATTAGAAATATTACTTAAATAACTTTTAAATCCATAAAAATCGGTTAAAATTGTGCTAATAGAAATAACTCAATTCAATTCAAACCCTTATCCGCACCTCAATGGTGCATAGGGCACTGCATTATATGAACACAGTGTTATCGTGATCGTTAACACACGAAGGAAAAGTGAGCAGCCTTCCGCTTCAGGTACCAGTCCAGGGTAATATTGAATAAATATTAGAGCTAAAAATCATTTATATTTAAAATCACTTATATTAAAATAATTTATTTGACCCCCCCTGGGAATCGAAGAATAATAAATAATAATAATAATAAAACAAATTATCCAAGTTATTTAGTATTGACAAAATTTATTTTGAAAAGATAAACCTTGCAAATACCCAGACTTCCATATACCTCTTCATCTAAGCTGATATGTCAAATTGATTTCTATAAATTTCAAGGTTCAATAAGAGAACACCAAAAGTACTAACTATATTGAAAGCTGTCCCACCGCATGCCCAGATCTGATACAGAAGCATCTAGGCTTCCTGACAGATCGCTCTAGCTAAGCAATTTTTTTTGTTGAACTAAGTTGCAAAATTTATTGAAAATGTGAAACAATATAAAATTGTATCCCGATTTTACTGTGAATTTACATTTAAAAGCTTTCAATTTACTTGTCACTGCCAATCTAAATAAATACAGGTACAAAAAATACTAACTGCTTTCCTCGAGCGTGTGAAGAAGGTTCTCACTGGGGTCCATGGCCATGGGAGATCCGATGGAGTTGCAGCTTCCCTTGCAGCCAGCCGCGCCTCCCAGAGGGCCCCCGGAACCAAAGGACAAGTGCGAAGTCAGAGACAACAGCTGCCCGGGAGTCCGCGCGTTGAGGTTAGGCGTGCAGTTCATCAAGTCGGACATTTCCAGATCTTTAATCAGAATCGAGACAAATTGTGATTCGTGTCCATCAAAAGATATTGGTAGAACATCACGTTATTTTAATATTAGAATAAAAGAACACATAACGCCCACTCCTTTCAACAACGTCATATATCAAAAATTGTTAATTTTCTGTTGTGCATGTTTTCGGAATGTCCAGAAAATGTACTATATCCCAGCAAAAGCGCCATATTTGTAACTTAATATTTACCCGCTACAGGGCAGAATGTGCTGTTTTTGCATTTTGCAGAAAGGGTATTTTTTAATTATTTTTTAAAATATCCAAAAAAAATTTCAAATAGAGAAAAAACCTTCAGGTTTTAGTTCAAAACGTGGCTTGGTATTTATTTTTAATAAATTTCATTTTATTCTTAAACTTTTAAAACGATCTCCTGAAAAATCAAGTTTTTTGATATATGACGTTGTTGAAAGGAGTGAGCGATAAGATGCCTCGACAGTAATAACTTCTCTGAATTTGCCAATCATCTCACAGATTCTAATATCGTTTTCAACAGTAACTGGAGTAACAATATTTAATACATATAATAAATGGTTAAAACTGAGTAACATTTTTATGTGTTTTTTTTAATATCATACAACTTAGTAGACAAAAAAAATCTGTGTTTGATTTAAAATTAATATATAAACATTTTTAACATTCGGAAGACACTTTAAAATAATATTCCTGTAATAAATAATCAAATTAATTTTCCTCATAGTCCTATTATTTGATTCAACATTAATAAGCTAGAGTTATCAACACCCAATTTAAACCCCGCCTACTCCTTTCAACTTATATAAATCCGACGTATTTTGACTAACACCCCTAGTGCATGTCGGACCTCGGTTCCTTAGTGCATGTTTGATCTGCAATCTCTAGTGCATGTTGGTCCTCAGGCCGACCAAAATCACATGTGATCAACATTTTATGCAGTTATAAGTGTGTGAATAGTGCTTTTTGTCCGCCTCCGTGGTGTAATGGTAAGCAGGCTCGGCTACCATTCTGGAGGTCCCGGGTTCGATTCCCAGGGGGGGGTCAAATAAATTTAAAGTGATTATTTCACTCTAATATTTATTCAATATTACCCTGGACAATAATTCAATATTACCTGAAGCGGAGGGTTTATCACCTTTCCTTCATGTGTTAACGATCAAGATAACACTGCATTTATACTATGCAGTGCCCTATGCACCATTTGGGTGCGGATAAGGGTTTGAAGAAGAAGAAGAATAGTGCTAGGTAGTGACATGACATGTTTTGTCCGCCTCCGTAGTGTAATGGTCAGCACGCTCGGCTACCGTTCTGGAGGTCCCGGGTTTGATTCCCAAGGGGGGTAAAATAAATATAAGTGATTTTTTCACTGTAATATTTATTCAATATTACCATGAACTGGTACCTGAAGCGGAGGGCTGATCACCTTTCCTTCATGTGTAAAAACGATCAAGATAACACTGCGTTTATATGACACAGTGCCCTATGCACCATTCGGGTGCGGATAAGGGTTTTATTATTATTATATTATTAGTGACATGTAGCATTGTTTGAATGCTGTTGTAGTGATTGTGAGTGATTATATACTAATAAAACATAAAAAGCTCTTACCTCTTTGGATCTCTATTCTTGATAGTCCGAAATCAGTCAATTTAACGTGACCCTGCATGGTAAGCAGCATGTTGTCTGGCTTCAGATCCCTATGCACGATATTGTGGCTATGCAGATACTCCAGGGCTAGGATAACTTCCGCGCCGTAAAATGTAGCCATCGGTTCCTCCAAGTAGCCGTAAACTCCTAAAAGAGATTTCAAGTCGCCTCCCACCATATAATCCATTACCTGAAAATGTTTTTCAAACATATTTATTTATATTTCATTATATACATAGTGTCCGCCTCTGTAGTGTAATGGTCAGCACGCTCGGCTACCGTTCTGGAGGTCCTGGGTTCGATTCCCAGGGGGGTCAAATAAATATAAGTGATTTTTTCACTGTAATATTTATTCAATATTACCCTGGACTGGTACCTGAAGCGGAGGGCTGATCACCTTTCCTTCGTGTGTAAACGATCAAGATAACACTGTGTTCATATGAAGCAGTGCCCTATGCACCATTGGGGTGCGGATAAGGGTTTTCTTCATATACATAGTGCCTCCGCATAGCCCGCCTCCGAGGTGTAATGGTCAGCGTGTTTAGCTACCGTGCGGGAGGTCCCGGGTTCGATTCCCAGGGGGGGTGAAAATAAATATTAGTGATTTTACACTGTAATATTCATTTAATATTACCCTGGACTGGTTCCTGAAGCGCAAGAGTGATCACCTTGCTTTCATGTAAGTAATGATCAAGATAACACTGCGTCAATTCGATGCAGTGCCCTATGCACCATTGGGTGCGGATAAGGGTTATAAGTAAGTAATATACATAGTGATCACATAAACCAGCTAATGACAGTTGGTAATCTATTTAAATGCTTAGACTTTTCTCCATTAATTTTGAGGTATCAACAAAAAAAATATATTATCATATTTATTTTGCAAAACTGCATATTAAATTAAATTCTTAACCATTATTTAATGACGTTTACCTTAATTGCATACTTTTTAGGTGTTAATTGAATTTACATAATGTCACATTGCATTTGTAGATTAGTGAAGGATTAAAAATGCAGCTAACCGAAAACCAACAATTAACTTAAACCCTTCCCTTACGATGCTAAAAACTTCCGCGCGTTCCGGTGATATGTATAATATACACCATATGAAAATGTGATTTAAAAACGTGAAAAATGTCAATATTCCTAAATGTTGCTTTTATTGACCATAGTTGAAATTGAAATGTATCAATTTTGTAAGGTTAGCTCTGAAAAGTACCTAAAAAAGAAAAAAAATACATCGCAAGTATCCGCCACAGCAAGTGCAGCGGTACAACCATACCGGACAGCGTCTTGTGAGCAACTAAAATGAGATTGTCCAAAACATTATGAAGCTCCGTGCGCGTGTGCGTAAGGTGCGGCACGCACTCATAGTCTGAGAAACGTCTGTATATTGGTGACTCTATCCCGATGTATTTTACAATTTATTTATTTCTAACTAACTAACTAACCATCACGCCGCTTCTCCGCAGGGGTAGGCAGATAGAATAGAGCGCCACACCACTCTGTCCTTGCAAACATTCTTCGCCTCTTCCACGTTCATGCATCTCCTCATACATACCCGCCGATTGTTACGACTCCTAACCTGACCACTTTCAAGTATTTGGCATACCTGATCGTGCCATGTTTTTCTCGGTCTTCCTCTGCTTCTTTTCCCGCTAAAATTCGCCTCATAAATTTGTTTTACCGTTCTTTCCTCACTCATTCGTTCTACATGTCCATCTCAACACACCTTTCTTAATTTTATCGATAATGGTTATCTCAGCTTTGCATTCCTTCCTTATTTCACTATTCGCACATCTATCATACATCGTTTTGTCACACATTCTTCTGAGATCGCATTTCGACTGCATTCAGTCTACTTTCATCCTTCTTTTGCCAACTCCATGTTTCACTTCCATACATTAGAGTTGAAACCAGGACTCCGTTGTGCACTGCCAGTTTAGCTTCCGCTGATAGGTTTTTATTTGCTATAACTGATTTCAGTGCACCATTCACTTTGTTCCCAGCATTCTATTATAATTCTTTATGAATAACTTTATATTATAATTCTTTTACCTAACACGTAATAGCATTACGGAGGAATACAAAAAATTCTGAACATGTATCTATCATATTTTATACTGATTTTCTCATTTTTAAACTAGAGTTGTAGTAAATACATATCACCGGGAGGGGAAGGTTAATAATGTGTAATCTCTTGACTACATGAAAGTAAATTAAAGGCAGTTTATGAGTTAAATCAACATGAGAAACTAGTTTGAAAAATGCCCTCAGAATATAGAACACAGTTGACAGCTCACACAAATCACTCACTCCTTTCAACGTCATAAATCAAAAACCTTGGTTTTTCATTTTTAGAGTTTAAAAATATAATAAAATGTATTAAAAATATATATCAAGCCACTTATTGAACTTTATACTGTGCAACAAATCTTTTTAGGTAAAACCTGAATGTTATTTCTCCATTTGAAAAATATTTAGTACATTTAAAAAAATAATTAAACAATACCTTTTCTTCAAAATGCAAAAACAACACTTTCTGCCCTGTAGCAGGTAAATATTTAGTTAAAAATATGCCGCTTTTGCTGGGATATAGAACATTTTCTGGTCATTCCTCAAACATGCACAACTGAAAATTTACGATTTTTGATATTTGACGTTGTTGAAAGGAGTGAGCGAAATATACTAATTTCAATACTTTATTTGATAGGTGGATAAAAAAATAAAGACGGAAATCCCTTCGATGTTTACTCACAAGATAAATTGAAGATGCAGATTGTAAAGAATAAAATAGTTGAACGCAGAACGGACTTCTTGACAGGGCTAAAGCATTCCGTTCAGTAACTACTTGAGACACCATATTCTTGTTGATCATTTCTGACTTTTTCATCACTTTTATAGCATAGAGTTGATCAGGATTTGTCTTCTTGTATCCGAGAAAAACTTTGCCAAAGGATCCTCTGCTAATAGGTTTTACGATACAAAAGTCTTGAATCTCCGGAGGCTATAAAACAGATAATATTGAACTTTGGCGTCAAAAGAATCCGACATTAGGTACAAAACGTGGCAAAGTTAACATGAAAATAGTTGATTAAAAAAATTATTGAAAATAATTTGATTATTAAATGAGGAAAGTAACAAATACTATCATTGAATTACCAGTATTTAATTTATCATTTTACCTTCGTGGCGGACGAATTATTTTTAGTTATGGTGTTCAATTTTTGCAATATAACACTTTCTACATCATCTGTTTTGTGAGGAGTCGAATTTTCTTTACCTTCACTATTATTTTCCATTTTCGGTATTAATTTTCTTGTAAACTTACGAGACAAACCGAATGGACCGAAAGTTCAAATTTGAACACGATTTGACAAGACGAATGGCAGTTTTTTCCCAATATTTTTAAATCTATGGTTAAATATCCTCATGGTTATTGTGACTTGATTTACTAAGCCAGGTACATTTTTTTTTTCAAAAGTAGGTAGGTATCCCAGGTGTCTTTCTGGTTTGGACTTTCTCTATGATCGTTTGTATCATTGACAGCTGTCAATGATGTGTTGTTTTTAGTTTTGTTATAATAATAATTCTGTACGTAATGATATAGATTTATTTTTTTTAAATAGATTAAATAACAAAAACGTAGTTTACGATTCTCGGATACTTTTTTCTTTCTTACATTTTACGAAATTACTCTGTTAATTTTACAGCATTTTTGATGGCTTTCACAATGTATTAATGATCATTAATAATATTATTTGTATGTTCAACATGAAAGGCGCGTGTAGACTTTGTCTCGATAATGACGCAAATTTCTATATATTTTCCGATGATTCTACTGTTCACGAAAAACTACTATCATACTGTAAACTTGAGGTATGTTTTAATGTATTATGACTTAGTAAATTACTTGGTAAATTTAAAGTGTAAAACTACATATTGATATTTTTGCTATGTGATTTTGGATATTTTAGATATATAAAGATGATGGATTGCCAGAAACCATTTGCAACATTTGCTTACAACAACTGGACATCGTTGTAGAGTTTATAAATAAGTGCGAAGAGAGTGATAGAATCTTAAGAAATGAATTATCATTTTCGACAACAGTCGAAAAAAAGGATGATATCGTTAAAGTAAAAATTGAAAAAGATGTCGAAAACTTTTCATCTTCCTCTATTGGTGTTCTCGGGGAATATAATAAACATAACTTAGATGTAGTTGTCAAGGATGAGTTAATTGACGATTGTAAAGATGATGATTTGTTTGATTTTCCTAAACTGGTTGTGGATGAATCGGCTGATTCTAATGACTATACTAGTAGATCAAAGCGCAGCAAAAGAAGCACCAGGAGATCAAAGAAACGAAAATCGAAAAGCAAATATAATACGGATGACAACAGTTCTTACGACATACATTCTCCCTCCGATAACGATGACACGCGCTGTAGCGATTTGAGCGCTTCCGAAATAAAATTAGATACTAGCGAAAGTCAATCTATCAAGAAAGAAATTTCGTCAGAATCTACGGGTCGTCCGAGAAAAAAAAAACGCAAAAATAAAGACGGCACGACTGCAGATAAAAGGAAATATAGAAAAAGTAAGTTTGAAGATGAAAGCTCGCTGTGTCCATTTTGTGGCAAGAACTATTCTCACGCCCGAGCTCTGCGAATACATATTCAGAGACATTCGGGAATAAGGCACAAATGCAGTACTTGCCCTAAAACCTTTTCTACCAGAGAATTGAGGAAAGTCCATGAACAAAGGCATCTCGGGATCGTGAAGGTATTCCCCTGTGAGGTGTGTGGAAACACATTCTCCACGAGCTACGAGTGCAAGAAACACTTCCAAACTGTCCACCAACGACTCAAGGCTGTTGCTTGTAAAATCTGTAACAAAGTACTTTCCAACTCCAGAGGACTAAGCGTAAGTTTTTTTTTTTTTTCTACCTCGAAATTATTGATTATAAAATCCCAGCTTTTGTTATTATTAAGTTATCTGATTAAAAACTATTTCATCAACGCGATCGCTGCGTTTCAAATTTACACCTTGCAGTGCAATACTGATATTCATCATTTTCTACAATTATTTTCATAAGATCCATTGATATTTCATAACAATAACATGCAATTAACAAATCATTTAGATAGTCGTTGCTCCACTATCTATTCCACTACCTTAACTTGATAGTCTGCCCTTATCTAGTGGAACTTCTACTAGCTCATGGAAATAATTAACTTGATAGGGAGTGGACATAGGTCTTAATAGGTGTCCTCTGATTAAGAAGCTAACGTCTGCCTGGTATTCCTACTCAAGACTTTGGGTTTTAGGAGCAAGTGGATTGATCTGTCAATGTGTATTTTACATGATTGGTTCAATACTGATGTTTGATTCAAATAAAACAAGTTATGGCACGGGTGAGTCCAGATGAAAGCCAAGGGTTCTTTATCGGACCCGGAAATGTAGTGGGAGCTTTTAGAGTTAATTATATCTTAGTACATTTTTAGAAATAAATTTTTGATGTACAAGCATTGATTTTTTTCTTAACTATGAGTGATTTTAATCTTTTTATTTTATTTTAGGAACATATGAAAATTCACACTGGGGAGAAAAGGTTCGAATGTCAATTGTGTCAAAGAAAATTTACCCACAAATTGTCCCTTACTTGCCACATACGAGTCCATACGGGGGAACAGCCATACTCCTGTCAGTATTGTGAAAAACGCTTTTCTATTGGCAAATCATTGAAGGAACATGAAAGGCTACACACGGGCGAAAAACCATATGTATGCCCGATATGCCCAAAACGATTTGAACAGTTATCAAATATGAAGAGCCACTTCAGGTACAACCATAAAGGATTGGACTTCAAAAAGGCTCAGCAAGCAGCCGCAGAAAAGGCAGCTGCTGACGAGAAAAAAAGTGATTCAGCTTTGTTATCATTTAAAAATTGACCATGCCTTCAACATTGAATGATAAATATGTGTCGTCCATGTTTCTAAGAAGGGTTATGTCTAAAGCATGGGTGGCCAACATTTTCAGTAGCCAGGCCAGATTTTAGAAATGAGATTTCCTACCGGGCCGTAAAACAAAATTTATTTTATTATTCACAGCAAACAAGATAAAAACATGTTATAATTTTTCAAGAAAGAAACAAAATCATTGCATATCAGGCATGTTGGTTTTCTTTTAAATTCCACAAAAAAATAGTTTATGGTCCATACTTATGTATTAAAAACTTCTCAGTTCTTCTGTTACTCTTCTCTCCCTTAGTCCAACGTATTTACTACTTGACACCATTATGGGTCTTGAAATTGCCAGGATCGTGAAATACTCCAATATATGGGATATGATACGAACTACGCACGATGGAATATTCTTTTGGTGGTTTTGTGTACACCAAAGGGAAAATGTGTGATTTGCTCCGCGGGCTGCAGGTAGACACCCGGCGAGCCGCATGTGGCCCGTGGGCCATGGGTTGGCCTCCTTGGTCTAAAGGGTTTTTAACAAACATTTTATACAATTGACTGTGTACTGGCTCCAGAAAAATAAGTTTCTGAAAATACCCTTCTTATTAAACATTGACAACACATATAGTTATAATTATTGAATACATACTTCTGTTTAAGGATTTTCAATCATCTCTCTATGAGAACTTTTGCAATTATTAAACTAATAGTTAGGACATACATACTGATTTGTAATTAGCAATATTTTAGGTGCTTGAATTTATTATATATGATATATTTACCTTTTTGTTTATTTTTTGTGGAATTGTGGAATTACTGTATTATTAGGCAAGGCAATATTAAACCAATAAACTTTAATTTTTCATGTCATTTAAAATAGATGTCCTTTATCAGATAATGCAACAATTCAATGATCAATTGGATAAAATATGTACATACTCTTTGTGCATGTTAAAAATTAAATATTTTTTATCAAGCAAAAGGCTAATTGACCAACCACATTTTTTATTTTATTTAACTACTACTACTGCCAACCCTTATTGGTACTCAATGGTGCATAAGGCACTGCATAAAATTAATGCTATGTTAGTCGGTTGTTTATATTATGAAGAAAAAGTTATCGTTTCAGCAGTCCTGGATACTAGTCTGAGGCAATATTAAATAAATATTTGGGTTGAAAAACGCAAATACTTATTTTATCCCTCTAGGGAATCGAACCCGGCACCTCTAGTATTATAGCCAAAAGTGCTACCACAAGAGGCGAACATTACTTTAACTTTATTTTTAATATTTTTCACATTAATCAGTCTGTGGTGAAGTAAAAAAATATATAATTAAAATGTAACTTTGTTTTAAAATTACTCTAAATGACTTAATTATAATGTCTACCGGTTTCAAAGCTAACCGCTTCTTTATCAAGACTGATTAATACTATTATTAATCAGTCTTGAAAAAGAAGCGGTTAGCTTTGAAACCGGTAGACATTATAATTAAGTTATAGTAAAATATTTATAGTGATTTTAAAACAAAGTTACATTTTAATTATAAAATGGAAAATCACAAAGTTATTGCTTCAAATATAAATTATAAAAAAAATATATATTTACGTATTTTCTTTCAATCCAGCTCAAACCTAAAAAAAGTATTTTCATTATGACTTCTCTGAAGTTCAATTATTTACTATGTTAGGCGTTATATGTCAAAGTGAAATGATATGTAGAATTTATAGTGATTTGACAGAAAAAATAACAAAAATACAATAAATTAATTAATGTATCTCATCATTCTGGAAGCAGCAAAATATTTTTCAAGAAATCTCATATACATTATACAATATATTTTTAATTTCAATTGAACTCAATGCTTTAGTGGTTGCATTTTGTCTGTTCTACTTTGTGAATAATGATTAATTGCACACATATTTGTTTTTTTCTTTCTTCAAAATTGATGATTTTAAGCCCATGAGTCCTGAGCATCGCTAATTTACGAAGGAAAATGTTGATTTTAAATGGATGGGGGTAGGATACAAGGGATGGTTAATATCTGTATTATCTTTCTTGCATTGAATGTATACATCCAATAGTTTTTAAATATATTTTTTAATTGTCTATAAATGTTTATAATCATTTATAGCAAAAGGTTTATAAGATGAACTTCGATTTATTTAAACCTAACAGTATGCCACTTACATAAGCATACTACAGTTTTTAATATTTGGGACATACTTTATTATCTGATATTTATAATGTACACCTAAAATACTACATTTTTAAATTTTATATTTTTTCTGTTTATTAACTTAAAGATTATAGTTTTTATACATGCAAATATCATCTTTAATTATAATTTTTTTATGCTTCATGCACACTTTGTTTATTTTATAATAATTTGTTTTAAATCGAATTGTTCGTTTCTTTCGTATTCATAGTATTATTTTTTCTGTTTTGTGAGAACACCTACTAATTTACTAATAAAATTGTATTAATATAAATTTTAAAATATACATGTGTTTTATATTCAATTCATCTTGAGTCTAGCGATAATAATGGTGGTTCAATCTTTACATACATTTTTTCTTTTAGTTATAGATGAACAAATAATTATAAAATTTTTACTAAGACCTATATATTACATATTTTAAAACTTATGAATATTTATAAATATTAAATAAATTATTAATGTTTTTGCTGTTTCTTTCTATCCCTCGCCAAACCATAATACTGAAAAATAAAAACAATTTTTTTTGTAATTAATAATTTTCATGAATTTATTTATGGGTGTGATTATTCATAATTTTTTAACGCGAATATGGATAGCTCTCTCATTAAGTCCCTTATATTCATTATCATTAACTCTTGTTATCATTACCATTTGTTTTCAATGAAAAAAGCATGTGGCAGTCGGGCAGACGCTTGATTGCGAAACTGATGTCACAGGTTCGATTCCTTCCAATCGCAAAATTAATCAATGAAGTGTTTTTTTATGAATTTTCACAATATTTGCAGAAAACAAAATGATCGTGAATTTTATTATAAGATTTCTGTCTCTTTGATGTCTTAAATGTATTTCCATCTTCCTCTCAAAAGGTGAGAAGCCATTAAAATGTGTTAAGGCGGTTCATTGGAGGATTTTTTCGAAATGTATTAAGAAAACAATATTAGTCATTGATAGACACTATTTAAATGTATTTTTTAAAAATAATAAAAAAATAAATACATTGTTTATTTCTGAGAAAAAAATTACTAATGTAGAGAGTATGATTTTGAATATTTAATGAGAATGATGTTAATTTTTATTTATTTATTTGTTTTACATTAAGAATAAATATTACTTAAATCCGGTTCATTCCTTTTTTCATTTATTTTTATAAAAATTATATTTTTTTTTAATAAATAAAATTCAAAATTAAAAAAAATAATAATAACCATGCACAAATAAGACATCTCTACTCTATTGGTCCAAGTCTAGGACAACTATTTTTCTAATGAATGGTAGCTGCACCAGCTAATAATGTATTGAAATATATATTTTATTCAAATATTGAAAGAGGCAACATAATTCAGGCTTCTTTTAAATAATTTGCGTATAACATATGCCTGCCCAATTTTTGGAAAACTTTCCTTCTGTTTTCTACATAAGTACTAACTTAATGTTTGTTTATGACTATATTTATGGCTAAAAATCACTAAAAATGTCTATGCTGCCTGCGGTTGACATTTGCGGGGACGTTTGTTTTCTAAATTAATAAATATCATACATTTATTTTTTGAATAAAGAACTATGATCCTATTTTATAAACATAGCTAATTTAGCACCATTCTTGGTTTTTTTGTTCAAGATCAGGTATAAACTGCAGAAATTTAAATTCTTTAGGGTTATATTTCCGATCGTTTGGACGAGTCAGTTTTTTGTAAATCTGTTTTCAATTTCTTTTTAATCAATGTAATTACGTGCTTACAGCTTTTTTCAGGAATTTAAAAATGTCTTTATATGACGATTTCGATGGTATCAAAGGTAAGAATACCGAGAAAGTAGCCGCTTGGTCTTCTGGAATCAAGCTCTTACAGTCTCAATTACAACTCAAGAAGGCTACCACAACTCAACCTAAAAGGGAATCAATAAGAAAGGCAACTCAGGTAACCAATCAAATAACATATATTTCATTATTTTTATTTATACATAGGTTTGCCAGATTTCTGAAATGTTCAACCGGGACACCGGAATATCTTTTAAAATACAATAATGTGTTCCAGGCCGAAAGAAAACTCAATATTTCAATATTTTTTTTAACGTTTATTTAAATAAAATTACTTAAAATTGTTAAGGAGTGTAAAAACTTGGAATATAATTTAGATTTGTAAAAGAACTTAAATAAAATTATGAATTAATGACATATAATTAATCCCTTTTAACTAAAAAACTGTTTTAAGATATTTGTTTTTGCCGACGCTTCAAAATTTGGCGAAAATGTGTCGCAGCATTATCATTGAATCAATTTGTAGCACGAATAGCCACCTCCTTATTAGGGTGATGCTTCTTAATGTACGATTCAAAAGTTTCCCATGCTTTCAGCATTTCTCTTATGCTAGAAGATTGTTGCTTCTGCTACTCCCTCCTCCTCCATTAACAAACTCATCTCCATAATTTCTTGCTGCGAAACACGATGCAACTCCATAAGCTCTTCGGTGGTCAGCTCTTGGCTGTACTCTTTCACGAGCTCTTCAATATCGTTGTTATCCACCTCGAGTCCCATGATATTGGTTAATGACACAATCTCGTTGACTGTAGACTCCACAGTTACTGTTTCAAAATCACATTTGACAACACTCTGGCCAAAGTTTTTTCCAAGGAGAAGTGAGGGTCCTCGTGGGAAACTTGCTTTCCAAGCCGCGAATGTCCCGGTTCACAAGTGAATGTCGTGAAAAAGGGACTTGCCCTTTCTCCGTTACTCGTTTTGCGAAACATCGCTCCTTAACCTTTTAAACGCGTTAACTTTGTTCGTGAGAGTCGCCCGTACGCGGCGGTATTTCGCCATTTTTTAAATGATTACTTTTATCATGTATTTAGTTAAGAAACGATTTATTTTCCTAAGCAAAAACGTTCAATGGGATTCATTGTGCCTTTTTGGTACTCTATAATACACTCGTGTCACATTATTCTTGAAATATATCGTAATATAATCAAATAAGATCGTAACATAAATAAATCAAAGCACGCATCGTGTGTCACTCTTACCCACTGGCGATGCATAGCGTCGAGAGTGAGACGGATATAGGGTATGATTATGGCGCGGACTAATTACCGACCGCAAGAAAAATGAGGGATCTGTTATTTTATTTATCCTTGTGATGTTACAAATTATTAGCCAGATATTTCAACAGATGTCATAAGGCCAAGGATTGACGTATTATTTTATCCAAAGTTCCACACCATGAAAAAATCCCTCCAAGTTGAACTGAGGTTCGAAACTTGGACCTAAGTGAAAACACAAACGGTTATGTCAGCCGCGTGTGGGGAATGTTTCGTAAAAACACATACGCTTATGCGAGCCGCGTGGATAGAGTTAAGGGAGCAACTTTTTCACATTTTTTATTGCTTGTTATGCCAATTACTCGTTATGAGTGGTGCTTGTTATGAGAGGTTCCACTGTATATAAAAAACAGAATATTTCACCTGGCAATGTGAAAGCATCTATAAGTCCACATGCTGAGATACACAGAATTGTACTAAGCATTTATATGCGAATAGCGTGTCATATATAAAAGGTTTTTTTACTGTCAAAGCACCCAAAATTGAGTGATACATGCCACAAACAACTGGTACCTTTCATTATTATGCTGTAAATTAATTTGAACGATTACTACTACTCGCTTATACGTTTTGCCATATTATTTCAAGTATATAAAAGTTAGGGGTTATTAACTTTTTTTTCAAATAATAAACTTCGGGATTAGATACATAATACAGAGATTTTTTTATTTCATTAGTTTTTATTAAGATTTTTTTGTCATATTAAACTCTACACGTGTCGCACTAAATGTTAGTTAACTTGTTAGTGTTGCAATTATTATTTTTCAGGTGTTGCCACCCGTTATAGATCTAAAATCTAAAAGAGATGACGATGATGTGATTTATCCTATCCACGCGCCGATACTGGGGCAGAATCAGAAACAGGTCGGCTTTGGTTCCACAAATTTATCGAGCAAGGATTATGATTGGGACATTATTGGGGAATATGACCCCATGTGGCCTAATGATTATGAAAAATTTGTTAAAGGTAAATGATACAAAATTTATTATTATTAGCTCCAAGCGCAGTCCGTCCATACATGCTGTGGATGCTCCGCATCCCTTGCATTTTAGAGTAAAAAGATTTAAACTTCTATCCTTAAACAGCAATACTGCAATTTAAATATTTTGATATTTCTTCAGCGACCATATTATGTTATTTTTTACAAAAACAGCGCTATACAAAATCATACAAATATTATTATTATAATAGAACGTGCATATATCGTCCTGTCTCAGCATACGCGCAACGAGCGACATGATACAAAAATCGCGGGCAAGTCTAAATACAAATACATCCTCAAATACTGTGAAACGCGTAAAAAGCACGTAAACAAGCAATACTGGATGCGATTTGTAAACCGCGTGCACAATGTCAGAACCTGAGTTCTTTCCGCGCATAGGCACTGAGACCCGCAAGCCAACATCCATATCAACTTTATACGATATTAATGACAGCATCCGACGTACAAAAAACGCCTTTAATACTAATGTGTATAATGAACAGAATCACATACTCTATTGGATTGTTCTTAGTGCGCGCGTTGCTTTGGCAGTTTACTTTTGAGCTTGAAGACTGAAGTTAAACTGTTATTGAATATTATTAACTTGCAATTTACCTAATAATTTAAATAAATAAAAATTAATTGATTATATTTTGTATCTGTAATTATTGAGTTTTGGATATATGGAGATGGCATCTAGATGTGCATATTTGATATCTAGTACGTAGTAAGTACGAGTATAAACATTTGATGTCTAGCATCCCTTCTACAAAAAGTCACCGACCGTCACTGATTAGCTCCTTTATATCCTCCAAAGTCCAGGTCTGTATCTCAAAGTTCAGATGAGAACTGCCATTGTCAGCAGTGGACGTCCTGGTGGGTGAGGACCTGATGCCTGTAAAAGAGGCAAGCTTGATGGCGGCATGCTTACTTGACCTAGCCAACTAAATTGTCTTTTCTTGACGACATTTGTGACCACGGGCCGCTGCTTCCTGCGCCGTATTTCCTCGTTTCTCATGACAACTTCAACAGTAATTACAAATATCACCAAAAAATAACAACTGTAATAATTCTTTCATAAATTGATTCTGCAGTCACTTTGTGGTAAAATTTATCCATTTTTAATTTAAGTTGTACTTTGTTTTGAATATTGAAAGGATTAACTTTGTGGATCATATTGATATATTATTTTTAGAAATAAAAAAACTTTGTTTTTTGATCCACTCACATTTTATTTAACAACCAACTAGTTTCGGCAACAACCTGTTGCCCTCTTCAGGGTTTAATTTATGACTAAACATATATATATATATATATATATATATATATATATATATATATATATATATATATATATATATATACATAAAAGAAACAGTGTACAAGCTATTGGGTTTCGATAAGGATAGGGGTGGGGGTAATGGTGTTTTTAGGAGGGGTAAGAGCAAGGAAGGGGATAACTGTGTTAAGATTGGGTTTGATTTTATGGGAAAAATATTAAAAATTATACTTTGACTTAAGTTTATTTTTTTGTTAATTATATTTAATTTCTGTTTAACAGCTTTTTTTATTTCTAAAACTTCCAATTTATTAATTTGACTAGTTCGATTATTAAAATGTAAAATTTCTATCCCATCTTCAAAATTGAAGTTGTTGCCGAAACTAGTTGCGAAGAGTGAATCAAAAAGCAAAGTCTTTTTATTTCTCAAAATAATATAAGTTGTACTTATTTAATACCACTATTTTTTCAAATCCATTGTTACATGTGTTTCGGTGTATTCCGCATCATTTTCAAACACCCATACGGTGTTTAAAAATGTTGTGGAATGCATCAAAACACGTGTCACCATAATTTTTTAGAAATAGTGGTATTTACTACGTTAAACTTAAATCGAAAAAATAATAATTCTTTTGAACTAGCGATTGATTTTTTTTTCATTATTAATTAAAATTATTAATTGAATTTTATTAATATGTGTTTTAATTTTAGAAATGCGAGACCAGCGGGACAGAGAAAATGACAAAAGGTTTGATGACAGAGAGCGCCGCACACACAAGAAACGGAAATCAAGATTTGTGGATGAAGAAATTGCAGAAAAAATGATGGTAAAATGAAAATTAAACATTTAATTTTAAGTAGATACTACTTAGTCCAAAAATGCAAAAAAAACGTACTGCAAAAAAATGTCCCTTACTGTGTTTTAAGTTTGGACAGCCGATATATGATATCACAAATATATCACTGGTTTAAAAATATATTCGTCATAAATGGCCGCGGGCCGCGGGCCTGGGTTGGACACCCATACTATAGATGCTTCCTTCCATCTACGGGTTTTAATATAAACTGAAACTGAGTTTATATTTAAACCCGTAGATTGAAGCATTTGTACCTTCCGAAACTATTCATAACAATATAATTCTCTAGTGGTAAAAAACAAGTGTTTTATTTTTAATTTAATCGTGTCTTACTACAATATGATGATGTAACAGATGTGGCTCAAATAATCGCGGAACAAAAGTGGAACTGGGCAGGTTATGTGGCACGCATGTCTGCGGATAGATGGATGAAAAGGTGCTTAACTGGAGGCCTAGAATAGGATGCAGAAGCGTGGGTAGACCTCAGACAAGATGGTCCGATGACATTGTAAAAGTGGCAGGTCTGCACAGAGAACTGTGGAAGTCCAAGAGGGAGGCCTTTGTTCAATACTAGACAAGAAGAAGGTTAAAGTAGGAAGTAATAATAATTGATCTCTCATTTGTTTCCAGTACCAGCGCACATCGGATGAGGAGAAGGAACGTCCGCCGCCTGCGAGGACTGGCGGTGTGGCCATCGCGCCGCCCCCCTCCCTCGTGGAGTCAGGGCCCCCCTCCCCGCCTGCGCTGGCGGCCAACCTGCCCTCGCAGGAGAAGCCGGGCTTCTCCATCGGCGGATATGGAGCCAGCTCAGTGGCTGCTAAAATCATGGCCAAATATGGCTTCAAGGCGAGTAATCGTTATTTAATCTTTGAAGGAAAGAAGAAGATCAAAAAAGTTGGATCAATTTTTTTATTTCACCATCTTAAATTTAGAAATAAGCATCTGATATTCTTGTAATTGTTGTTATTTAATTGTCATGTATTGAAAGAATATTGAGAAAGGTAATAAAAAAAATAAAAATAAAAATATCCTGACTAATTAAGAAAAACAAATTTTCTTAAATTGACTTTGCAATTGGCGGAAATCGAACCCCATCTACCCAACTGCCCACAGCGCACACATCATTTTATCACCCCTTGAATTATAACTATTTATTTAAATCCTTTTTTGTTTTTTTTTTTTTTAAAACATAAGCTTAGTATTAAATGAGAGCGTGGTTTAATATCAAGGTAGGGATGGATTTGCAATATGTATTACTATTTTGAGATTTTGTGTAATGTTTAAAAAGAAAAGAAGGATGAAATTTGTTTGAATGGAATCGAAATGTGATCCCTCAATCGTTTGTATGTGCAGCAAAATGATGTATGAGAGATGTTTCGAATGGTGAAATAAGGAAAGAATGCAAGGCTGAGATATAAGCTCTATGGATAAAATTAAGAACGGTGTGTTGAAATTGTTTAGACATGTGGAGTGAATGAGTGAAGAAAAAACAAATTTATGTGGCAAATGTAGTTGGAAATAGGAGCAGAGGAAAACTCTTTAAGAATTTCAAATACTTAAATGTCAGGAGTCGGAATAATTGGTGAGTATGTTTGAGGCGATTTATGAATGTGTACAGACAGAGTAGTGTAGTGCTCTTTTCTCCCTGTCTACCGCGACGTGATAGTTAGATAGATTTTGTTTATATTTTTCTCCGTGATTCATTATATTTTCTTGCTTGAAAGAATTGTTCATAGTTAGTAAATTGTTTACTTTAAGGTGAAGACTGACCGGAGCATTTTGTCGTAACAACGTCGTAACATCGCTCGCGGCGGGCATCTGAAACTATGGATGGAGCGCTCGGCTCGGTGTACTGACTGCCTGAATGCTCGCATAGTAACGTGTCACGTTACGACAAAATGCTCCGGTCAGTCTCCACCTTTAGGAATGTTCACTCGACATAATGCATGATACACAATTTTCAGGAAGGGCAAGGTTTGGGTAAAAAAGAGCAAGGAATGTCCATCGCATTGCAAGTTGAGAAAACTTCTAAACGTGGAGGACGGATTATACACGAGAAGGACACGAGCATCGTCATGCTACCACCCACAGTTGGTGCTGCCACTACCCCACAGCCAGGTACTCCACAACCTCTGACAAATATATTTTTTGGATACTAAAGACAAAAATATCTCAATAAATCAATGCATTGTGACTTGTTAGGTAAGGTCTGCATTATTTCCTTTGTTGGAGAATTTGTATATCTGCATGTAAAAATGGACCATTCATAAGTATCAAATTTTGTAAACCATGTTTAGTGGGTACAAACACTGCAAGATTTCACAAACAGTGTTGCACTATCTTAACACATTTCAGGCGGTTATTTTTTACGCCTGAAGGCCACTAGTGATAGCATTTGATAATTGCGTACATTTATTATAGTTCAGACCTTAACAAAGAGATTGATACATAATATTCATATAAAAACATTTAATAACTCCTTTTTTTTATTCTTTTGCATTTTACAATGTGATATAAATACAAGTACAAAAAATACATATAATATAATACACAAAAAGATCCCTCAAAGGCATGGCCTGTGTGTTGGTATACATTATATTTTAGGTTATAGTAAAGAGCACTAGCAAGAATACAATAGATGTTATCAGAAATAAAATTAGACTTTCTATTCTGACTTTGAAAAGAGGCCGGCGCAGAAGGTAAAAATACCCTTTCCGTCCTCAAGCATCATCAATCCACCGAACGGGTAGAATTACCTTTCTCGACCTTAGTGTGTTAATATAATTATTACTTTCAGATTCTCCATCTATGGCAATCAATGAACAAGCAGCACAAGGGACAAAACCTGAACCGACTATAACAGAAATTATGAAGAGTCCTAGTAAAGTAGTTTTACTCAGGGTTAGTTATTTGTATTTTTATCTTTATTATATATTACTATAAATACTTCGTTCTTAAGCTTTGTAAATTTTTTAAACAAATAGTAATATGTATTGCTAAAAAATATTTTACTCAGAAATCTTTATAGTAAAAAAGAGTGATATTTTGTAATGCCTTCTATGTATCGGTAAAACAATACTGCATACAAGTTGACTATGTTGTTTGATAACTATGTTTTCCAAATATTGTTGACACAAATCTATGTGCATTTTATGCTGTAAATTTATTGTTTTTAAACTGTACTACAAATATAATTAATATTTGACGCACTTTTTGATATTCTATTTCAGTTAAAAAATAGCTTTCTTATAAAATCTTAACATATCTCATTACATATTACTTAGTCCGCCTTCATAATGTAGTGGTTAGTGCATTTGGCTACCATACTGGAAGTCTTAGGTTTGATTCCTAGGGGCTCAAAATGAATATAAGGGATTTTTGCACTCAACATTTGATATCACTCTGGACTGGTACCCAAAGAGCAGGATTGGTTGATAAGTCTTAAGGAGGAAGCTATTGACTTTGGAACAAGTTGATATTATAGTTAAGTTATTACTAGATATATATACTAATTTATAGCAAAGTTATTTTAATATACTTTGCACTGGATTTTTTTGGTATATGCGGTATGCCGCAACTCAATCAAATTCCAAGACTTGTTACTATTTAATTGTACTAATATGATTCTGGTTTAATTATATTGAAAAGTAAAACAATCAATATATCAACAATATTGAGTTTTATGACTTTATTTTCTTGGCTTCACTCGAGCAGTAGGGCAACCGTCTCTTTGGCGGCACTCCAGTACAGAAGGTTAAGTTATGTAAATACTGTAAATAACTTATTTTACATACATTATTTGCACATTTCTCTAAGGTAGAAAACGTGATTTTGATAGCTCTAATAAAATAAAAGATCCTACATCTATTATTTGTATGTTTTATTTCCAGAACATGGTCGGTCCCGGAGATGTAGATGAAGAGTTAGAACCGGAAGTGAAAGATGAATGTAATACCAAATATGGCGATGTCATCAAAGTGGTAATATTTGAAATTCCCGGAGCCGCCGCCGACGAGTCTGTGAGAATATTTGTGGAGTTCAAGAGAATAGAAAGCGCTATCAAAGCCGTGGTCGACCTGAACGGGAGATTCTTCGGTGGGCGCCAGGTCAAGGCGGGCTTCTACTCCGTCAGCAGATTCACAGCCTTGCAGCTGTTGGACTAGATCCGACTTATATTTACTTTGATCATAAATCAATTTAATTGAATCACTAATTTTTCTTTTTCACTTACTTGTACAGTAATACCCGCTTATACAGTAACGCCCACCCCTATTTACACCCGGCAGTACATAATGGAGTTCTGGTTTCAACCCTTATGTATGGAAGCGAAGCATGGAGTTGACAAAAGAAGGATGAAAGCAGACTGAATGCAGTTGAAATGCGATCCCTCAGACAAATGTGTGGCAAAACGATGTTTGATAGATGTTCGAATGATGAAATTAGGAAAGAATGTAAGGCTGAGATAAGCATTATCGATAAAATTAAGAAAGGTGTGTTGAGATGGTTTGGACATGTGGAACGTATGAGTGAAGAAAGAACAAATTTATGATGCGAATGTAGTTGAAAAAAGTAGCAAAGGAAGACCGAGTAAAACATGCCACAATCAGGTATGTCAAATACTTGAAAGCGGCCGGGTCAAGAGTCGTAATAATCGTCGGGTATGTATGAGGAGATGCATGAATGTAGAAGAGGCAAAGAATGTTTGCAAAGACAGAGTGGTGTGGCGTTCGATTCTCTCTGCCTACCCCTGCGGAGAAGCGGCGTGATGGTTAGTTAGTTAGTTTGTAAAAGCGTGGATTATTGATTCACCAAGGAACCAAAACATGCAATCTTTTACTAAGGGATTTCCTAATATTTATTCAGTTGTGTGTAAGGTATATGGTGTGTCAACTCCCAGTCAGTTTATACCATTTCGGTCATATGTAAGTAGTGTAGTGTGGTTGTCAATAATGGGTAGAATTGGTTAATGTTACACATGTGTAAAGTGATCACTTAAACTAGCCTATGACAGTCGTCAGCCCCGCAAATGCCCAGACTTCCATATTCTTCTTCATAAAGATGAGATGTCAAAAAATAATATATGTAAGGTGTGTGCATTACCCCAATAACTTTATACATATAATGGATATGTACTGCAATACTGTTTTGTCGTTTGAAGCGCATTAGTATCTATATATAAAATTGTGATAATTGAACACTGCGTACAAAAATGGCAGACATTAGAAGAGACACTAGACGAAAATAGTTGTTTTATTTTGCGATACCGTTGTCATATCGCTCACTCCTTTCAAGAACGTCATAAATCAAAAATCGTCAATTTTCAGTTGTGCATGTTTTCAGAATGCCCAGAAAATGTACTACATCCCAGGAAAAGCGGCATATTTTTAACTTAACACTTTCTGCCCTGTAACGGGTAAATATTGTTTTTGCATTTTTAACCTCTTAGCTGCTCGATTTCGAGTGTCAAACTTTCCGTCCCGTGCTGGATTATTTTACATTACAATATTTTTGACAAAAAAAACATATTTTTGCCTATTTTTTGTAGTGAAACTTTCGGATATCCATCATAGATGTTCACAGTACACAATGCACTTTACTTATTATGTTTTTATGGTGTATTTACACAAAAATATTAACATTTACGGACTCGCGGCCTAAAGTATGGTGGCTGTATAGACGCGGCTGTCGTATCTGCGGAGCACGAGCCGACCGGAAGTATTCACGATAAAGTTGACACTAAATTAAAATAATTTTGATATTTTATAACAATAAATCAAAGAGAACTAATTTATCCATGCCTCGAACCAAATTTAAGTGCAAAAATTATCCATAGGTGTTGATATAAGTACGTAAAGTTGAAAAACGACTATGCATGCGATCCGCAGTCAACGGTACTTCTATAAAAAATGACAATAGATGCGATCCGCAGCTTACGGGTTAAGAAAAGGTATTGTTTAAAGATTTTTTAAATATTCTAAATATTTTTCAAATGGAGAAAAAATCTTTAGGTTTTACCTAAAAGATCTGTTGCACAGTAAAAAGTTCAATAAGTGGCTTGATATTTATTTTTAATACATTGTATTATATTTTTAAACTTTAAAAACGTTCTCCTGAAAAATCAAGTTTTTTTATTTCTGACGTTCTTGAAAGGAGTGAGCGATATGTGGAAAATAGACCACGTTTAGTGCTGATTTGTTTAGCACGCCATTTTGCTGGTACAGATTACACGCGCCAAGCGGGGTATTACTGTACATACGTATATAGAACTGTTAACGGGTTTTAGTAATTATTCAACAATTAGATAGTTTATTGTGAAGTCAGTATTACAGACATTTATACAAACAATTCAACAAAGTCTACAGATATCACTAAAGGTTCTATTCAAAAAAAATATATAGTCCTTGAATTACAAGCATGGATGCAATGTTGTTGATACAGCCTATCAAAGTTTTTTGTTTAAACTCCATACTCCAGTTTTGCAGCAGGTAAAAATAAAACATTTTCATTTAAAGCATATTTATTCAATAACATATGCAACAACAAAAACATAAATTATTTCATATTTGGAATGTTTCCAGTGTAAAAAGTTCCACTGAAAAATATACAACTGTAAAAAATAAAATGTTTAAATCAACTAACATTAAACATAATATTTGTTTCAATCAAAGTTTGTAAATAAAAGTGTGAACATATTTTTTTTCTTTTTTTTGTACCCATTTACATTCGATTGCAGAGAAAAAAATAATTCTAAAAACAATGGTTTTATTTTACAGGCATATAAGTTGTAGAAAATATGTATGCTGAAATTAAAAAACCAACATGAGCTGGAAAATGTTATTTTTAGTTAATATTTGTATGAGACACCATAAATAAATCAATGGCTTAGAATACAAAATTGCTAACCCTCTTATGACCCCTATGGATTCACCGAAGGAAGTTATGCACATCCACGAAGCCAGCCAAATACATTTGTACATATAATTACAAAACACAATTATATATTTGTTTGTAATAAATGTTTTCTAGCAAACACTATAATATCATTAAAGCTGCAAAGACAAATTTAAAAATACAAAATGAGCAATAATTTAGACATTAAAAATTTGTACAAATAAAGTGATTATAAAAAAAGGTTTATGGTTATAAATTAAATGATGAAAGGACATTCTCGCACGCATCACTAGCTAGCTAATTAGGATGAAAACATATTGGACAAATTAGCCACCATTTATTGTTTAAACTGAATAAAAGAGTGGATCGCAGTTCTTGAAAAATTTAGTAAGTTTCTAGATGTGTTGTAGATAGTAATAGCTATAAAATTAAAACAAAACACAGTTCACAACATAAATAATAAAGTTAGATACTCAATTCGAGTTTTATCTTTATCTGCTATACTCAATATGTTTATATTTTTTTTTGTACCCTGGCAAGTAAATATTAATTCAATAATTTAAAGCAAAAATGAAACTGAAGTTTGGTATTTACACTGATTACATATCTTTTAATTTGTGACCTCTGACTTTCAATTTTATGCTGTTTATTTCCATCAGTGTGATAATATATATTATATGTTAAATAATACACAAAACATTTGTTTCATCACAAATCTTCTGAATGCATTTCCTAAATTTTATCAAAATACAAATTTATTGTCCAGTAATTTACACCTTTATAGTGTAGATAAATTTGGTTCACTTATGTTTGTTTTGATTCATTAATTTTTTTAAAGGAATAACTCGCAAAGCCTCAATATAAAAGATCCTTGTAAATAATTGTAGTCAATTGAAATAAAACCATTTAATTCGTATAACCTTAATTTTCAAATAATAACATTGAGTATATAAAAATAACTAAATTTGTACCTATATTCTAATAATCTCCCATAAATTTTATCTTTAAACCTTGAAAAGAGTAATCTACAAAATGTGTAATCTTATCTTTTGAGTTGTTCGTTATCTTCAGAAAAAAAACGGAGATACATATTACTAAATTATGTAGATATATTAAGTCAAATCAATTCTTAGATTTCAGAAAAAAATATGTTATTCTATTTTTCATTCTATGAAATTATTCAACATAGATTTAAAAAAAATCTATAATTGAAAGTGAAAGTAAATTATTGAGCATTTTACATAAATGAAAACCTACTTTACAAGTTTAATTTTTATATCTGGTCTTTTCATTTATAAATATTAAGTTCCTAATTATTAGAAATATTGATTAAAAGTATCAGAAAAATCACAGCCTCTTGCTCTCTTTAATAGATCAAGACAGATTAAATAAAAATGATAGTAATATTTGACCTGTAAAATAAAGTAGATAATTGAAAATGATGCAAGTTTTGAAATGATGAAATGAAATTATTGGAATCAGCTGTTTAAAAGAATTCTAACTCTCTGGTCATCATTAAGTTTTTCATTTTGTTTATTGCAAATTCTTAAAATAAACTCTTAAAAAATAAAACGAAATGGAATTTGCTCATGAACACAATATTTAAATAATTTTTGTAAAAATAAATAATGTTTATACATTTTAAACCACTGGTTTATTATTTTTTTTTACATAAAAATAATATATATTATAAAGATTGTAGATACTTACAAATGGGTATTATAAAGATTGTAGAAATAAATAAAAAAACTGTATTTACTTTCACCTGCCATCACGCAAAAAAAAATATTCATGGCAGCCATGTTTGAGTATGACATTGTCATATCAACTTGTATTTTCTGGTCTTTTGAATTATTTCTTTTTATTTGTGTTTTTCCACTTTTATTTCATATTTCAGACACAAAATATTTGATTATACGACTCTATATTCGGACTCAGTTTCATACAAAATTGGATAAGTTTAGCATATTGCCATATTTGATTGAATTTTAAGATCAAATAAAAGTAATTACTATCAAAGTCTGTCTTTTTTGTTTATGGAAGCGTTACTTCAAAAAGTTACAAGTAGTTTATAAAAATATTATTTGTTACAATCATACACGTTATCTTACTAGTTAGGCAACAACGAAACATTAAATTGATAGTGTATACCCAATATAATAGTGCACATTATTATAAAATTATCAATTGCGAATGCACACCGCGACCTCAATAGTTCTTATCTAAGCCACTTTACACTACGCACAGCCTGCGGGGACTTTAAAATCTTGAAAGTGTTTGCAAACTTCTAGGTTGAAATTTTTCAGCAAGGCACCTTGGTTTTCTCTGGAACCATCCAACAGAATGGTAGGAATAAAAGACGGCTTAATGAGGTTCGTGGATTCTCCGTGCTTCTTCAGTAGCTCCGAGCCTCGGGTTCCTCTAGCGCATTCACTAATAGCTCCTATCTCGATAGACAGATTCGATCCACACTAAAACATCAAACAATCCAATTTAAAGGCCGGATTCCATATTATATTATTAACCTTTATTCATTTTTAACCAATATATATTTTATGAATTAATTTTTTTGAGTCTAATAAGTTGTATTTTATTAAAAAAAACACATAAAAATTAATTGTGATAACTGTTTCGCCTAGACTCAAAAAAACTGTGTGATTTAATTCATAAATTAAAATTTCTACAAATTAAACGCCAAATCAAAAAATACATATTTTTTTAATACGCATGATTACGAACTTTCAGAGTAGGTACGTAATTAGAATTTGGTCATAAGAGTGCTTGTTTGGCTCGCCTATGTGGGGCATACGCCTACACGCCCTCATTCATAACAGCCTACTTTAAACATAATATCATTTATAATTATTGTATCTAGCTGCTTTCAAAATATTTGAGTGAAACGTCTATACATCGCTCATTTGCGAGAATAACAGCGCAACAAACAGTGATTAAAATGAAAAACTTTAACTTCATTAGGTGTTCATGTTACTATACTATTTTGGAATAATTTTATGAAATAAAATTAATTATATTATCAATTATAGAATAAGTTGACTCATGGAAAATGGAGCATATTAACTTATGGTTATGGAACCTGATAGACTAGTAACGTTTGCAACTAAGCAGAACTGTTTGTACGGCCGTCAACAAGATGAGAATTGCCATAATGCTGCAAACCTTTAATAGAAGATGGGACGAGATAATGAAGAAAAACATAAGTAAAATAAATAAAAAAAAACAATGATTAGAGAACTTTATAACTCGATAAAAAATTGTAAAAAGATTTTGTATAATAACAACAGTCTGCCTCCGTAGTGTAACGGTCAGCACGCTCGGCTACTATACTGGAGGTCCCGGGTTCGATTCCCAGGGGGGGTCAAATAAATACTAGTGATTTTTTCACTGTAATATTTATTCAATGATCACCTTTGCTTCATATGTTAATGATCAAGATAACACTGCATTTATATGATGCAGTGCCCTATGCACCATAGGGTGCGGATAAGGGTTTGAATGAAATAATAACAACTTGGAATTCATGTGATAATCCGACTTGATTCAATTTTAACTAATTTTGCGATGTAATTCCGAAAATGATATAATGCCTTTCTTACCCTGGAAAGTGCCTGTGATGGATCCATATTATCTTTGATCATGCAACTGACCATTGCCAGTTGCTGTGTCGTGTCTTCTATGAGATCTATTGCACACGCGTGTATTTTGTTAGCCTGGCATTCCAACATGCCGTGTTGACATTCAAAGTCTAAAACTCCATTGGGATTGTAGAATGTCTGGAATGATGATACATTATTATGAAAATTTATTATTTCAACTTTCCCTATTACAGAAGTTACAAGTACAGTCTATTCTGATCAATTAAGATACCATATAATAGGAGCAGCTGCTTATTTGTACTAAATTTCAAAGAACAGAAACCAAACAAATGGACTAATAATAATTTACATTGGTTAGACACATTCCACGTAACCGGACATTAAATTTAAAATTATAAAACATATGAGGAACAAAATTTAAATGTGTACCATCACCCCAGCGTGATGTGGCGGCGCCTTACACATTCCTCTCGTCCCAAATATATTGACAAAAATACAAAAACAAATTGGTTGTGATTCACAGTTTAAATTGCTCGGTGATTGCAGTATGTATGTATGTTTTTAATTGTGTATCCAAAATTACGAATAACTTTACCTTAGCTTTTCCATATGGTATCAAATTAAGTGCTAAATTTTCTTTCAACTTTTTATAAGTTAGGTCCAAATGACGAAGGAAGAAATGCTTAGAATCCGGGCAAAGAGCTTCGTAAAATACAGAAACTTCGACAATTTTTTCGGGAATCAATATAGCTTGGGATTTCTCGTCCTGAAATTGAAAAAATGTTTTATGAATTTAAAGGTGCATTTTTCAAAAGATTTATTAAATAAAAAAATAATACAAACTGTTACTATAGCTGGAGAATCCCTCGGATAAAGTTTAAAAGCTTGCCAAACAATTAAAACCAATAAAAATATAACGATCACGCGAAATCTAGTTGTTCCTGACGCCCCCATTTCTACAATCCTTTTGCAAACTGGATATTATCAACGCTCATTAAATAATGCTCCCATATGGTAAGCCACAATAGTACTATTCACATTAATTACGTGTCGATCATTTTAATTTCTTATTGAGAACTACCGCGACCACGGCAATAATTGGAAATACCAATTGAAATACGAAAATGACAGATACTACCAGCGGAACCAATAACCAAAGATAAGCGATGCAAGTCAAAGATAATAATAATGACAGGTACTGTTATAAAAAAAAGGAATGGTAAAAGAATTTCCTAACCAGGTAATTTACTTTTTGAAAGTATTTACCTGTAATTTTAATTTATAATTTAAAAATTATTTTATAACGTCCGTTTATATATATATATATATATATATATATATATATATATATATATATATATATATATATATATATATATATATATATATATATATATATATATATATATATATATATATATATATATATATATATATATATATATATATATATATATATATATATATATATATATATATATATATATATACACATATAACGTTCGCCTTCGTAGTCTAATGGTCAGCATGCTCGGCTACCGTTCTGGAGGTTCGATTCCCAGGGGGAGTCAAATAAATATAAATGATTTTTTCACTCTCGTATTTATTCAAAATTACCATGAAGCGGATTGATACCTAAAGCGGAGGGCTGATCACCTTTCCTTCATGAGTTAACAATCAAGATAAGACTATGTTTATATGATGCAGTGCCCTATGCACCATCGGGCGGATAAGGGTTTTAATATTTATGTTTATACATATTGTCCGCCTCCGTAGTGTAATGGTTAGCACACTCAGCTACCGTTCTGGAGGTCCCGGGTTCGATTCCCAAGGGGGGTAAAATAAATATAAGTGATTTATTCACTGTAACATTTATTCAATATTGCCCTGGACTGGTACTGGTACCTGAAGCGGAGGGCTGATCACCTTTACTTCATGTGTAAACGATCAAGATAACACTGCGTTTATATGACGCAGTGCTCTATGCACCATTGGGGTGCGGATAGGGGTTTTATTATATATATATATATATATATATATATATACATATACACTTGGGCATCGTATAACGCAATATATAAAGTAATTGCAGCATTGTAGCTATGTGTTACACATTAAAAACTAAATCTCGAAAAAGAGTAAAACATATAGAATTATTTAAGTGATGGCGATAATGAATGAATGCTACGTTATATTTATTTATTTATATATGGCTTTTTACATCTATAAACATAATATGAATTTATTAAAAATAAGAAACAAAAGAAGACTTTACAAAAATAGAATTTCTTGAATGTTTTTCGCAGATACTTTGTGGCACATTTTATAAACTTTGTTTTTAAACACTTTTTTATTGGTACTTTTTTTCTCCAACCGGTTTTGACAAGAACATTGTTATCATCAGGGTTTAACATGTACTAATTCTAAAACATTGAAATACTCATAGTTAGCTTCAGCGGCAATTGCGATGTATTTTTCTCTTTTTAGGTATTTACCAGTATTTAATAACATTACAAAATTGATGCATTTTAACTTCAACAATGCTCAATAAAAGCAACATTTAGGAGTATGTACAGTTTCCCGTTTTTAAATACATTTTCATATGGTGTACGCAATACATATCACCGGAACGCGCGCTCGGGTGATATGCGCGCGATTGTTTTTGGCATCGTAAGGGAAGGGTTTAATGCGCCTACTCACCTAACTATGAGGTTATACTCAATAAAAAAGTTATCTGAAATATAAGTTTTTTAAAGGTAAAATAAAGACAACTTGTTAATGCTGTAATGATTTATTTCTGACAAATATTATCCTATAATACATAATACTATCATCTATTTTTCAAAACTATTTTATACTAAATTAAGTATCATTCTTGTATAATTTTGAAATGGGATATGTTTTATATATAATAATATTCAAAGAGCATATTTGCAACAAAAAATATATATTTCCCACATTTTGCTGGGTAAAATAATGTCAAATTTTTCTATGAAGGTAGATAGATCCGGTAGATTGCCATCTATTATCGATGTATCCAAATATTTTAATAAGAAGGCATATTGCCAAATGCTGCCTATACTTTTATAATCAATATGACCATATTAATAAGTTAAAATGTTTGTTAAATGAACTTAAAAAACAATGCAGCGAAAAATTCATTGTTAAAAAAAAATAGTGTATGTTGCATTTGGTTAATTACGGTTTTTATTAATAAAGGTCATAATAATATTAGTAACTGTATTAATCCACAATGAAGAATTTATTGGATGTTCTGATTCATTACTACCAACAAATTGGAAATATAAATATATGTATTATAAATATGGCATTCTCAAACATGTTAAGAATAACAAAAATAAAATTTACACTGCGGATTTTTATATTATTTTTAAAAAGCATTAAATGTTGAAAAATTAAAACGAATCGAAATACTATTAATCACAGACTAAGTACTATCACATGTATAATTTATAAAGAAAATATTCATCTATACATGACAAAAATATGTAGACTCTGAAGTTTTATACTTTATACTGAAAAGAGGGTGTATCTAAATAGATTTATATTAAACTTATAGGACATAAATTACAATAACACTATCATCAAAAGAGCTAATGTTACATTGGGAAAGTGACTGTTATCTGGGTACTCTATGATTTTCTTGACCAAAATATGAAAAAATCAAACCAACAGGTGAAAATTTGCTGTTTGTCAAAATTGTACACACAAAGGCTAAAGAAATAACCAAATTTCGTTATTATTTTCATTTCTCTCACTTTTTAAACAGAATTCATAGAATTTTTTACAAAAAGAGATGCAACAATTTGTATACATTTTTAAATATGGTACATTTTAAATAGCTCTTAAAATTGTCACATCCTTAAACTAGAATGCAATGCATTAAAAAAAATAGTATACACAAATAAAAAAAAATGTTTTTAAAAGGTTTGTCTGAATCTTAAGCACATTGATAAATAAATAAATCATTGAAAATGTTTTTCAAAATTTCAAATACAATTTTTTTTTCAAAAACACATATTGTTTTTTTTTTCTAAGTAAAAACAAAAGTAATGTGTCAATGAACAAAAAAATATATATAAAAAGTCATGTACGTGATAAAAAATAGATGTGTTTTTTTATCCCCGAGTATATATATATTTTCTTTTGTCTGCTTCCATAGTACAGTGGTTAGTGCATTCGGCTACAGTGCTGGAAGTCTTAGGTTTGATTCCCAGGGGGGTAAAAATATTTATATTTATAAAATATTATCTTGAATTGGTACCTCAAACAAAGGACTGACATTGCCTTTATGTAGGTAAGTACCGATCAAGATAAAACTGCATTGATATCATGCAGTGGTCTATGTACCATTGGGTACAGATAAGGGTAAGATTTTCAACTTAATGATCTGATCCTCAAAAAAAGTATTTAAAATATTAATTCTGAAATAATTTGAAATAAAATCATCTAAATTTTCACAATATGTATTCAGGAATAGACAAATTATTATTGTACATGAAAGTAAAAAATAATTTTTTCCATAAAACATTAGAAAAATAATATTTGCATTCATATATACAAAATACTAATGGTGAATAGAAACTAGTAAAACGTATCATCACAAAATATGTAAAACATACAAAAAAATTATAAATCGATTAAAACTATATTACATATAATAAATTATATAAAATTAAAACTATTATGGACGGTTACAATAAATTGCATTATGTATTAACACTGGAAAATTAAATTAAAATAGGAAGTAGAAAACCATAATTCCTATCTCAGTCAGAAGCGTATCATATACACTTCACACCTAGCAGCCAATCAGCGACCATTTCATATTAAGTTAAATGATAAAGTATGGACTGGTTCGCAAACAACACCAAGTATATAAGTAACGGAATTATCAAAATCAATTTTTAAACATCAGAAGAACAAAATAAACAATATCCAAATATAGCGATATCGCTAACCTCAAACAGTATGAGAAATAATTTGAGGTGAAATCCATAGAAATCATTGATTAAAAGAAAGATCTATTTAAAATACAGTCCGATTTTCCAGAATGGATGGTGAAAAAAATCCTGTTTAATTGATTTCCTGATTAGTCTGAAAACATGAAAAAAATGTAAGCAATAAGAAACTTAAAACTGTGTTTATGTATTATCTACATGCTTAGTAAGACACACATGTTGACAGCGTGACATGACTAGAGACAACTAACATTAAAATAGATATTTTGCTCTTGAATTTAAAAAAAAAAGTACAATACCAGAAAGTATGTTTGGATTAGAGGTGGGTTAGATTTCATTTAGAAGATCCGTATCATTGAATCCGCACTCTAATACCAAAACAATGGGTCTTTTATTGGATAAATTGCACCGTTAAGGCCGGAGAATTTTATTTACAAATACATATTTTAAGCCATAAACATGACATATATGTGAGATACTATTATTCTATCACTGCGGATAATGAATGTGTTCGACATTCTAAGGACTATTGTGAAATATTTTCATTTTTATAAAATATTTTTTCAAAGACTCGTGTTCCGGATAATACGCTTCTCAGTTAACATGACCCCGGAAAACCGGGAGTGTACTGTAGCTTCATTTCCCATCCTTCTTATAACAATCTGCTATTTTCAATATTTCCTTTAACCCATTTTATCCTAATGAATGTCTCTAAGTATGGGATTTGTAATTTTTAACACAATACTGTTGCCCAACAGTTGTCTATAATGGATTTGGGGTTTAAATTTCTTCAATATTACAATAACTTCAATGAATTTTATCATAGACTATTTTTCATATTGTTTGAGATTAGATAAATAAAAAAAAACGACATTTAGAGATTGCTATATCTCGCTAATACCATAGTTTTCATGATTAATCATGAATTTATAATAAAATCTAATATTTTTTTCACACTGCTTAATTTCCTAAATATTAACTACATATTCACATATTTTAAAAATGGTAAAAATATAATTATAAATTACTTCTAGTTTCATGAAATGAGAAGTAGCAGGAAACAGCAACCTGTGGTCACAGCTGTTGCCCAGGAAAGACGATTCATTGGCTGGGCCATGTATCTGCTTGCCTTTTGAGAGCCGTTATGGAGTGAGCCTCTTTCGCAAGACACTGACTGAACCCCCGCTGCCCGGGATGTCCAATTCCGACAATTCAAAGGCAGTTCTCTTCTGAACTGCCTATCTTGGGAGGATGAAATCAAACTGGCAGCCGACAGAAAAGCTAAGAGGCAAATTGTGGACTGCACAGCTCCACAAAGAGAGCGGACATGGATCAAGTAAGTAGTACTTCTAGTAGAATGTGGGTGTAAATATTTTAAACATGTTATTTTTACAATTAGTGCACATTAAATAAAAGGGAAAAGTATAATTTATAATATAAAGGGTGCATGTGATGAGACCTATATGTATAATTCAAAAGGGAATATTCATTTAAATTTATACAATGATTACAATTAATATTTACCTCTATTAAGGTAATAAATACAACTATTTGATATTGCAGTATGCACACAATTTTGTACTAATTTAAGTACAATATAAGAAATATGTATTTACAGAACATGTTTTTATAATTATGTATAATTGGGAAAAAATGCACTAATGTAACGTAATATGCACAACGAAAGGTGGCCCTTGACTTCATATTGCATTTGTTCTTGAAATTTGCTACATAATAAAATGTGTTTTTCATATATTTACTTTTCAATTATACAAATTTATACAGAGATAGTTGGATGCATTATTGCGATACATGTTGATAATAATATAACAATAAAAAGTGAACTGTAGAGCCTAGAACCACCTGTATTAGGAAAAGAGACTTGCGGAAATTTAAAATATTTTTTTGTATAAAAATATTGCTATGGTCAATGTTTAAAAACAAATCCAATAGTAAGACGATAAAAAAATACTGACAATTTCTTAAAACAATCACAAACGGAATTTTAGTGGAAATACTATAAACTTCCTATTTTGTAATTCTCAAATGAGATCATTATAATTCTAAAATTATTTTCTAGGAAATACCAAAAAAAAAGATAAATCTTCAGGTAATTTTTGGTACATGTAGTGGAGTGTCTAGGTTCGAAGCCGCGTCGGAAGGAGTTACAGCTTGGTATGCTTCACACTGTCAGTCCAATAGTTCTGGATCGTCATGGCTTCTAAGGAGTTCAGGAAAGAATCATTATCCAGGCTGTACATCTCTTCTGAGTTTTCCTGAAAATACAATTATATTCATATATATTGAAAAAATTGAGAGCGATAAAAATATAAGTGGATAAGTCATTCAAACAAATCAAATATCAAAATCCAAATCAATTAAATATCAAAACCCAAAACACCAATAGTCAAAATTAAACACATTATGTTCAAAATAAAACAAAAATTGGAGAAAAAGAGCGGGTAAGATAGAATTCAATATGTGGGTAACAATAATCACATTAGAAATTAAAAATATCCATGCTAAAATTAATGTTCATTACATAGGGATGGCTGCGAGAGTTTAACATGCATGTTCAACAAATACAATTCTGACTATATGGTAAACTGATTGATAAAGATTAAGGATGATCATAGTAGTGTTCCGTGGCGATTATACACTGCGATATCAACTAGATAAATCGGAAAACCACAAAATTTTCTTACAAAAAAAATAACGCTCTTATTAAATTGGCGCCCATAGAAGTCCTCAATATAAATATTGATATTAATTATTAGGAATTGCATAGCAATCTGGCTGATCGATATAAATAACTATGTGAAATTTTTTTTAATAACAAATAGTTTTTTTTTAAATGGGAGTTGCATTTATTATTTACCTTGATTATTATATACAAGGTTTAAAGATCATTAAGTGGATTTTTGTTTCTTCTAAAATTTTTTTTTTTTAAATCTGTGTTGGAAACAGGAGGGATAATCTAGTGTGGGCTAATCAGGAACTTCTCAGCATTAGCTCATTCCCGGGAGAAAACCACGTAAAACTCCTCAGAAGAAGCCGGACTGTAGACTGTCGTCAGCAGACTTTCCGTTCCACTAGAAGAGGTTTCGGCATTTTGTGTCCTAGCTTGGTTTATGGTACCAATGTCGTTGACTATTTTAATCATGTATGATACCACCTCTTGTGACAGTTTCTTATGAACAAACAAATAAAATTTAAGTTAAAACACTTGTTTTTTACCACTTGAGTAAAAAAAAGTCAAGTGCTAAAAAACAAGTGTTTTCATTTGAATTTCATTATACCTCACCACAAACTGAATGCCGAAACAATAAATAAAACAAACAAATAGATAAAGGCCCTTACCCTGATGGTGCTGTCGTCAATGTACCCGCTGGAATCGGGATTGGAGCATTTGTCGTTGAGAGTCTGGGGCTTGTTGAGGTACCGCCGCCTGTAGAGCACCAGGCTGACGGCCCCCCCCAGGCCGAGCAGCACCAGGATGCCGAAGCAGATGCCCGACACGGCGCCCGCGTCCAGCCCGCCGTCCCCCGGCAGCACCTGGCTCCTGCTCACGTCCGAGTCCGCGGCCCGGCGCCCCACGCCGGTCTCCAGCAGCAGAGCCCTGGCGGTAGAGAGTTCCACGACAACAGTGGTCATATTGGTCGGCGCTTCATCCAAGACTTTAGGAACACTGTCGTTCGCGGAAGAATTGCGGCTGATGGCTGTTGCGTCAGAGTCCACTACATTGTTTGGCACTGTTACATCTTCATCTGTACTGTTTACCGCGCTATCCTGGCGAATCGATGTTTCTCCATCTGTATCGTTAGTTGATAAAGCTTCCGTGACGTTCTTTTCTTCGATTTTTGGCGCAAGTGTGGCTATAGTTGTTTTGATTTCTTCTGTCGGCCGCGGAGGTGTCTCGTAGTCAAGATTGAGCGCGAGTTCCTTCTGCAGCGCCGGGCCTTCGTCTCCTATGTCGCTGGCCGTGGCCAGAGGGAAGGCGATGGAGACCTTGAAGTACGGAAGTACGGTGGCTGGGTTGGGCGGCGGCTGGCCGATGGCCTTCCCGCCGCGGTGGCCGCGAGGCGGTAGGGCCGTACTAGAAGCGACGGCGTCTGCCGCATCCACATGCTCCTCGGCCGAACCCTGAGAACTGTCGGAGCCCCCGGCGACAGGAGGGGACGGAGTAGACTTGTATTCTGTCGATTCAACGGACGGCAGTGTGGGACTGCACACGCACACTGTAACAAACAATATTAGTGATATTAATAAACAGCTTTCGAAAAATCGAGAGTGAAATTAAAGATTACTATCAGAATACAATACATCAGGGACGGCGAACCTTTTAAAGCCTGAGTGCCAAAAAAATTTACTTTTCAAAATAACAATGTCGTGTGTCACATGCCATGAAAATAAAACGCATCAAATTTGTGTGCAGCTTCAGATTTTTAATTTAACAAAGCATTAATACGTCGTAAAAAATAATCAAGTTCTTATTAATGGCAAAATAAAATAAATAAATAAATAAAAATAGACTTATTATTGAGAATTTTGCTGTTGGATGCTAAATCCCAATTTTTTTTAAATATCGGGTTCACAGCTGGTAGCTTTTAAAATAATACAAGCAGTACTATTTTCGTCTGTAAGAGGATAGTCTGGAAAGACTGGTTGTGATCGGTAGCCTGGAGGGGAAGAGAGGGAAAGGAAGAACCCACACAATGAACCGATCAGGTTGAGGCAGCAGCAGGCACCTCGGCGGTTGGAGCGCTACGTGGAGCGCAGCAAGGGATAACTGGAGAAGAGTCATTGCTTCGACAAGTCGCTCACTCCTTTCAACAACGTCATATATATAAAAAAAATCATCAATTTTCAGTTGTGCATGTTTTCAGAATGCCCAGAAAATGTACTATATCCCAGCAAAAGCGGCATATTTATAACTTAATATTTACCCGCTACAGGGTAGAAAGTGATGTTATGCATTTTGAAGAAAATATATTGTTTAATTATTTTTTTTCAATATACTAAATATTTTTCAAATAGAGAAAAAACATTCAGGTTTTACCTATAAAGATCTGTTACACAGTAAAAAGTCAATAAGTGGTTAGATAATTATTTTAAATACATTTTATTACATTTTTAAACTTTCAAAACGATCTCCTGAAAAATCAAGTTTTTTTTTTATATATGACGTTGTTGAAAGGAGTGTGAGCGAAGTGTCACAACCCTCAGTAATGAGGAATAAAAGGGAGAATAAGAAATCAGAATACATACAAAATTAAATCGCGGAAAACAACGAGTGGGTAATCAAATAGGTCACATTATGGAGTCTTATGTGGCAGACGAGGAAACCACAAGAAGGTAGATATACCTGCTGTTAGGGCGCACACTAGTACGAGTATAGCTGCCGCAGAGCATCGGAAAGCCGCCATGGACCGAGATCCAGTCACCTGCTCGCTACACGGATGCACACTCACTCAATCTGATGCGAATATTTGACACCAACAGCATTCGTTGTCATACATTATTTATTCACAAAAATCCTATTATAACGAGAATTGCAGAATTCAAATTATACCAAAATTAATTATTAAAAATCAAACACTTGTATTAAACCATTAATTGAGTTTCATTTCACACGACCAGTTTCGAAAACAACAGATTAATTTTTTAAAGGAATAACCCGCAAAGCCTCTATTAGAGGCTTGTCTGTAGGTAGGATAGTAAAGATAGGGAAGGTAAATGTGAAAATACATCACAAAAACCCAGACTAATTGAAAATAAATCTGTGGTAGTGATTGTGCTGACGAAGAGACGGGTACGTCTCGAAACCGGTAGACATAAAAAAACTCAGTGAGTGATTATATACTAATATTATTAACATTTTTGTTAAAAAAAATAAGTAAAAACGACTAACCACAAAGTAAATGCTTTAAATATGAATAATATTGAGAATAAGAAAATAAATCTTTCTTGATTTTATTTTGCACTTGGCGGGAATCGAACCCTCGACGCCAGTTTTGCAGCCGAGCGTCCACCCAACTACGCCACGGCGCCTGTCTTCTTTCGATGTTTCCATTGACCGTTTTTGTGGTCACCTCTCGATGAAAATATTTGTAGTTTTCGAAACTAGTCGTGTGAAATAAAACTCAATTAGTGGTGTAAAACAAATTTTTAATAATCTACATGTCATTCCACAAAGTTAATGCCAAATCAATAAATAATTTACCAAAATTATATGTATATTATATGTGGTCGAAAAAAGCTTAAAGCGTGTAAAATAGTGATGAGAATTATAACCGATGTAAAGACCAAAAAAAGTGTTTGGTGTTCTTTAAAATATATAACTACGTAGGATTTTTCAAATTAAAACTTTTTAATTATAAAAATAACCAATTTTCAATTAAGTGCGCGTTCGTAAAACGTTTTGACTTTATGAATTAAAAAAAAGTAACAACTTCTACATACTTTAATCTCCGTTTTAATAAAGAATTTAGCGTGCGATTATCTGGCAGCAAAATGCGATAATAGCTCGGAAAAATACCGGGAGGGTAATTACTTAAATAAAACTTTTTACGATTTTCCGAAAAGTGTTTAATTTTCATTTCACGAAACTCGCCCGAACTTTTTTGACTACCAATTTCAGTATCCCTCATTTGTCTGCCTCCGTGGTGTAATGGTCAGCACGCTCGCTTACCGTTCTGGAGGTCGCGGGTTTGATTCCCAGGGGTGTTAAAAAAAATAAAAGTGATTTTTTCGGTATAATACTTATTCAATATTACCCTGGACTGGTACCCGAAGCTGAGGGCTGATCACCTTTCCTTCATGTGTAAACGATCAAGATAACATTGCGTTTATAGGATGCAGTGCCCTGTGCACCATTGGGGTGCGGATGAGGGTTTGATAAACGTACTCCCGACTCTATGCAAAAATTTCTTTAAAAATATGTTAATAAATAAGATAAGTATGTACATCTAAGTAGTTTCTTCATTTAAACTTATGACTCATATAGTACATACTTATTAGTTAACTTTTTTCATTTTCATATTTTTTTCTGTCAAAATCAAATATTTGTAGTTTATATAATATAAGCAATTTTAATCTTTTATTTATAAAATATATAATCGATAATGTCCCATGAAGTATAGTCGATAATGTTCTAATAATATATGATCGATAATGTCCTAAGAAGACGAAACGCGTCACGTATTAAAATATACATAAATAAATGTAGAATTCAACCATTATTTGGTTGAATTCCTTGTTTAATTTTGGATATATAACCTAACCTTACCTAACCTAACTTAACCCAACAATTCACTTTTAATCTATTTATATTTCTGATATCTATTGTATTATTTCCAGTGCCCTTTATAAAAAAAAAATTAAAAAAAGTATACCCAGGCCATGCGTTTGTGGAATCTTTTTTGTATTAATATAATTTTTTGTACTTTTAATTATAATATGTTGTGAAATGCCAAAAAAAAGGAATGGAAAAATATATTTATTTTTGTTGTTTCCATCAAAAGTTGACTAGCCACCTATTATTACAGTGAGGTCGAATCGATCTTCCCACAAGTGCTGATCAATGTCCGCTATACAATATCGGCTGTCGACAGTGTGCGTTGTGAGTTGCGGGCTATTAAGTGAGTCACAGTGATCGATACGCGATACTCCAATAGACGGATAAATTACAATGAAATGTACATGTGAATCGAGACATACGAGTACACAGACGAATTAACAGCCTAATAAAAGTGGAATATATACACTGGACGATGACGTTTACGTCTAAATAATGGAATTTTGGTCAACTTCGAAGGGACTGAAATTACATTTCATTAAATATTTTAGCATCTGAAAATCCTCGGAATAAATTGACTTTACATTTTTATAAACCGTTATTTGTTAACTAAATATACACATGTAAGTAAATACATTTACTGTATAAAAATTTATAAACAAAATAAAACAAATAAAAGAGAGACCAACCAAGTCACCTTTGTGTCTTGTCGAAGAAAAAAATAGAAAAAAAAATATTTTTCAATATTCATAGAATTAACTCTTGATCTTTTACCCATTCCTTTATTTTGCCTAAAGAGCAAGAGGGAAAACCCGAGATGATAATATTATTATACTGGAGATGTAAATGATCCGTTTTGTTTTCTTCCCTAGTTTACTTTCACAATTATCAATTTTGGAGCTTTGGATATATTTTTTTGGAATATCACAAAACGTAAGATCGTTTCTGTGAAAAATGCGAACAGTTTGGACAAGAAACTGTTATCGAAAAAAAATATATGGGCACTAATGAACCAATTTATTATTCAGCCCTAAAAGTTTGAATCATTCCCCAGAATTTCGTTTAACTTTCAAATAAAATTATACTTTCTAAATATTTTTTTTAAAACACCCACCGTTTGCGTTTACACGAAAAAACTTTGCATATTTTTAATGGTGTTGCCTTATGAAAATCCACTTGAACCTACGCCTAGGGTAAACAAAATAAAACTTGCGTATCCATTTTATTTTCAATTTACATAATAATAAAACGAGTTATCCCATATAAGTCGGGAATATTTTAGTTATACGATGCGCATTAGGGAATTAAGCGGCGAATGGAAATTTGCGAAACATCTCCCGAAAGATGGAATATGATAAATTGTAGAAATGAAAATGAATTTCAACGTTATGCGTATATCCAAATACTTGTTCTCATATCTGGATTATTAACTCTTAAGCACTGTTATACGTTTTTGTAACATTACCACTGTTATAGGTCTCACAGACTCCCAAAGATAAAACTTTTTTTCAATAAAATTTAAATTTAATTTTAAAGTTTTATTTTAATTTTAAACTAAGTACTAAAGGACATTTAAACATGAAATTAAGAGACAGGAACTTTTTGTGACAGTCAGTCAAAGGTACTTTTTCATTACTTAAAATAAAAATTTCAAAACATGGAGTGTGAACAAGTATTTGGATACACTCAAAATGTTTTATATAAATTATAAGCTAAAATAATAAAATGAAAATGATATTTTCTAGCGTTTCTTATGTGTGTGATTATATATAATCCAGGATTCGGATCACACATATAAATGAAAGAGTTTCGGCCCAATAAAAAAGCTTCTTTCATCTCACCATAGATGTCTCTAGGGAAATTCTAGTGATTCAAACACTAT
Organism: Brachycentrus maculatus; assembly: GCF_059751285.1. Lineage (NCBI taxonomy): Eukaryota > Metazoa > Arthropoda > Insecta > Trichoptera > Brachycentridae > Brachycentrus > Brachycentrus maculatus. The sequence goes on along the minus strand of NW_028280760.1, from coordinate 3,236,593 downwards.
GTTTCGAATGTGAACAATATATATAGAACTTCCAAGAATTTGAGTAGCGTGGTTTTCAATCAAGGATAGAATTGGTGAATGTTACACGTGTGTAAAGTGATCACTTAAACCAGCCTATGACGGTCGTAAGCCCCGTAAATGCCCATACTTCCATATTCTTCTTCATCTATGTTGAGATGTCAAAAAATATGAAAAATTACTCATATAATTGGAGATAATCCAGATTTGTTAACAAGTAATCCAGATTTGGACACACTCAGAATGTTGTTAAATATAAAATAATAAAAAAATCCCGAAAGATGGAAAATGATAAATGGCGTGACTAGTCAAAAGAAAATGAATTTTAACTTCTTGAATGGGCCGTAATGGCACGAGATAGAAATCCCCTCGACTCCTGTTTGCTTATACATATTTACTATTTTATTCGCATAACCCCGACACAATGAACAATCGGAGTTACGCCATACGGACCGCGGGAGCCGGCGCCGAGGAACAATGGACAATGTTGTTAATTTGCCGAGGAACAATCATTGCCCAAGTCATGCCGTTGACAAGTACCATACCCCGTAAAATTCATAATGGCACCCCCACCTAAAGCAGTCTTCCGCAAACTTTTTCTATTCAAGGTACACCTGCCAAATCAAGAAATTTTACAGGTACACCAAATACAAAAACAAAGTTTATTTAATTATTAAAATTAATATAGGGCGAAAACATATCGCTCACTCCTTTCAACATCGTCATATATCAAAAAACTTGATTTTTCAGGAGATCTTTTTTAAAGTTTAAAAATATAATAAAATGTATTAAAAATAAATATCAAGTCGCTTATTGAACTTTTTACTGTGAAACAGATCTTTTAGGTAAAACCTGAATGTTTTTTCTCCATTTGAAAAATATTTAGTATATTTAAAAAAATAATAATTAAACAATACCTTTTTTTCAAAATGCAAAAACAACACTTTATGCCCCGTAGCGGGTAAATATTAAGTTAAAAATATGCCGCTTTTGCTGGGGTATAGTACATTTTCTGGGCATTCCGAAAACATGCACAACTGAAAATTTAGGATTTTTGATATTTGACGTTGTTGAAAGGAGTGAGCGATATATTACACAAAATCTAAGCCTGCTTAAAAGAGCACGGGTGATAAAATTTTAGAGCGATTTTTGATAAGGCTGCTCTCATCTCTTCGTTGATCGTCCAGAGGCGTCTCTTTTTTTTTAAATAGCAGTTTGAGTCGAAAATCCTAATTCGCACAAGTCGTGGCAAACGGTAAAAGAATTGCAATAGTACGCTTTGAAAGCGGTGTATATTTTTTATACTCTTTCTGCCTACCCATGCGGGGAAACGGCGTGATGGTGGTGGTAGTGTTTCGGAAATTTTCAGTTTTAATGTCCGATCAGTTTTTTTAGCTCCATGAATTAAGTGACTTTTTTCGCGGCACACCAACTAGTCACCACGGTACGCCAGTATACCGCGGCACACACTTTGCGGAACACTGACCTAGAGAACCGCACTCTATCGAACGCGCGTGCGATTTTACCACGGCCGACAATGGCCAAAATAATGGCCGACTAGTCACCAATCTCAAAGCACCCCGAGATAACAAGATTATGCACTTTACATATATTGTGCGAGTATATCGTGTCAAGGCTCGGCTCAGAATAATCCAAGATCGTATCACAGCGCCCCGGGTCGTGACCTTGCAAATAGATATAGCACATGTAAAAATAAGACAGACATTATCGGATCACCGATACCGCGCAATTTTTTTTACGACACGGCGTCACCAAAATGAAAATCTACGAAATATAGTAATTTAGATGTTTTTTTTTTAATTCTTATTCTGTGGTCTCAATCCCGTGGATCGGTCTGCAGCAACAAATGATACCTCCTTTGCCATTCCGTTCTATTATGCGATAATCTTTTCTTTAAAAAAAAATTAACACTTGCATAATACTAATTGAGTTTTATTTCATTACACACGACTAGTTTCGAGAAAAAAACAGTTGTTTTCATCGACGTGTGATAAGTAAAATTAAAGATAAAAAAAATCAGGTACAATACATATATAGAAGTTGGTAGGGTAGTAAATAGAGGGGGGGGTTCAGGAATGGGACGTTTTGAAAAAGGAAACATAGATAATAATGGTGACGTATTTTGGAAAAGCTTATATTATTAATTAATGAGAAAATAAGGCAGAACTAAGGATAAATGAAAAGATTAGAAAGAGTTCTTTACGACATGTAGAGCGAATGGATAACGAGAGAATGACTGAGAAAGTATATATGGCGAATGTGAGCGGGAGGGAGAACAGAACGAGGACGGCTGGAAAAGACTTGCCACGATCAGATCAATTAGAACCTAAAATCTGATGGTGTCAAAAGTCTGCGTAAGCGGAGAGCATGTATGACTAGATGTATGGATGTGAAGGAAGCTAGGAGCGTATGCCAGGACAGCAGGCATCCCATCCTCTCTACTTAGCCCTGCGGGGCAACAGCGTGATGGTAGTAGCAGTATATTATTAATTAAGGTTTTATCAGAATTAAAAATTTTCATGTATTTTTTAATGAAAAATAAAAGTCAACAAGCGGTGTTATGCAAGTGCTTAATTAAAAAAAAATTAACATTTCATTCCACAAAGATAATGCCGAATCAATAAATAATATAGTGTAATAAAAATAAGTAGATAAATTTATTACAAAATAAAGCACATATATCCATTACACCCGGACTACATAACAATAAAAGAAATTGAAATTTACGATACTCCCCAAGGTTCGCATTGTTTATTCCAGCTCCGGAGCAACATAACAGGGACAGCACTCATAAAATTTGTGAAAATAAATATGAAACAACTACGATATATTTTCAGTATGAAATGTGTAATGGTGGCATTATTTGGGTTCCAGTGAGGTTCTTGAATGGAAATAGTATTTCATGTTAACTGAAACATGCTAGCCATTTGGTATTTTCCCTTTCAACACTTAACGGTCGAATGTGAAGGAACTATTTTAGATTTTAAAATTAAATTAAATCAAAGGCCTTATATAGGATTAGATATACAGAGGACTTTCCGTTCGGCAAGGTTTCTTGGGTTGTGATCCTATTAAATTACGGACAGGGTTCGCAGTGGTTACCAAAGCTCCATATATTCAATTGATTATACACATATCGAACCCTTAAGGCCCAGTATTCGTTTAGTCGCAACTTATTTTTTTCTAAATCCAAGTAACATTTTACGTAAATGATTTTTTTTAAAACACCGTTTTTGCACTGAAAAAATAAGTTTTTCTTCGAAGAAAAGTGTTATTGAAAGGAAAGGAGTTAAAAAATTACAATAATATATTTTTCTATATATTCATCAATATATAATATACATAAAAATGTTACCTGGATAAGAGAAAATCAAGTTGCGACTTAACGACTACTGGGCCTAAAAAGTGTTACCAATAATTATAAATCGTTTAACAGTATGTATCTTTTTGGGCAAAGTTAGAGACGCTAAGTTCTTTTGTGTCAATTACTCAAAACATTCGATCAGGTAGCTTTATTTTTTATTCATTTGATTGAAATACTCCTTAGAAAATTTGTCCAATTTATCGCTAAGTATTGTAATACATCATACTGTCATTTTCGCAAAAAAACGTATAAAGTTAAATGGTATATAGGTAAAAAAATTACACGAATTGAATTACATGATAAAAATAAATTGAAAAAGCGACTACGGTGAATTCCATTAGGTACTGCGTGTACGTACAAGGCGCGTTCCACCCATACATGCTGTTGATGCTCTGCATCTCTGTTCAGTACAGTGCCAGTTCGCTAATCCGAACGTAAATCGTACAGTGGGTCGTTCGGATTAGGGAATTGTTCGGATTCCAGCGTTTTGAGAAAAATGAGAGAGAAAAAAAGAAATTTTAGTTTTTGAAAATGCTCTTGATTTTATTTTTTTATCTAGGTACTGAATTAATCCTTCATCTTTTTTTGATGTTAAAGCACTGTCTACCTTCTGATTGCAAACAGCTTTATAAGGTATCTAACGTTTTGACCTATATCACTAGTCTGTTTTTGGTTGGTTGGAAAATATTGTTTTTTCAGCAGTTTTTTAGCCCGGCAATGCAAATATTTCTTTTCTGTACACAAAGTTAAAATAAATAAAATAATTTTAAATTAAACATTTTTATTTTATTATGAAAATGTGACTTTGTTTTAAAATCACTACAAATATTTTATTGCAACTTAATTATAATGTCTAACGGTTTCGAAGCTAACCGCTTCTTTATCAAGACTTTTATGTGAATGTAAACTCTTGTTTAAAACAAAGATACATTTTGATTATAAAATCGAAAACCACCAAGTTAGAGCTTCAAATATAAGTTATATTTTTATTTTAGCTTGAAAAAATCAGATATTATCTTTGAACCAACGAACCTAATTGGTGTTCAAGGGCTAGATCACGCATTCGTCACAAAACCATAAATTCTTCAGTGTTCTGGACGACTTCTTCAGCCCAGTTGATCCCTATGTTGAAAGCTATCACGGTTTCAAAGGTGGAGTTAGCTGTGCAGGTTGGGTTGGTTGACTGCAACGTCAAGGTGATCTAGAAGGCACTGGTCCACATAACATGGTGTAGCAATTTGAGATTAGTTCAGCACGTTAGGAGAGCGACTTTGATGGGTTCTCTCGATAAATCGCAAATGCGGCGTTTGAAGCATGGTTGTGTGGATTTCAGAAAATTCTCACGCATGCGCGCGCCGTGGCGGATGGCTATGCCTGTGTGTACCTGGCTGGAGGCTAGACGCGGGAAAGTGGGAAAGTGGAAAAGTTGGCGCACGCGACAACGGTGAAACGAATCCAAACCTGTTCATAACTCTTGGTATACATTTTTACATCGTAGAAGAGGTAAATCAAGATAAGAATGGGTAAGAAGAGGTAAGAATCCACTAAAGTGTCGGGTTGTGGTCCCGTAGTTAGTGTCGCGGACTCTCGAGTCAGAGTTTCTCGGAACTGAAGAGCAGAAGGCTATAGAAGAACAAAAATTTAGAAAAAAAACAAAAACAAAAAATGTTCTCAAAAACTATTGATAATTTTTCCTAAGTTATTAGGTTTATTCAGGACTTGACGTGAGATTTTTAAAGGTCTTCGAGAAAGCTCTGTAATTAACGGTGACATTTCGCGATAGATCGGGAAAAATTATGACCCTATGCAAAATCAACATCAATTGAGATAATATAAAGTGTCGGTTGTGGTCCCGTGGTTTGCTGGCTCTGGAGTCAGAGTTTCTCGGTTCGAACCCACTCTACCACAATTTGATACCTATTGTAATTATGAGCTGCTTAGGCTCACAGAAATAAAATGAAATAAAAGTATTTTTGTAAATACTTGTTATTCAAATGTTCAAGAAGTGAGTGAACATTTTCTGAAAATGCCTCGGCGCTTTTCCATGTCTGTCTGCTGTGCTGGTCGAGGTTATGGGGCATCTGTGTACCGGCTAACTTGGGGTTGGAATCGGATCTAGCTGACTAACTGAAAAAACTAACTACTTATCTCTACGAATCCCTTTAAATCCTGCCTATACCTACTGGGCGTTTCTAGAAACTTGGTGGTGGTTTTACAAACTTGTATTTATTTATTATTATTTACAACATTTTGAGTGTATCCCAATACTTGTTCACGAATCTGGATTATCTCTAATTAGGAGTTTTTTATTTTAACTTTTTTACGTTATTTTTGACATCATAGATGTAGAAGAATATGGAAGTCTGGGCATTTAAAGGGAAGCGATCACTTAAACCAGCCTATGACGGTCGTAAGTCCTGTGAATGCCCAGACTTCCATATTCTTCTTCATCTATGTTGAGATGTCAAAAATATTGTATTGATTTCAATTGGAAGTGACACGGGCATTGAAAGCTATTACATGTAAATTCACAGTGAAATCGAGAAACAATTTTGTTCATATTTTCTAATAATTTTCTCAATTTAGTTTATAAAATAAAATTGCTTTGCAAGAGAGGTCTGTCAGGAAGCCTAGATAATTCTGTATCAGATCGGTAGGGACAGCTTTCAATGTACCATAAGTGTCGGGTTATGGTCCCGTATTTATTTTTAGATGGGAGTTGAATTTATTATTTACCTTCCTTATTATGTACCAAACATTTTGTTTATTATATCGAAAATTCAAAGCAATCGGTTAAGGTAATTTACGATTTTAAACAAAGTAACATTTATAATTTGTATTTGAAGCATTAACTTTGTGATTTTTCATTTTATAATTAAAAGGTAAAAACTTGGTTTAAAATCACGATAAATAATTTATTATAACTAAATTATAATGTCTACCGGTTTCGAAGCTAAGTAAGTATTAATCATATAATTAAAATGTAACTTTGTTTTAAAATCACTATCACCCTTTATAGTGATTTTAAAAAAAAGTTACTTTTCAATTTTAAAATGGAAAATCACAAAGTTAGTGCTTCAAATATAAATTATAAGTATTAATCAGTCTTGATAAAGAAGCGGTTAGCTTCGAAACCGGTAGACATTAAAATTAAGTCATAATACAATATTTATAGTGATTTTAAAACAAAGTTACATTTTAATTATAAACTATCATTTACGTTTTTATTCATATAGAAGTTGGTCGTAGATTCAATACAGATATCAAACGGAAATGTGATGTACCTGTAGGTATGATGTATTCTGTAGAATATGATGCATCATTTATATGAGAGATGTTATCTTTGACGTACAATATCTGTTACAGAAGATTGATTGATTTAAAAAGAAAAGAAAAGTTTTGCAATATTATATTTCTCTTATTTAAGTAAGTATTTTTCATCTGCTGAATATATGTATTATATAATTTTTCACAGAAACCAGACACTTGTAATACATGAGAAGATTATTCCTTTACGCTATACTTATGAGAAATTCCCTTATTTGGACATTCTCAGTGGTATGCCCTATTACGTACCGTAGAACGGGGCTACTTGAACTTTGATGTGTTACTTGAGCCCAGTACAAAAAAGATTTAAATCTGTATTAGGTCTACAATAATGAACGTATCGAAATGATTCATTGTTTCCCTGACAGGTGACACTTATTGTCACGATACTTCGATCGATACCACGATCTATTTTTTTTGTACTGGGCTCAAGTAACACATCAAAGTTCAAGTGCTCCGTTCTACGGTACGTTTATTTGAAAGAAGTCTAGAAATAAGACGCATTTCATGAATCTACAAAAATAAAAATGTGAATATTTTTTTGTTCAAAATCTTAAAACTTTAGTTATTCATCGATCGGTTAAAATTTTTGATAAAAGTTACTTTAAAATACGCACGTTTTTATCTACATTAATATTAAAATGTCCGTTTGTTCAAAATCTTAAATCTCCAAGTTATTCACAGGTAAAAACATGTTTTATTCGAAAAACTGTCATTCGACCGCAATACCAGCGTCATCTGTTAAACGTAACAGCAACACACGCAATACTATCGCTCATGGCAGATAGCGTGCTTCTTGACAGCTGCTGTCATTGGTGACATTATCAATGTTTTCGATTGCATTGTTGTTCTGCGTACATAAAAATTTAACAGATGGCAGGTAAAAATAATATTTTGTTATTAGAAGAAAAAAAGATTTTTTTACTGCAATGGCAGCGCCATCTGTTGAACGTAAAGCAACGTGTGTTTGTGCGTATGTGTGTTATTTCTATTTTCATTATTTTTCATTTAACCAGACTGACCCACAGTGACGCGAGCGGATACAGCTGGAATTCTAATAATAATATCCAAAACAATTCTTGGAACTTTAAAAAGTTTTTTTTAGTAAATCCTTCAAAGGATTTTACAGTGGGTGAGAATAATAATTACGGAGAACACGAACGAATACTTAATGCGCCTCTAACTCAATTATGTATCGAGCACCATCAGATCGATGAGCTTGCGTGGGAATCAAATACATAATATGGGTAATTAATAACAACGATTTTTGCGGTTTACAATGCGTGGCTTACTTTTCAACAAAGAAACATAAATAGTATAGATGCGTGCGTTAGACAATACCTAGAGTTGTTTTAATCATTCGAATAAATCAATTCTTACAGCATAATATAATGCAGAAAAATTAAAAGACGGGTATGCTGAAATTAGCAAAAATTAATGTATTGTTAGGGACGACAGAAAACAGAAGATAATAGGACACCGGATGACTTGCTACAAGAACAGAGGGGAAATAAAAGTGAATAGAGAAAATTTCAAGTAACATTTTACACGAGCAACGAATTAGAATACCAAGTTCGCAAAAAAAATATTGACAAAAATGTCACCTTTCTTAGCACATTTTAAACGATCGGCCGAGTGTTGCCTGAGATATAGGCATAAAACACAATCAGTGGCAAAAAACCGCGGAGACTTTATAAATATATATATTTATATATTTATATATATATATATATATATATATATATATATATATATATATATATATATCGTGGTAATATTTTTCTTTGTAAATTGGGTGTAAATAATATGTAAAGTGGGTGTATAATAATAAAATAAACAATCTGTTGCTTTGTAATTAAAGTTACGACAATAGCAGTTTATTCTTAATTAATCTATACAATATTTTTCTATCTTTCTGATTCTGACAGTTCACAATATTATATTTTTCTATCTGATGTCTTTTGTTTATTCAGTGCGACATCTGGTGGTAGATTTGTACTATATGTAGGTACTTAATAAAATGTATAGGTAGGTACCTAGTTATTTTATTACACATACACACATATATATATATATATATATATATATATATATATATATATATATATATATATATATATATATATATATATATATATATATATCGCATAGGTGATTCGTAGATAAGCCTGCCGTATATCAACAGAAGGAATGATAAAGAAAACAGCGTTAAAGGGAAATTCTAATTTGAGCCTACACATATCCGAGTACCATTGAACCGTAAAAAGAGTTTCTTTGATGACTCTATACTCCATCATAACCTATGCATAACTTTTTTATGGGGGCACTCAATCGGAAACGCCGATCACATATTCCAAAGGGATATCGGAAAACTGTTTTATTTTTACACTCCTTAAAACGGGAACAAAAAAGTTTATTTGAGGAATATCTTAAGTACGAATTTGAAACTTTAGTATTTATAGAAAATTGGATTCGCGTCATTCGCTGGTTAAACATGACGCATTATTCCGCGAAACGAAACGCGTCACTGCGGAAAAATATTTCAATTTTAATTAATTTACTAGTCTTGGTGAAGAGGCTGTCAATTTTGTAATAATGTTGTAATAATATACATAATAAAGTTTTTTCTCAAGTTATTCAACAATGGAAATACAACGCGTCATCTACGCACTGTGGATAGTTAATGTTTGTTAGTAAAATAATAAACTTCATAAAAATTAAAAATCACGTTGTACAAGCGTCTCCTAGTATGTGAAATAATTCGGGTAGAATATGGATACATTAAAAAAAATATGGTTGCTTTATATTAAAATAAATATATATATATAATGGATACATATTAAAACAAAGTGACTGTCGAATCAATTAATACAATTATTTCCTTTACTCTGTTTGGACCAAATTGAGCCACTGCAACGCGTCGCCAGGTAACAGCTAATAAAATAATATATATTATTATATATTATTTTATTATATATTATTATAATATATTATTTTTTGACATCTCGATCAAGAAGAATATGGAAGTCTGGGCATTTACGGGCTGACGACCGTCATAGGCTGGTTTAAGTGATCACTTTACACACGTGTAACATTCACCAATTCTACCCATTATTGAAAATTACACTACTCAAAATCTTGGAAGTTCTAAATATATGAACTAATTTAGAAACCTTGTTCTTGAATCACTAGAACTTCACTAGATTGGTAAGATGAAAAGGAGCTTTTTATTGAGCAGAAACTCTTATATTAGTTTGTGAGGTTCGAACCCTGGATTATAATCACATACATGAGAAACGCCAGAAAATATCGTTTTCATTTTTATAACATCATCTGTTTAAAATTGTTTTTTATTATTATTTCTAAACTAATCAGCAACCGATTTTGAGCAACAAATTCCCGAATGTACGTAATCTACGATGGGAATTTGGTAGGCTCCCACAGAACGAGGGTTTAATAAATATTAAGAGGCACTTTGTGTGAATGATGGGTAATTGCGCGGATGTGGGGGGTGTCGACAGGCTACAAAATCAATCTAGATCCCGCGGGGATCCGAGCTAACGAGGAATACCATATTATACGAGCGTGTTGGCATGGCGAAAACTCACAATTTCGTGTTTCAGTAAATTTTATAGAATTTAAAAGCTTTTAGCGGTAATACGATGGAGCAGAGGAACAAAGGTAAAATTTTCTCTTTAAAATTTTGCTGTTTTTGCGATTTTAACAAAAAGGAGGAATATTTGTAAAATGATAAAATTTAGATTTTTATTATTATTTTATAATTATATGAAAAATGTACCATAAAAGTAAATCACCATAGAATATCTATGAAATACAGTATTTTGGTAGATATGGCAATTATTAATATGTTTTTAGTATATAAAAGGTTTAAGTGAAGAACGCCACAGCAACTAATAGTACTAAATATCCTATTTCATACGTCGTAAGTGTTTTCAGACGATATATTTTTTAAATGTACTAGTTGACAAAACCGACATTTTTCTTCTTGAACCTGTTAACTTGCAAAAGTATTACGAAAAATGATTTTTGGTTGTATCGTGGGTGAAGGAAGAAAGAAAAAAAATAGTTGCTGCTGTTACCGTTTCGCAAAAAAAAACTGTTTAAAAATCTTGCAACTATTTCACGCAATCTCGACTCTTTAAAAACACCTTAAAACAAGTGTTTTCTTAAAGCAATCAATATGTTTTTATCATTATTTATCAAAGTTTTTCAAAAGATAATAACGATGACCAAAAACCCAAAAAAAATTGTCAACAAATGTTGCTATCGTAAAGCCAATGATATAATAAAGAATAATGACAACAATAATGAAACAGTTTTGCGTGAAAATACTTTTTAAAAAAGTTTGAAAAAAATTGAATTTCGAAAGATAAACTGTTTTTAAAACAGTATCACGTTTCTTTACAATCTCTAATGCTGATCAAAAATCACACGATTCAAACCACGCCATTCATTTGGTATTAACTGAGATGAGATGATATATTGTAAATAAACAGGAGCAACAAGGCAACAATATTGCTATCATTTCAATACAAATACTTTATTTTTTAAATGACATGCGCGGGAAATTCGAATTCAGAACACTTTGTCTATGATTCGCGATGGAGCAGAGACAGGATAAGGCCGGCGGGCGATGCCACAGACAACTGAACTCGCGGACCTGCCGCGGCGGTCAGCCGGTCGGCAGTAAATCCAATTTGGATAAGTCCCCGGCTCGTACGTTTCGCGCAATAATCTCCGTTGCGAAACACCTTCGCAGGTTTGCATATTTCAATGCCGGACTCGGGAGCGGTGTAAAGGTCAAGTTCGTAACGAATAATGGTGATATTCGATATCGGTACGAGTGCGAACGACGAGTCACTTAGGGTCGTAACTCGAATTACATTTCAATTGAAATGTAGACATGGACACAAATATGATTGGAGCGAATAAAAATAATTTGAAAAAGTGGAATTCCATGCATTTGGTTTTACTGAAACGAAATTCGATAAATAAACTTTAATTACTACCGTTGGTTGCTCGACGCTTAGATGAGCACTTACATAAACATTTATAGCAACAGTTTAGTAAGCAACCTATAATTTACAATTTAAATAAGTAATTTATTAGATGAATAATAGCCAACGAACGAGACAAAAGAAAAAAATTAAGGTTGTATTAACAACATTTTGAGTGTGTCCAAATACTTGTTCACATATCTGGATTATCTCCAATTATAGGAGTTATTTTTCGTATTATTTTTCGATAAATCAAAACATAAGGTTGTATTATTTTAGAATTTACCCAAGCACATGTTTTATAGGTGTCTCAACTTTAAACGAAGCATCCATCGTTTTTATACGAAAGAATATGGAAGTCTGAGCATTTCAGTGCTTACGACCTGCCATTTGGCTGGCTCAAGTGACCACTATACGTATTCAACCCATTGTTGAACATTCAAATTGCATTAATTTAAGATGTGCAGGTGTAAATGCACTGTTGTTGGATTTCTTTCGTATGTAAATTGTAATTTTGATCGATTGTGAATTTTGTCAGACGGTGGTTTAGAATTTGTGAAGTGTATTAATCCAGTGTCTAGTAGAAGAAATAAACGATACGAGAGGCCTATATCCAGCACTGAAAGGCAGAAGGCTATAGAAAAATAACAAAAAGATTAAAAAAAAAAACAAAAAGTGTTTTAAAAAACTATTGATTTTTTTCTTCTTAAGTTATTAGGTTTGTCCAAAACTTGTCGTGAGATTTTTATAGGTCTTCGAGAAAGTTCTGTAATTAACGGTGACATTTCGCGATAGATCGGGAAAAATTATAACCCTATGTAAGATCAATATCCATTGTGACAATATACAGTGTCGGGTTGTGGTCCCGTGGTTAGTTCGCGGGCTCTGGAGTCAGAGTTTCTCGGTTCGAATCCACTCTACAACAATTTGATACCTATTTCTAATAATGAGTCGCTTAGCCTCACAGAAATAGTATGAAATTGAAGCATTTGTGTAAATAATAATAAAAAAAACACAAAAATACTTCTCTTTTCTTTAAAAAATAAATAAAAAATAACTACGTTATTAGGTTCTGTTTTCATAATTCTGGAAGTGTAATAAAACAAAATTGTATTTTTTAATGGGCCTTATAATAAACATGAGCAATAAAATGTTTAAGCGATTTCTGCGAGTTTATATTAACTAAACAATAAAAAATCTCCTCTTTGAAATTTAGATGCGCAATATGGTTTCCAGTAGGTACTAACTCGAAATAACCCTGTTCAAGTTTGGTCACGTAAAATAAAATCATTTAATGGTCGCAAAACAATATGAAATCACTATTATTATTCCGAGCGTGATGGCATACTTAAAATATTATACAAATTACGGTCTGAGAAAAAACTACAGAATACAAAATTAAAATACTATTTAAGTATATATTATTTTTTGACATCTCAACAAAGAAAGAAGAATATGGAAGTCTGGGCATTTACGGGGCTTACGACCGTCATAAGCTGGTTTAAGTGATCACTTTACATACGTGTAACATTCGCCAATTCTACCCATGATTGACAACCAAACTACTCAAATTCTTGGAAGTTCTATATATATATAATCTAATTTCGAAATATTGTGCTATTATTATTTATATAAAGCTATATTCGGTCATATGAGTCCGCTTCCGTAGCGTAATGGTCAGCACGCTCGGCTATCGTACTGGAGGTCCATCACTTTAATCCAGAGTTGTGAACAAGTATTTAGACACACTTAAAATTTTTAATATACAAATGTAATAATTTCGTAAAAATAGGTTTGTAATGTAGAGAATCGTTTCTTTATTTAAGATTTTATTATAGTATCATAAAATTGTAATATAACATCAAAGAAGAATTCCAGAACCTCCGGTTGCCTTTGTATCCTTTGATCGTATCGTATTATTCTTCCGCGTATTTATCTCTGAGTAGCAGCAACCTTCGCAAACCTATCAGTTAGGGAAAGAAAAATATAATTTTCCCGTAACCTTCAGAGAACGAACACCTCTCTTTATCTGTAAATATTATAATTGTTTTATATTTATAATTTATTATTATTTATTCTATCACACTAGATTATTATTATTAATACACACCGTATGGATGATATATCAATAATATACTCGTAGGTGTATCTCTAAATGAAACATCTATCTTTTTTATGTAAATTTATAAATGTATTTATTTTTTATTTGAAAGAAAGGGGAAGTCTGAGCACATGGCATACAACCTGGCATTTGGCTGACTTGAGTGATCAATTTATACACTTGTGTAATGTTCACAATTCTGCCCATTATTGAACATCGTTATAACATTTTTTTTAAAACTTTTTAACGTATTCTGCCCATTATTTAGCATTGATTTTGCATATACTTTTGAAACTTGTATATTATATATGCCGTGGTCTTGGACCCATTTCACATGTAGGTTGTAATTCAATAGATTTGGAAGTATGGCTAATCGTGGTGTCATCAGTTGAAAATATAGCTTACTCCCTTTTCTTCATACTACACATTCAGCCATCAATCCAAAAAGATATTACTCATGGGATTCGTTAATACGAATACTAGTATGTACAGTATCTACTCAATGAATTAGGGCCACCCATTATTTTTTTGAATACTCTGAAATCTTTTGGATTATTATATTTATTTTACATAAATACTTTAAGTTTTCTATTGACATCTAATATCATGTATATTACCTTCAATAATATGTAAAATATACCTGGATTATTTAAGCTTTTACAAAATTTCAAACCCTTTTTCTGAGAAAGGTCCCTAATTAGCACAGGTAGACAGATAGTTGAAAGTTCAAAAAATAGTCCTATCTCATTTATTAGTGAAGTTTCTTGAGTTCTGGTTGTTGTTTTGTTCAGAGAGGTTATATAGTTATCGTGTCTTGTGAAAAAAACTTAATTTTTAATTTTAGTTCATAAAGTATAAATTTTTTTTGTAAACACAAGTGTTTTTTTTGAAAAGGACAAAATGGGAAAAAGTAAAGACATTTCTGAGGAAAAAAAGTCTAGTGTTATAGTGCTACTGAAATTAAGAATACTATCTAATAGAGAAATTTCAAAAAAAGAAAACGTTTCTCGTCAAACAGTGGACAGAATTTCAAAATCAATAAAAAATCAGTCACCCGCCACCAGCAATCGGCGAAAAAACTGTTGTAGGATTAGAAAAACAACACCGAGGACTGATCGAAAAATCGTTCAATGTGCCTTAGAAAACCGTAGTGCATCAGCAAAAACATTAAAAATAAAATTGGAAGAAGAGGGTATAAATATATCGGTATCAACACTGAGGCGACGTCTTCACGAAGTAAATCTGAAATGCAGGCGCCCTGTAAAAGTACCAAAATTGACACCACGAATGAAAGCGGATCGATTAAAATGGGCCAGGCTACATCGAAATTACTCGGTAGATGATTGGAAAAAGGTATTTATTTAAATTGAATTTTCAACATATCATTTTAGTAAATAAACTTATATATTTGAATTAAACTTAAATTTTCATTATTTTTCAGGTCATCTTTAGTGATGAGTGCCGGTTAGAAGCCGTGACAGAGAGCCGTCGATTCGTCAAGAGAACACCAATGGAACGTTACAATGAGGCCTGTGTGGTAAAAGTTATCAAACACCCCCCTGCAACAATGATATGGTCATGTATTATTAACAATTTACCTGGGCCGCTGTTTTTCGTGGAAGGAACAATGAACCAAAATTCCTATAAGCAGGTCCTCGAACGAATTTTATTGCCCTTCTACCATACACTCGACCCAACAGAAGGTCCACACACCTTCATGCAGGATGGGGTACCTTGCCACCGGGCTAAATCAATAATAAAATTTTTGTCTAACAAAAATCTGCCTTTGCTCCCCTGGCCTGGAACTTCTCCGGACCTTAATCCTATAGAAAACGTATGGAGCATGTTAAAAAATAAGGTATACTCTTTTCCAAATCCGACAGTAGACTGTCTAAAAAAAATATTCAAAAAATTTGGTTAGAAGACGAAGAAATAAAAAAACATGCTAAAACAGTGCATTTTAAGTATGCCAAAAAGAATTGAGGTAGTTATTTCTGCCAAAGGTGGAAATACTAAATACTAACTATATTTATATGAAAATATATGCATAATTTAAGCGTAATAAAGTGTTCATGTGTAAATAAAATTCAATGTTGTTTTATTCAAGGTTTTCCTTAAGTTATTCCTGTTTGAATTGAGAAATTGCGCGAAATTCTGCGTGGCCCTATTTCTTCGAGTAGATACTGTAATCCCGAGTGCAATACCCACTTCTCCTTTTTGTACCTACAATCAGTCAGACGTTCATTGGATTATGAAGCCCGTCTGAATACTGAAATGTATTTAAACAACCATGTTTGACATTGTTGAATTTAGTAGGGGTGGGTTTGGGCGGGCTTTTCTAAAACCGCCCCCGTAGTCCGAAGAAATAATTCAATTAGGGGAAAGTTTCAGGAGGGGTTGGGGGTTGGGAGGGTTTATCCGATAACAGCGCTACGAATGCCTCTTGTCCGGCTTCCCACGCAAAGAGAAAAATCAGATTAATGCTACAAACTAAATATACGCTATTATGTATCTACAGGAATACATAGAATCGTCTGATACGATTCATAAGGTTTGCAAGTTTAATCCCGGTCCGAACTCCTTTTCAGCATCACATAACAATGTCGTCAGTGATTTCAAGAACGGACAATTTTATACAAGTAAAAATACCTTTTTAATTCTTAATTTCTTCGTTTCAATATATTTATCAATCTTTCAGTTAAGTTAATAAAAAATATTTTTCTCGCAAAAAAAACTTTATTTTTGTGTCCTCTAAAAAAAATACATTATCAGTAATTAAAGGTGAAATGAAATAAATTATAAAAATTAAATACATTCTTATTATTCTTATACCATTAAATATTTGTAAAAACAAAAACATATTCATCCACAGTTAAAAAGAATACATTACGTAGTAATATTATATTATACATTACATATAGGTAGTATGTTTATATTCTAAAATATGTTTTTGTTAATTAAATATTAGATAATATTTTTTTTTTACTTTGTAATATGTACTATGTTTTTGTAAACGAAATATTTCATTATTTGATTCGGCAATCACATTGTGGTAAAATCTATCCAATTTTAATTTAAGTTTTACTTCAAAGTCCCAAGGACCCAACTCTAAAATTTAGAATTTACTTCACATACGGTGTTTGAAAACGATGCGGAATGCATCGAAACACGTGTCACAGTAGATTTTAAGAAATAGTGGTACTTACTATGTAAAACTAAAATTAAAAACCAAATATTTCAGATTAAGTACTGCACCCACTGCTTAGTAAAACCGGCATAAACTTTTCGATATTTAGCAAATTTTCGTGTTATCTGTCTGAAAATTTGGTTGTTCTAAAATAACAACAAGGAATTCAGTTGATGGTAATGTTGATTTTGAATATCTCTGCTAAATTCGTATTTATCTAGATAATTAAACAAACAAATCCAAACAGTTTCATCTTGTACGGATCTAATCAAGTAGTTTAAACTTGATTACTAAAATAAACGACGGCAATATTGAAAAAATAACAAATAATGTTATTTCAATTCGGATGGAGAAACTTAACTGAATAGAGATCTATTCGTTTTCTTCGGTACCTACCGATGGTAATTTGGTACGAGGCAGTCGAGTTTCGTTTTCTTATAACTGTATGTGCAACATAATTAAATGATGGTAATAATTACTGTAAATAATTGCTAAAGGCTACTATTTCCCAAGCCTTTTTACTAATAATTAGACATAGGTGAACGAATTAAATAAAAATAAGTCATTAGTTAATTCGGTTTATGGATATCGCTTAAGGCTGAGATCTCTAGCTTGTCTCAAGTGTTTAAATCAGAATTCGCTCAGCCGCGGTTAGGGCTCCACGTGTGTTCACGCGTGATTTTTTAAATAATGTATACTGGATATTTTTTTGTGTTTTAGAATATGTAAACAAAAAATATTTAATCTATTTTTTAAACTCCTTACCTTTCAATAACTCTTTTTTTCGAAACCACATAATTATTTCGAAGAAGGGCTTAGTTTTTCAATGCGAAAACGGTGTTATAAAAAAAAGATTAATTACTTAAAATTACGTACATATTTAAAGAAAATTAAGTTTCGACACCGGGCCTTTAACCTAATCAGCCCGTAATATATTTTACAAAAAACTAAAGCTGAAATGAAATATATACCGAAAAAAAGTAGGAAATATCATCGAATAAAATATTTATAATCGAATAAGAGGATTTATAGATATTTTGTACATAAAAAGCAAGGCAAATAATAAATGCAACTCTCATCTAAAAATAGGAGTTGCTATAAACATATAAATGTTTTTAAAACACAGGAAGGAAGCAGGTCATGGGGCCAGCATGCACAATGCACAGACAGAATCTTCGTATCCGACATCGCGTGCTGAGCAATGATGAAGTGCTTATTTTCGTAACGAGATTCGAGCTTCAAAAGTATAATTGAACGAGAGCAGCGTTTACACCGCTGTTTATCAAAACGTCGTTCATCAAAAGCCAGAAAAATAATATAAATTCCTTTATAAATTCTCTTTGACAGCGCTCTGTACCGAAACGCGCTTTATAATTGAATTTATTTTGCATTACGACTTCCGACTACCTTTGAACTGTGGCTGTGTAAGCATTTTATTATAAATTTAGGTAAGTCGAACGTTCCCTGCCGAAATAAATACAAACTCAAAGATTTCACATCAAAGGAGAGAGTTATTATATAAAGCAATGAATACTACATTATACCAAATATCTTGTTTTTATAAAAAAATAGCCGGAAAAGTTTTCATTTTTTGTTTATGTTCCACTTTAAATATCACTATGGTATTTCTTAAAATCTATTGTGACACGTTGTTACCCGACACGTTTTACGTTTTCCTGGGTAAATAAACAATTTCTTTAAATCTATAGTAAAACGTGTTTCGATGCATTCCGCATCATTTGCAAACTCCGTGTGTGATGCTTAGTCTAAATTTTCGAGTTGTATTCTTGGAACGTAAAAGGATGAAGAAGATGGTGATGAAAAATGATGCAAAATGCATCGAAACACGTTTTACTATGGATTTAAAGAAATTGTTTTAAATTTACCCAGGAAAACGTAAAACGTGTCGGGTTGTGGTCCCGTGGTTAGGTCCCGGACTCTTGAGTCAGAGTTTCTCGGTTCGAATCCACTCTATCACAATTTGATACTTATTTCTAATAATGAGCCGTTTAGGCTCACAGAAATAGAATGAAATTGAAGTATTTTTGTAAATAATAAAAACACAAGTATATCTCTTCATAAAAAAATCAAACTTAAATAAAAATGAATAGATATTACCACAAAGTGACTGCCGAATCATTTAATGAGCAATTATAGTGTCTGAAACTGTTTAGGCTGTTTCTTATTATTTTTATTTTATTTATTTTTTATAAGTGAGAACATAGACAACAGGGCTTTAGTCATTTTCATATTGTTAAGTATGGAATTCAAAAATATTCACCTACGCTTTCGATCAATGATAAAACTTTCATTTTAAGGCAAGTAAGTATTATCTATATTTTAAAGTCTTCTTCTCATCCTTATCCGCACCCAATGGTGCAAAGGGCACGGTATCAAATTAATAAAATGCTTTCCTAATAAATGTTATTCTAATAATTCGCATTATGCGTAATTTTTTAATAATCGATTTACTTGCCTATAATTACGTACATTAAATAAATTCAATGACCAATCATATCCAATGATGACTTCATTCCTACAATAAGCTTTGCGGTATTTGATTTTTTGCCGTTATTAATTATTACGTTCTTCCTGATCATAAAAATATAACGTTACGTAGGTATCCTATAAATTTAACGACATTTACGTAATCGCGTCTAGGTCACTTTCCAGTGCGATCGATAAAAAACATTGGATACTAAAAATAGAAATTTAATTCAAAAGTTAAAAAACACTTTTAGTTTCATTTTAAATATAAATTATACGAGTATGTATGTCTTTTATCAGAAGCGATTTGAACCGGTTGGCCCAGTAACACGATTCTAAGAATATTAGTACATCCAACGTATCTGCTATAGTTAGTTGGAAGATTACACTTTCTTTCATCAATTACTTTCTAACATATTTATACTGCTAATATGTAAATTAAAGAACAAAACTGGCCGTAACAAAAATGAAAGGGACTCAACCGAATTTTGACGGGGATCAGAGACCTGTAAACATTTTTTTAAAGATTTCTGTTTAACAAGGGTATTCAGTAGGTAAACAATTCGCTCACTCCTTTCAAGAACGTCATAAATCAAAATTCGTCAATTTTCAGTTGGGCATGTTTTCGGAATGCCCAAAAAAATTACTATATCCCAGCAGAAGCAGCATATTTTTAACTTAATATTTACCCGCTACAGGGCAGAAAGTGTTGTTTTTGCATTTTGAAGAAAAGGTATTGTTTAATTATTTTTTAAAATAAACTAAATATTTTTCAAATGTAGAAACAACCTTCAGGTTTTACTTAAAAAGATCTGTTGCACAGTAAGAAGTTCAGTAAGTGGCTTTATATTTATTTTAATACATTGTATTATATTTTTAAACTTTAAAAACGTTCTCCTGAAAAATCGAGTTTTTTTATTTATGACGTTCTTGAAAGGAGTAAGCGAATTGTGAAAAGGGAGCCGAGATCCTTAAATTATGTCACCTGTTTCTCCTCCCAATATTTTCTGGCAACCCCTTTATTTAAATCAGCGAATTTATGAATATTATATATTTATCTTTTTCAATAATGGAAAATCATGTTTTCAGTCACTTCGCAGTATGTAAAAATAATCCGGAGTTCGGATCTTGCATACATAAAATAAAAGAGTCTCTGCTAAATAAAACCTTTCTCAATCCATCACAGATGGCTGTTGTGAACTCATATGTACTAGTACTGCGTCGTGAGATTAATGATATATCTAGGAACTCCAAAAATTTGAGTAGTGTGGTTGTCAATAACGGATAGAATGGTGAATGTAGCACGTGTGTAAAGTGATCATTTAACCAGCCTATCACAGGTCATAAGCCCTGTAGATACCTAGACTTCCACATTCTTCTTCATCCATGTAGAGGTGTCAATTTTTTTCAAATAAATCCTTAATGGAGAAAGATTAGTGAACAAGTATTTGGACCCACTCAAAATGTTGTGAATTATATATTTTATTTATTAAACTAGGGTATTCGTGAGGTAAACGATTATGAAAAGGGTAGTATAGATCCTTTACTAATATCATCGCTATATATCTCTCCTCCAAATATTTTCTGGCGACGCTTTTTTTAAATATCAATTAATCGTTGAATCTATGAGTAAGTAAGCCAGAACGGGTCTGCAATTGTGAAAAAGATTCTCTCAAAATATGGATCCGGTCACTCAATCAACGTATACAAACGGATCATTAACATCTGTTCGTTCACAAACAACACGTGTCTACCTACTAATAACGTTTCTTCAAATCACCATAATTACGGATGGCAGAACGAAATCTCAGATCAGTATAATTTTAGCAATCTCAATAAAATTTGAAGGTTGCTTCAATGGTCGTGTGCTGATCTTGTACGATACTTATATGGAGGTATTTGGCGACCCTGACACTTGTCATGAATGAGGTGACAGCGATACGTGTAGTGTATTTCGTAAATAAGAGTCGGTGATAATCAATAGTGCGCAACTTTGTTTCAGGTAATTGACATTTTACTTTTAAGGATTCTTTACAATGTATTTTATTTCATTAAAGTTTGATGCGCGTATCCAAGGATTTTAACCGTTTCAGTGCTGAGATGTTTTTGATTTATGTACGCTAAAATTTCTGAAGACTTTTTTTGGAAAAAATGTCATTTTTTTAGGTGTTTACAAAATCAATAACATTATTCTCAAATATTGATTGATTTTAGTATTTCTTTCTGATATTGGTGAAGAACATCAAACTACTTAAATAAATAATAAAACATAATTTTGTAATAAACGTACTTATACATATATATATTGAAAAATTAATGCAATTTGAGAATAAATAATAATAAAAAAAACAGAAAATTTTCAAGAATATGTCAAGGTCGTGAGAAATTGACTCGTCCTTGAAGTCTTCACTATCGACGCTAATCATCCGATTGATAAACATTCTAATTTCATTGTCACTATCACTAATTTGAGTAAAACAAACATTTTCGTACGATGTTTGACAATCACTTTCAAAATCACTATTGGAAGAATCCGATATTATACGGACGAAAACAATAGATTTTTACAAAAAAAATCTAATTGTCACTAACAAATAGTTGAATTTGTTTATTTGTGAATATTATTGACAAAACGGAACTTTAGAAATGCGGATGCTGCGACACAATCTTCCAGCTCAACGTCGGTATACCGACGGACCGCGTTTTTGGCAAATTATACCATAGTTAACAGTTGTACAAAACAAGAATATTTTAACAATTTTAGACTACATATCAAGAAAAATTCTCAACACTAAAACGGTTAAAGTATAAATTTAACTGGTTGGCCAACCCTGTTCTTTCAATGTTATGTTATACAAGGTTGATCTTAAGATCTTATCCGAAAGAAATAATTTTACGGATTAATTAGCCATGTGAGATATTTTACACCTTGTACCTTGACGGTTCATATTTTATTTTAACGTTTTTGTTTGCATATCTGATTTTTAATTATTAAACACAGTTGTCTATTCTTTTACAACAGTATAATTATTTTATAAAGAATTGCAAAACAAAGTCGATGAATGAGACAAACAAAGTTAAAGTAACAATTTTTCACAGAATACTTGAAACAATACGGAATATCATTTCAATACAAAAATACATAAAATTCATTTATAAAATTATATACTGTAGTATGGGTCGATCGTATAATTTTTTGAATGCGTAGATAAGTATGTAATTTTAAAAATATATATTAATAAATCAGTACTGATTTTTTTAAAGACGTTTGTATTAGAATTACTAATACTTATTGAAAAATAAATAATTTTAAAAAAGCTATACAATTTTTCGATATGCCCAGATTACTTTTTTGTGTTAAACGACTTTGGACGACTGGAACAATACTTTCGCAATCCGATGTGTTGAAAAAAGTAGAAATATTTGAAAACGGAAAAATAAGTACTTTAAATGTATGCAAAAAGAACTCCACCGACAAGACATACAAGGAGGCTTGGTGGGTCTCTGAAAAAAAAATGTTTAAAATTGTTCTTTAAATAAATGTATATAATTTATGTTAATAAAAAAATATACTTTTTTAAATCATAAGTGTCTTACTCAGTGTGGGATAGATTCTTAACGAAAAAGATAATTTAAAAAAATCATTGAGTAATTGAAATAAAATGACGATTTAATACTCTGAATATGTAATATTTGACATGTTCTGGAAGAACACGCTGAATATTCTCAAACCTTACAATTATGTGATTTAAAAAAAATACTAATGATTTTTAAATAATTATTACATGGTTTCCCAAACTATAGGTTGCGAGAGAATATTGAGTAGGCCCACTGTATACGTGAATTTAAAGAAAATAAAAAACAACTAGGGAATCTGAGCATCGACAATATTTAAGACCTTATTTCTCCGAGATAGCTAAGAGTCCCAAAATTGGAAATTTTTGTCAGATGGGTCGAAACCCAGTCAACTTTGGGAATCTAAGAATAATAAATTTTCTTTAAAAAAAAATATTTTGCATTTCACAATAGTCCGCCTCCGTAGTGTAATGGTCAGCACGCTCGGCTACCGTTCTAGAGGATCTGGGTTCGATTCCCAGGGGGGGTAAAATAAATATGAGTAATTTTTTCACTGTAATATTTATTCAATATTACCCTGGACTGGTACCCGAAGCGGAGGGCTGATCACCTTTCCTTCATGTGTAAACGATCAAGATAACACTGCGTTTATATGACGCAGTGCCCTATGCATATCCGCACCCCAGTGGTGCACCACTGGGGTGCGGATAAGGGTTTTATTATATTATTATTTCACAATATACTATAATTACGAGTAAATAAAATTTGTAATATTAATACAAAAAAAGATCCCACAAAGGCAAGGCCTGTGTGTGGGTATACATTTTATTACAGATTTTAATAAAAGGGCACTGGCAAGAATACAATAGATATCAGAAATAAAATAAGGTTAAAAGTGCAAATATAAACTACAAATATTTGAATTTTAACAGAAAACAAAACAATCAAAAATATGAAAATTAAAAAAATAGCAAACGTGTACTATATGAGTTATACGTTTAAAAGAAAAAGGTACTAAGATTTGTTTTTTTTTAATAATAAATAATTTAAGCAAAATTTTAAATTGAAACAATTTTAAATTGAAAATGTTGAATATCTAGATACGGGGATTTACTTTCGAAGCCCGAATAGTAAGTTATATTGCGCGACAGGTCATGACAGCAGTAAGGCGTAAGGTATGCTTACCAGATACGGCGAGGGCAGTAATCCAGAACCAGTGCATCCACCAGTGCAGCGTCATGACGGACTGCGCATGCGCCGGCCGAGGCCGACTCCACCTGGGAAACCAAATTCACCTTTAAACACTCATACATAATAAATAATAATAGCCTTGGGCGATCACTTTTAGCCGATTAAGGTCATTATCGAGAGATAATTTGGTTAAAAACCGACAAAAAAATGTTCGATTAAAACTAACTAACTAATTAATCATCACGGCGCTTCTCTGCACGGGTAGGCAGAGAGAATAGGACGCCACACCAATGTGTCTTTGCACACAATCTTCGTCTCGTACACAAACATCTTCAAATACACGCCAATTATTCCGACTTTCAAGTATTTCATATACTTGATCATGGCAAGTTTTCCTCGATCTTCCTCTGCTTCTATTGCCAACCACGTTCACCTTATAAATCTGTTTAACTATCCTTTCTTCACTCGTTCGATTCACATGCCCAAACCACGTAGCACACCTTTCTTACTTTTTCGATAATGCTTATCCCAGCCTTACATTCTTTCCTGGTCTTTATTTTCTTGACGCCATAGCGGCGACACTCGAGTAGTACAGCAAACCATGCATGCCGCCTCTATGGCGGCACTCGAGTACTAAGGGTTGAAATTCAAAGAGCCTAAGCTTATAATCAATTAAAGTTTTTTGTTTACATTATAAATGTTATTTTATGATGAAAGCGATATTTGTTATCGGTAGAAAGAAAGTTGAAATGGAAATTCTACAATAATGAAGTCCAGTGCATTTTAGCTTGAATCCCCCATTCTATGATGGAAATATTTATAAATGAGTTTTTATAATATTATGGTAACAGGTAACATTAAACTATGCTGCTCACTCCTTTCAAGAACGTCATATATAAAAAAAACTTGATTTTTCAGGAGAACGTTTTTAAAGATTAAAAATATAATACAATGTATTGAAAATAAATATCAAGCCACTTATTTAACTTTTTACTGTGCAACATATCTTTTTAGGTAAAACCTGAAGGTTATTTCTCCATTTGAAAAATATTTAGTATATTTAAAAAAAAAAAATTAAACAACACCTTTTCTTAAAAATACAAAAACAACACTTTCTGTCCTGTAGCGGGTAAATATTCAGTTAAAAATAGCCCTTTTTGCTGGGATATAGTACATTTTTTGGGCATACAGAAAACATGCACAAATGAAAATTTAGGATTTTTGAATTATGACGTTCTTGAAAGGAGTGAGCGATGTGTGTACATAGATGGTTGTTTTACCTCAAACGATAGAAAAATGCGATAGCAAATACCTCATTGCTAGGGATGTTATCAAACACTCGGCGTGTTTTTTGTAATTAGTCAAAGATATGTGTGTTCATAGCTGATAATAATAAACAATAGATAAATATAATGCATTGGATAACCTCACCGATTAAACAAACAATGATGTAATATTTCATAAGGCTGGTTATATAAATTTGGGTTACAACATTTTAACACAAACACAATGGATTTATATTCATTTTTTATTAATTGATTCGGCAGTCAGTCAATCTATACATTTTAAAAAAAAAAATATTTGGTAAATACCAATATTTCTTAAAATCTATTGTGACACGTACTTCGATGCATTTCCGCATTATTTTCGGTGTTTGAATATGATGCTGAATGCATCGAAATGCTTGGCACAATTTAAGGAAATAGCAGTATTTACCAAAATTTTTTTTATTAAAAACTATTTATTTTCACGTAGGAAAACGGTTATATGTGATATATTTTATGCTGAGACCTCCCTCAGAGTAGTATGTATTAACCCTTATCACTCGAATGCCGCCATTGAGGCGGCATGCGTGATTTGCTGATTTATTCGAAATCCGCCGCTATACTACAAATATTTAAAAAAAAACAGTATATATGAAAAAAAATGAGAAGTATACTTTAAGGTACTCTATGGCGGCAATAAAATAAAGTATTATTTATGAATATTATTGAAAATTTGTTTTTTTTTTACTTTTCGTTTCAAACACATTGTTTAATTTTTTATATAACAGAATAATGAACAAGTCCGTTTAAAAAAGAATATATTTATGATATTAACTGTATTAAATTTGGTTACAGCCATGATTTTTAGATTTATTAGTTTATGAATTGAGAATAATAAATTATTTTTATTTTGATAAACAATGTTGGGAATATAAAATATTTAAATTAAAAATAAATAAACATTATCATATTACCTATGTTTTGGTCTAACAAAGCGACCATTCTCTCAAATTAGTGTTAATTTCATGGATTAAATTGATAGAATGGCGTAAACGACCTCCAATAAAGGCGGAAGCAAAATTCTAAACCGATTCAACTAGGAAAGAAAATATGTCGGTAATACAAGCATAATTTGGAATCGCATAGTTTTTTTAGTCAAGCTGGAATAAAGAGTTATAAATATATTAACGGCCTTATAAAATACGTAATAATTATAAGAATTAATAGTTTTTCACGCAGTTGCAGATATATTTACATATGTTAAATAAACATGACAATAAATAATTTTAGACATTTACGACAATAATTGCAATATTTTCATAATGTACCTAATTATTGTAGACTTCCAGATATTGTATAAAAATAATAAGGGTCATCCGCAAAGAAGTATTTATTCCCTTATATATTTTTTACCACAAACTCTTTAACAAATTAAATATTTACAAAATTAGATTTTTTGAAATGTAGGAACGAATCACATTACCCCGATTAAAATTTTGGTAACGAACAATATTTTATCCGCCTTAATAGTGTAGTAGTTAGTGCATAGGCTACCACGCGGGAGGTCCCTGGTTCGATTTCGAGGTGGTCGAAATAAATACATGAGTTTTTTCAATCTAATGATTATTCAACATTACCCTGGACTGGTACCTGAAGCACAGGACTTATTAAAATGCGCTCGTATGATTAACAGTCAACTTGAAATTTCAATCAATCAATCAATGTGATTTAATGCCTTATGCACTATTGGGGGTGGATGAGTGTTAATGATGAAACGTAAACGTTCAATTTTTCATTTTGAAATTATTGTTATTTACAAGATGAAAATCTTTGTTTTTTTTTAACAATAGTATGTCAAAAAATATTTATGTATTTAATTTTATACATACATTATTCGTAAATAAACATGTTCTATTTTTCAAAATAAAGGTTACAATATCGTTATATTACTAGAAAGAGTTTCTAATTCATAAAAGACTCTTATGAAGAGTGAGACCCATACTAATGTAACAAAACGATATGCTAAATTTGAAAGTCACTACTTTTAATGCATTTGTTTTTTGGGCATTGAAAAAGCACCTTTCACATAAAATAATTTGACGATCAGTATTTTAAATTAATTTTGCAATAAAATAAGATGACTGCAGTGAGATTACCAGTTACCATAGCTAAAAGCAAACTTCGACTTCTGACCGAGATTAATGTAAAAACTTAAGTGCGGAAAACAAGTTTCTCCGAACTTCTTATATCCGTTCTTTCACTTCACTAACATTGAACTTTGCCGGGACTTTTACTATCAAGTCGGGTGACTTAATCAAACTCCAATATGATTTCGTCGTCAGCCATTACATACTCGTATAGTAGGTACGGGTTTATTATGTATTAGACGGGTTAACGAACTATGCCCGACACGATCTTGCCGAATGTAGTTTTAACAATATGATCGAATACCAACAAAGAAAGTGAAAACATCACCTCAGGACTGTATGGATTGAAAAAATGTGCATTGAAAACGATAAGAAAGCGATGTTTTCTGACTCACAATAAACCAGAGAGAAAAATTATTTCTACTATAAAGGATTTTTTCCATAAACGAATACGGAGTTGAAATCTCGGTAAGTGGTTATATACCACCGTATATAATATTTTGTGAAAATGTCTGACTGCAAAGTTCAAACTGATACAAATATTTAAATAAAATATATGAAAGCATACGGTTCTCTAAAAGTAACAATTAAAATATTTTGTACTGACATTTCTTGGTGGAACTGCATTTTATAGAATAAAATAACAACTAAGTATATGGGTTTTCCCACTTAAATTTTATTTGACCAGCGACCAGTGTCGATGATGTGAAAACTCGTTCGCTGATCAAATAAAATTTATGTGGAAAAACTATATAGTAGTTATTAAAAAAAAAAATTAACACATAACATCGATAAAATGTAAACAAATAAAAATGTGAATGTTCGTTTAATCATAATCTTAAATCTCCTAAAGTTATTCACAGGGTTGAAATTTTAACAAAAGATTGCATTCGAATACGCGCGTGTTTATAGGTGACATGTCTTTTTACCGGTGGTGACAGGTTAAAGCATTTTTTAAACAGCTTTTTTAACAGCAATGACAGCGACATCTGATCATTACAGCAACACACGTAATACTAAACATTGCTCCCGTTTTTGTATTGAAACAAAAAGTTTTTTTTTCAAATAAATATATGGTTATCAAGAGTTGTTGAAAGATAAGGAGTTATATAAAATACAAACATATTTTTTCAATGTGTATGTATTCTTAAAAAAATCTTATTACAAAATAAATTAAACAATAAAATATGCGTGGAAACACGTCTAGCCATCAGAGCGGTCGAACGCGTTCTAATTTAAACGTTCGAGATCTAGGCCTTAATATTATATAATGTAACTCTTTAGGGGTAGAGATTAAAGTAATGGTCCACAAATCTATTTTAATGTGTTTTTCTAACTATTTTGTATCATAATTTGGACAGCGGACGGCAAAATGTGCCGGGAAATTTATGTACCCGATATATTTATCACCACAATCTAGTGACAAAATTGTTGATGTCTTCGAAGGATGCTTACAACTTACAATGTATGTACAGTAATTAAGCTCCCATATATTAATGGAATATGGCCCATTAAGTACACAGTAAACCGATCGTCATTTTGAGCAGCACTTTGGGTCGCAGCTTTCAAATAAATTTATGTGAATTTAAGTAGTATAATGGATTTTTAACTTAAAACAAAGTTTAATACAATATTTAAAACCAAAATGAAATGAAGCTTTACGTAAGCAATACCGACTGCTCCTTTTTCTTACCTACAATCAGTCAGACGTTCATTGGATTATGAAGCCCGTCTGAATATTGAAATGTATTTAAACAATTATTTTTTGACATCTCAACAAAGATAAAGAAGAATATGGAAGTCTGGGCATTTATAGGGCTTACGACCGTCAGAGGCTGGTTTAAGTAATAACTTTACACACGTGTAACATTTAACAATTCTACCCATGATTGACAACCAAAGTATTCAAATTCTTGGAAGTTCTATAGATATGATCAAAATTTGAAACATTGTACAAGAATCACTAGAATTTTCACTAGAGACATATATTGTATATTCGTGAGATGAAAGAAGCTTTTTATTGAGCAGAAACTCTTTCATTAGTATGTGAGGTCCGAATCCTGGATTATAATCACATACATACATACAATTAAAACGCCAGAAAATATAATTTTCATATTTATTTATCAGCTTATAATTTGACCAGTTAATTTATTAACAACATTTTGATTGTGTCCAAATATTTGTTCAGAAATCTGGATTATCTGTAATTATAGGATCATGATTATAATTTTTATTTTCTTCATCTATGTTGAGATGTCAAAAAAAATAATAACCCTATAATTCGAGACAATGCAGATTGGGACACACTCAAAATGTATTTAAAGATACAATTAACACGAAATTTTCATCAGCGGCCAGTGATGTCATCACGTACCGCCTATTATCTGCGGTAAAATATGGAAATGTACACAACATCCATGTGACACAATGCGGAAAGTGCTCCCAATGAAATTGAAACAAATATATTTTTTCTAAAACATGAAACAATAGTGCAACTAATTTTCTTGTTCCGGTCACTTTTGCGCGAGGCAAATCATTTCAAGTAGAGATCACGGGGTTATGCAGTGAGCAGAGAACATGGAGTTGCGATCACCGTACCGTGATTCCACCCACACACAATGACGAAAGAGAATAGAGAAGAATAACACGAACACGAGATAAGAAAAGTACAATACCATATAGTACTCCTACGGGACTATTCTTTACCACTTCCGTTCATACTAGAAGAATTTTCTATTCATTTTTAATTAATGTTTTACTCAGTAAATACCACTATTTCTTAAAATCTACTGTGACACGTGTTTTGATGCATTCCGCATCATTTGAATTTTCTATTATTCGCGATAATAATGGGCATACATAAGCCATGATATTAAAAATTATAATGCAATTTTAAAATACCTGCTTAGAATCATATACGAGTATATCGTAGTCGTACAGGAGAAAGTGACTAACTACCAAAACGTAAAATGTTCAGGAGGGCCATTTAAGTAACTTTTGCTAGGCAAGAAAATAAACACCAATGCAGTTAGTCATTTTTACCACGTCAATATACTATACTTCTAAGTTCAAAATCCTTTGGGATGTTTTCAGGGCAATATTAAGCTAGTAAGATATCAAATGGTCAATGATCACGTTTTTGTAAATAAATGCACTTGGTCACTTTCTCCTGTATGACTACGATATATAGATTTAGATAGCGATTTCGTTTTAATTTTTATTTCAAATCAGTACCTATCAGCGGAACATAAAACATGATTTTGATCATTATTAGGCAATTATAAAATACTAAGTACCTACTACTCTTATCTGAGTAAGTGTACCTATACAGTTAGACAAGCTCGTCTTAAGAAGACAGAATTCCACGTATCGCCCTTCAAGGTAACCCTGAAGGTTGCAGACCCCCAGGCAGACCTCCAAAAAGATGGAAAGACAGCTGGGGGGAGTCAGCATCCCAAGAGCGACATGCGGAGACACAAAAAGATCCCTAGGATCTACAAAAAGAAGAAGAAGAAGTCTTAAGCATGCTCAAAAGCATTATTTATTACTAGAATGTCAATCTGTACCTTTAGTACTTGTACCTAAAGTATTTGTACCTTTATGGTCAACGGCATAGAATGTGGAAAGCAAGGGGAAACTACCACATGAAAAATGCATAATGGATTCCCAAAAAAAACAAGCATGGAGAATTCTTCAGTTACATATTTCAGAGGCAAAATAGTCCTCTGCTTCCTACGATTGCAGAAGACACGTGCAAAGGCAAAGGCACAAACTACAGAGGACGACCTCGCTTGATCTACATGGACCAAATTATCTCCGACATACGAGCGGAGGATAAACTCTGACCATGAAAGAAGCAAACCAATCATAACATAGATTGTAACCCACGAAGAAGAGAATTTGTATTTATACTTTAAGCCATCAACGTAAAAGTAGCGGAATAGCTCTACTCTGGTATAACGTTCTTCACGGTGGTTGGCTTCCGCAACAGACGGCGCAAGTGTCAATGGTTGGTCGTTGTTACATTATTCCTCAGCTTCGGTTCTTACTTGCTCGCGCCCCGTGACTCCATTCTGCAGACGCAGCTGCTATACACAGCGACGTGACGACGACACGGTCAACTGATTCTGGTTCATACGGCTGGGTAGCGTTCGGTACCCGTTACACCAAAACCCGAATATTACTATATTACTGACCCTCGCACGCATTCCTTAAAAAAAACGCTCTTTTAGCACGTCTCATAACCTAATACATGAAAATAATAACGCAATATACCATCAATGATTGACCGCAATTGGTATAGATTTTTTTATCCATGGCGAATTAGACACAACTACTTTTTTTTAGTTTTGATTTTTGGCACAATTGATCATAGAACCCTTGAAGTGTCAACCAGCCTCTTGACAGATATGCTCCTTAGAGTCTTCTTTTTTGACACTCTGAGCGCGTTATTTGTTACTGCGGTGTTCGCTCTGTATTTGATCCCATATATGCATGGTATGTCGTGATGGGTCGCACACAAGTTTTATACATTTTAATTTTGCTACCGATCTTCAGGGTTTTTCCATAAAATATATAAGTAACGTTTATATTAACGAGGAGAATGGAACCATCCAGAATCCCCTACATTACACTGTACGGCCAACCACATGGTAGACGACTCCCGGGCAAACCACCAAAGAGATGGGTCGATAGCTGGGAATAGACATCGCAGGAGGCTAATCCCTCTTAAAAAACAGGCCACAAGGCCTACAAGGTGAAGAAGAAGAAGAAGAACGTTTATATCTTAAAATGGAAAAAATATATAATGAATAAATAAAGTAACGAAAGCTCTAGAGTGGTAATTTAATACATTTCCCATGATTTCATCTCGAATTTTACAATCAAGTTACCACGATCACAAATGTAAAACATCAAAGATTACCACACAGGGAACTGTAGCCACGATCACGCCGAGAAAGGAATTAGCATGAAGCAGCCAGACTCGCAAACGCGAATCTGATTATTGCTCAAAGGATCATAAAGTTATTTCTGATCGTGTAATTTGGCTGGGAGTACAGTGACGAGCGTGACAAGGGCAGGAAGCTCACCCCTGGGGGATGAAATTGCGCAGGGACTCGTTAAAAGTCTTCGCAAATTTAATATGACATATTTGTGGGAATATTAAATTAGGTTGAGGGTAAGAAATACATTTCAGCTTGATTTGCGTTAACTAATGAGTGATAAAACTGATATTTCATTAATTTCGTGCGTTTCAACAAAATTATTCTATTATTTTTTGACATCTCTTCAAAGATGAAGAAGAATATGGAAGTCGGGGCATTTACGGGGCATTTAGATTTTGTGAACAAGTATTTGGACACACTCAAAATGTTGTAAATAAATTAAATAAGCTTTAAATAATAAAAACGAAAATGTTATTTTCTGGCGTGTCTCATGTGTGTGATTATAATCCAGGATTCGGACCTCACATACTAATATAAGAGTTTTTGCTTGATAAAAAGCTTCTTTACATCTCACCAATAGATGTCTCTAGTGAAGTTCTAGTGATTCAAGAACAAGGTTTCTAAATTGGTTCATATATACAGAACTTCCAAGAATTTGAGTAGTGTGGTTGTCAATAATGGGTAGAATTGGTGAATGTTACACGTGTGTAAAGTGATCACTTAAACCAGCCTATGACGGTCGTCAGCCCCGTAAATGCCCAGACTTCCTTATTCTTCTTCATCTTTGATGAGATGTCAAAAAATAATATGAAAATAACTCCTGTAATTGGAGATAATCCAGATTTTGTGAACAAGTATTTGGACACACTCAAAATGTTGTGAAATAATTCTACACTTGATATACATGAAATTTTCATAATTTAAATTTAAAATATGAATTTGTTGTTCCGCTATTTGTGATTTGATTTTGATATTGAACCATATAAAAGAAAATTTGGATATAAAAAGTTGTTCATCAAGCAAAAACTCTTTAATTTGTATGTATGAAGTGATCACTTAAACCAGCCTATGACGGTCGTAAGACCCGTAAATGCCCAGACTACCATATTCTTCTTCATCTATGTTGCGATGTTAAAAAAAAAACAGTAAAAAGATAACTCATACTTGGAGATAATCCAGATTTGTGAACAAGTATTTGGACACACTCAGAGTGATGTAAATATAATCATTTACCAATGATAGTTACGAGAGATATAAAAGAACCGTAACCAGGCTTGCAGAATCGGTTTGATACTCTTAATTTCAGATTTCCGAGTTTCAGGTTGGTGTTGACTTTGATGATATAAAGAATAGAGATATTACATAAAGTGATAAGATACACTTTCTCATTTCCAGCGCAAGTTTCGCACGCACTGGCAAAACGGCAATCGGAATGCCAATTTAAACAGAACACAAACGTAACAACAATCATTCAAGAACTCGGCGACCAACAACATACCGGCACGATAGTACTGCCATTCTGTCAACAGTGATAGAAATGCACCAAGTTTGGGTATTTATTTATCCACAAGCATCGGTTGGAAACTGACAAAAATTTGATATAAAATACTGCTAAATAATAAGGGTTGTATTAACAACATTTTGAGTGTGTCCAAATACTTGTACACAAATCTGGATTATCTCCAATTATAGAAGTAATTTTTCATGTTATTTTTTTACATCTCATCAAAGATGAAAAGGAATATGGAAGTCTGGGCATTTACGGGCCAGACGACCGTCATAGGCTGGTTTAAGTTCTCTAGTGAAGTTCTAGTGATACAAAAACAATGTTTCAAAATTGGTTCATATACTTATATGGAAATTCCGAGAATTTGAGTAGTGTGGTTGTCAATAATGGGTAGATTTGGTGAATGTTACACGTGTGTAAAGTGATCACTTGAGTCAGCCCCGTAAATACACAGATTTCCATATTCTTCTTCATCTTTGATGAGATGTCAAAAAATAAAACTGTATTTTATAGTATCACTTGCAATTTTATTTAATTATTCAATTTCCAGTACAGAATATAAATGATTTTTTTTAAAGGATTGGTTTTTAAACATGCTCCGGATGCTACGAATTCAATGGACAGCTAGACGCACCAACGAGTCTATTCGCCAGCAACTACACTTGGATGGCTTGACTCTGGCCAATGTCTGTACCCGACAGATTTTCCAGTTTTTTTGAGACGTTACGCGTGGCAACGAGGATAGCCTGGAACGACTGGTTGTGATCGGCAGCCAGAGGGAAAGAGAGGGAGAGGAAGATCCCCACGATGGACCGATCAAATTAAGGCAGCAGCAAGCACCTCGGTGGTTGAAGCGCTACGTGCAGCGCAGTCAAGGGATAACTGGAGAAGAGTCATTGCTTTCACAAGGGTCACAACCCTTAGTAATGAGGAATAAGGCGGAGAGGGTTTTTAAACTTGCAACATTGTTTCTACAGACTGTAAATTTGACAGTTGACAGTTGAGTCTTTACGTTTTGCCATTTCACCATTAATAGACTGCATGACCATTATGCGCGTCGTAGGTTTGGTGAATGGGCCAAAAACAATATTCAGCTTGATCATCTTATTTAACGCAAAGTCTTGTTCACCGATGAGGCACATTTTTGATCAAATGGCAATAAGCAAAATTGCCGTGCGGAAAAAAACCCAGAAGCCTTTGTCGAGACGTCCTTACATCCATTAAAAGTCACTTTTTGGTGTGCTTTGTGGGCAGGTGGAATCATTGGCCACTATCTTTTTAGAGACGATGCCAATGGAGAGCGCTACAGAATCATCATTACTGACTTCTTCGTACCTCAGTTGAATGGCATTGATGTGACAGAGCTGTGGATCAATTCATTTCAGTAAATTTGAATTTGTATATCTCTAAAAAACACCCTTTATATATTTATTTATGTACCATGAAATGATGAGAAATGAAGTCTAAAGAAAAATGTAAAAACAAATATAAATTAAATTGAAAATACAGCAAAGTTGTTGATATGTAGCATTAGTTGATCAAACAGGAGACTGGCCAAATGTTTATTTAAAGCCGAACTCACTCGAGATGTGTTTGCTTTCAATATGTCTGAAGAAATATCGTATAATGGACATTGTCTAACCCTGTATGTGTATTTATAAGAAGCATCGTTAGCAAGTTTGCAAGGTTATAAGTACGTGACAATACGTGAAACACGATAACGTAACGAGTATGTACGTGCAAATACAATGAAACTAATGTTCTCTACACACAAGAATGTGAAGACAATTGCGTCATAAGAAATTGAAGATGGTAAAATACATATTCGACTAACCCTTATTACTACTCGATGGTGCATAGGGCACTGCTATATATTTATATACGATGATTTACTATGACTTTTTTCAATAGACTTTCATTGACACATTACGCTTGAGTTGTGTTGACTGTCATGGTAATTTTGTTCAGTATTGTTTGACATTTCGTCATGGAGAGACATAAAGCGCTTGTCCACTACACGGAATTTTACCGTCCGGCAGTCAGGTTTTTTTTTATAATAAATGCGACTACGACAGTTAAGCGTGATCGAATTTACGCGCAACGTGATCACGCACCGATCAAGAGCACCGAAAGATGGACAAAAGCACAAGCCAATCCAAGCCAATCATCCGTTTTATCACACTAATTGAAGTGCCGGACGGTAAAATTCCGTGTAGTGCACAAACGCCCTTACACCGCAACAACGCTTACAAATTGTTCAATTTTAAGATACCACGATTAATTTTAATTTTTCGACTTTAATTGAGAATTAAAACAACAACGTAAAACCTAAATTTAATTCACATTAAATCAGAAGATAACAGCTCCAAAGCTGTGTAAATTACGCAGAATTTCGTAGTTCTAACTCAATAATAACAATAAATAAATAATAAAAACCCTTATCCGCACCCCAATGGTGCATAGGGCACTGCGTCATATAAACGCCGTGTTATCTTGATCGTTTACACATGAAGGAAAGGTGATCAGCCCTCAGCTTCAGGTACCAGTCCAGGGTAATATTGTATAAATATTACAGTGAAAAATCACTCATATTTATTTTACCCCCCCTGGGAATCGAACCCGGATCCTCCAGAACGGTAGCCGAGCGTGCTGACCATTACACTACGGAGGCGGACACTAACTCAATACACTACTTATTTTTAAATGATATAAAAATACCGATATAAAAATCATTTCATAATAAAATGACAATTGACCAACAGATTACGAAAAAAGTGAAGAAAAAATACGACAAATGAAACGAGTTATATAATCGTTTCTTTGCTCAGAGAAAAACTGCATAACTCGCTTATTTACAAGTTAATTTATTTCGTTTATAAAATTTTACATGGACCCATAAAATCAGTGATGTGTCACAGAGTTGGTCTGGTTTCGTTGACTTTTGGAGCAATTAAATAAGTATTTAATGGTTTTTGAAAGAGAAGAATGCAGATCTGAATGTGAAATATTGGTAAACGGAGAGATTCTGGAACAGGTAGATGATTTCGTGTATTTAGGTAGTATGTTTTCTAGGGATGGAAAGATTGATAAAGATATAGAAAGGAGAGTGAATGCTGGGAACAAAGTGAACGGTGCACTGAAATCAGTTATAGCAAATAAAATCCTATCAGCGGAAGCTAAACTGGCAGTGCACAACGGAGTCCTGGTTCCAACTCTAATGTATGGAAGTGAAACATGGAGTTGGCAAAAGAAGGATGAAAGTAGACTGAATGCAGTCGAAATGCGATCTCTCAGAAGAATGTGTAACAAAACGATGTATGATAGATGTGCGAATAGTGAAATAAGGAAGGAATGCAAAGCTGAGATAAGCATTATCGATAAAATTAAGAAAGGTGTGTTGAGATGGTTTGGACATGTAGAACGAATGAGTGAGGAAAGAACGGTAAAACAAATTTATGAGGCGAATGTTAGCGGGAAAAGAAACAGAGGAAGACCGAGAAAAACATGGCACGATCAGGTATGCCAAATACTTGAAAGTGGTCAGGTTAGGAGTCGTAACAATCGGCGGGTATGTATGAGGAGATGCATGAACGTGGAAGAGGCGAAGAATGTTTGCAAGGACAGAGTGGTGTGGCGCTCTATTCTCTCTGCCTACCCCTGCGGGAAAGCGGCGCGATGGTTAGTTAGTTAGTTAGTAAATAAGTATTTTTTTAAATTCTCGTTGTTAAAATACATTTTGACTCTGCTAATGTATAGAAATTAACATACAAATGTATTTCCAACAAAACTTACCAAAACTTTAGGTGTCGAAGGAATACCGAATAATTGTTTATCCTTACCTGAAAAAAGAAGAAAAAAGACGTTAAGAAACATGTTTAAAAGTAATAAAATTAAATACAACACTCTCCTTGTCATTCATCGTTCACTTTGTGTAATGCCACTTTAAAGTGGTATTACACTAAGTGAACGATGAATGATAAGGAGTGTTATATTACCATACCACAAAGTTAACAATGCTTTTAATATACAAAATAAATATACATATTATAAAAATACATATTTAGCATTTTGAAGAAAAGGTATTGTTTAATTATTTTTTTAAAATGTAATAAATATATTTCAAATGGTGAAAAAACCTTCAGGTTTTACCTAAAAAGATCTGTTGCACAGTAAAGAGTTCAATAAATGGCTTGATATTTATTTTTAAAACATCGTATTATATTTTTAAATTTTAAAAACGTTCTCCTGAAAAATCAAGTATTTTTGATTTATGACGATCTTGAAAGGAGTGAGCGATATGTATAAATGTTTAGAAATTGTATTATTTTGTACTTAAAAATGTAACTATATTAAATAAATAAATGAAAATAAAATAAAATAAATTCTTCATACTTAATCTCTACTCTATACTTCGTCTTGAATACTTCACGAAAGGGGAAGATTCAGGAGGGATGCATTAGCATAAATCAGGCCGCTAAACGGCCTCGCCGAGCACCAGGGGATAAGGAGAGGGTGGGTGTGCTCCAGGGACAATTAATGGGATAACTTATGGGACGATCCCGACAATGCATTAAAGAGGACTTGAGCACAACAGCGAACGGAGCAAGTTTCGTGAAGAGAAAAGGGGTTATATCGAGCGTGTGCATTATTGTGTGATATTTAATGACTAGCGGGTGAAACGTAGATTAGGAAATCGCGGATGTAGGAAGAAAGAAAAAACGTGAACGTTTCTCGAATTACGTACCTGCTATAACTACTTCGTCTGTTAAAAATATAAACGCTACGTAAGATGGATCGAACAAAAATACAGACAAAGTTAATAAAAAATATATTTACATAAAGTTAGTTTTTTTGTCGCTCATAATTTAAAATTAATTTTTTTAACATAAAATCACACAATTTAAAAATAAGCATGGATTTTTTTCTTCATATTTTTATTATTATTTATTTAATTTATTTGTTAATTAAATATGTACATATAAATACATACATATATGTATACATTTATTTGGAAATTCGTAAACATAATCAACTTATAAAAAGAGATCCACCAAGCCACCTTTTGTGTCTTGTCGGTGAAGTTCTTTTTACATAGGTTTAAAAAAAAACTATTTTAACATAATATACACACAAAAAAGAAGGGAAATAATTTAAAATAAAAACTATTGAACAATTTTCCCAGTATTAACTCTTGATCATTTACCCATTCCTTTATTTTGCCTTTTGTCCATATGCTCGGAACTACATATATTTATTGAAGTGTGCTGCTTCCATATTTATTGTTCACTCTTGGGACCATCACCCTTCATTGTGGGGGAAGCGGGAATCTAACAATATAATATATTGTATCTAACAATAGAATATTACATTTAGCGATAAGACGAAACAAACCAAACCCAATATCATGTAATTCTTTATTCCTAACTAACTAACCATCACGCCGCTTCTCCGCAGGGGTAGGCAGAGAGAATTGATCGCCACACCACTCTGTTTTTGCAAACATTATTCGCCTCTTCCACATTCATGCATCTCCTCATACATACCCGACCATTATTACGACTCCTGACCCGGCCGCTTTCAAGTTTTTAACATACTTGATTGTGCCAAATTTTCCTCGGTATTCCTCTGCTTCTTTTTCCAAATACATTCGCCTCATGAATTTGTTTAACCGTTCTTTCCTCACTCATACGTTCCACATGTCCAAACCATCTCAACACACCTTTCTTAATTTTATCGAAAATGCTTATCTCTGCCTTGCATTCTTTCCTTATTTTATCATTCGAATATCTATCAAACATCGTTTTGCCACGCATTCGTCTGAGGAATCGCATTTCTTCGCATTAGTCACCTGAATTGTTTTATGCATTTTGGTGAATTGGTCCGAATTCGCGCCACCGCACGTGAATTCGGACAGGCATATTCATCCAGATTATGAAATATCCCAAATATATCCCCGAAATGAATTTTCACTAATTGGAATTCCAGGCCGAATAACCGCAGCGGTTTAATTTATACGGATTAAGCTTGGAAATTTTAATTTGGTCGCTACAATAAAATTACAGAATTTACACGCAGTAGTTGGTGAACCCTCTCAAACTTTGGACCACCAAACGAATGGGAAAATTAGAATACAACTTAATTTCATACGAGTATTTATATTCAAATAATGTTGTCGAAATAGCGCCCATTTTTATTTCTGGTTGTACCCAAATTCTTCTAATTTAAACAAGAACAATAATACTAATTTGAGAATTGTGGTTGACAATCATGGGTAGAATTGGTGAATGTTACACGTGTGTAAAGTGATAACTTAAACCAGCCAATGACGGTCTTAAGACCCGTAAATGTCCAGACTTTCATATTCCTCTTCATTTATGTTGATGTCAAAAAATAATAATATTTTATAATTCACCATCAAATTTCTTCTAAAAACCACGTCGCAGATTGGTTACCTTTCAAATTAACGTATAGAACTCCGATAGCCAATATTCTGGCTTTTGAACGTTTGGTTGCTAGCTCCGATAGCCAATATAGTGGCTTTCCCGAGCGGTAACTTTGAACCTTGGTTTTCCCCATTTACCGATAACATTCTGTGTCTTTTATTTCACAATGGTGTACATAAAGGTTTAAATATTCCTTTAAATGTTTTAATATTTAAAATACATTAAAGGATTAGCTTATATATTGTTTCTTAGAATTATTACATCAAATTACACGCATTAAAATAAGTAAATTAATAGAGAGGTTTGGCACGAGTGAGTATTTAGCCATCTAAGATCTCTTATCTCGGCGATGACGGAGCAACTCTTTATGTAAATCTGTGTGTGAATCACTTTTATGAATTGCCGAGACGATGAC
The DNA here is from genome assembly GCF_059751285.1 of Brachycentrus maculatus. Taxonomy (NCBI): domain Eukaryota; kingdom Metazoa; phylum Arthropoda; class Insecta; order Trichoptera; family Brachycentridae; genus Brachycentrus; species Brachycentrus maculatus. Next base: position 3,195,577 of record NW_028280760.1, on the reverse strand, counting down.
CTACCTTAAAATTTGGGAAACGTAGTATGAATCAGATATCCTTTACATAATGCCGGTAACGTGTGAGACATTTATATCGGAAACAATGTGAAATTCTAAAGTTTACTTTTTTGATATGACAATATTCAATAATCGTAGTTAGACAATTCGTAGAAAATACTTACGACACCTTAAAGGCATGGAAAACTATAATAATTATTTGTCGATACGGTCATGAGATTTGTATGCATTATTGGCCAGAGAGTAATTCAAGTTCAAACTGTAAATGCAATAAATAATGCATATTAAAATATTATTTTACTTTTAACTGATGTTTCGAACCCCAGATTTGAATGTTGTCTGTAGACACTGTCGCTGATATAAATCAGTGAATATTATCCATACGGATTATATTGCAGAAGATTGCATCATCACTGAACGCAATTTTCTCCCTTAAATAACCATCGATAACAAAAAAAAATTATGTATACAATTATTTTAGTGTATATTTTAACATGTTTAATTCGTAGCTCTTTTAACCTGTTGACCGTGTTTAATTTTATATCGGATGACACAGGCACTGTGTATAATACATCCCTGGTTAGAATATTTTTACAGCAGAAAAGAACTTTTACAGCAGAAAAGCACTTATTTTTACAGCAGAAAGAAGCAGAAAGAAAGAAGAAAAAATCAACGAAGGAAAAATCAAATGAGAACCTAACCTAAATTTGCTTACTTCAATATTAGCAAAATTATAGATTTCATTCACATTCAGCACAAATAAAACATGAAACAGGCACAACATATCCACACACACAAGCGACAGAGGTAGCGAAAAAGGAGTACGATTGTGAGACAGTCAATCAATTTAAACAACTGGAGTAACGATTGATAAGAAGTTAGGACGGGGTGCCCATACCAAGAAATTTAATATCAAAAGGTAATTAAAAATTCAAACGTGATTTTAAGCGCCCGAAATAATGAGGAATTCAACCATAACGTTAACAGTTAAACGTAGCAACAGATGCATCAGTTTAACTAGGACAGGCATAAAATTCAGTAGCGGAAGCGTGACGATAAGACCCGATTAATTCTGAATTATAGACAACACGACGCCAGTAGGCAGGTGTTACAATATTATAACAAGACAAGTATAATGACGCTTTTTATCGTGAAATTTGCGGACGATTATTTAACATTGTGCTAATAAATGCTTAAATTTATGTAGTAAAATTGAGTCCGGCTATTAATCGTTAAAGAAAAGTCAGTCGAGTAATAAAGCGTTAGACTGAAACAGCGAAAAAAATGTTTCTTCTTCCTCTTACTCTTCATTACTGAGGGTTGTGACCCTTGTCGAAGCAATGACTCTTTTCCAGTTATCCCTTGACTGCGCTGCACATAGAGCTCCAACCACCGAGGTGTCTGCTGCTGTCTTAAATTGATCGGTCCATCGTGTGGAGGATCTTCCTCTCCTTCTTTTCTTCTTCAGGCTATCAATCACAACCAGTCGTTCCAGGCTATCGTCATTGCCACACGCAAAGTGTCAAAAAAACAGAAAATTCTGTCGTATACAGACACTGGCCAGAGTCAAGCCATCCAAGTGTAACTCCTGACGAATGGACTCGTTAGTGCGTTTAGCTGTACATGGGATTCGGAGCATCCACCACCAACACCACATTTCGAAAGGGTAAATTTTTCTCCTTTATGCTGCTTTTATGGTCCACGTTTCAACAGCATAGAGAAAAATGAAGTGGACTCAGCTCCTTACAAGCTTTATCTCGCTGTTCATCACACCCCGGTTTTTCCCGATTTTGTGTAGCTTAGACATGGGGTAATCTGAAGTAATCAACACTTAAGAACCGCATTATCACTCATTCAAATACATTGAAGCGACTTCTTTTCCCCGTTAACTTTTATTTCATACATGTTCAAATTTTTTTTCAAATTTCATGTACGTTTTCTGTCGAAGCGTTGTGTTTAGTTTTTATAAGTCACTGTACTGAATATAGTTTGTTCTAGTTTAACATCACAATTCATTTGAAAAACCAACGGACCTTAAAAATAATTTGAGCACGTACCGTAGGGTTGCTTGACCGTTGCGATAACTGTGCTAAAACCGCTGAAACCGCCCATTTCCAAGCAAATTACTCAAATTTACATGTAAAAAATTTACATATTGAAAAAATTCTTCGCTGTATGACCGGCTGGTTCATAAAATTTTATAAATGCGGGTATAGTTCCGTTTTAGTATGCCAAAATTCTTTACTAGGAAAATTTGATTCGCTATAATACATGAAAAATGGATGAGGTTCCGAGGTAATCAAGTAATCTCGAAGTAATTCACAGTATATAAATTTGTAAGATAAGTACCTTTTTAACGGTTTGGCAGCACTTTAAAATTCGCTATTTTTAAGACCTAATATGAGGGCTTAACACGTACGGTGCCGCCAACGCGCTAGGCGCGTACATCTAACGCAAATACTCGCATGAGAAATAATAGCTTAAAAGCATCATTGCGTAATTGAACGTATACCTTTATAGTCTTGACACAATATTTTATATTTATTGATTTGGCGTTTAATTTGTAGAATTAAACGCCGCATTTTAATTTATGTATTAATTTTAAATCAAACACAGATTTTTTGAGTCTACTAAGTTGTATTTTATTAACAAAAGCACATAAAAAATTATATTGTGACAATTGTTTGGCGAAACAATTGTCACAATATAATTTTTTATGTTTTTTTGTTAATAAAATACAACTTAGTAGACTCAAAAAATCTGTGTTTGATTTAAAATTAATACATAAAAACAATATTTTATGTCAGTGTATAATGAATAAAAAAAAGGAAAAATCTAATTAAATTTGATGTTTAAATGTATTATTGCCTATTGTAAACTCAGCTTAAGTCCCCTCGACGATTCATATTTATACTCGTTTGTCTCAAAGCGAGTATAAACATGAGCCGCACGTGAATGCTACATACAAAGAGAACAGTGTCTACAGAAAGAAATTTCATATTATTTTATATTTTGAATATTTGCTATTTTGTACGCATTTTGTGATTGTCCACGATATATTGAACGCAGTGAACGTGTTAATGTAGGAAAGGGTTAAGAGAATATGATAGAACCACGTAGTGTACAATTTAACCTAAGTTCTCCACAGCGCGCTCTCTAACTACATATCCCCGGTAAATAATTTAAAAAGAGAGATATGTCGTAATGTATTCTCGAGTAGGTACTACCACGTCACTGTCATAAAGGGACACCCTCTATCTTATTCAAGGACACCATTTCAAATAAAATTTCTATTTTATTTTATCATGCAGTAGACTCTCGATTTTACGGGGTCGGCCTAACCGTTCCGAGATAAGTGGAAAATATCAAAAAAGTACCCGCATTAATGACATCACGAAATGATGACAGATTCGCCGTCTGTGCGCATGTCATGTCGCGCCAACCCGAGCACTGCTCGCATTATTTAACAACCGAACTGAGATCGTCAGTTCCCACTTATAGCTTTTTATCGGAATTTATTGGAAGATTTTCGATAAATGACCAAATTTTATCTTCTTTGTTTACTGTTTTTTTTTAAACTATTTAACTTTTAAATTATGAAGCTCTTAAATATTAAGAAGAATCTTTATCAAATACTAAACTACTTTTGAATGGTAATATCTAGAATCGTATTTTCTATCGTCTTTTTTATAAACATATCACCCGTAAGTAAAGATTGCGTGGTATAAAAATCTATATAAACTACTTTGCGATCGCCTTCACTAGAAATTAGCGGCTAAAACAATAATTAAATTCTATGAAGTTATCATCTGCCAGTTTCATAGATTACAAACAGCTCGAGTGAGTCAACAGGAATGAGAATGTTATATGTGCTAAACGGGTTAGTGTTTCATAGCACAAGGTATAAGACAATCGGATTACATACGGCAAGCGGACATAACACATCATGATCCTGTAAATATTAATATACTTGGAAGGTAACTAGTATTATATAATTTGTGACTTAAGATACAGGTAGTATTAAATGACAAGGGTTCGTGAAATTTACGAAGACAAAGCTGGTGATTGTAAGCTGGCTAATGTATTGCTATATTGAATGTTATTTCCTCAAACCTTACTCAAAATCAAAAGTCAGGTTGTGGTCGCGTGGTTAGTGTAGCGTCACTCTTAAGTCAGAGTTTCTCGGTTCGAACCCACTCTACCACAATTTGATACCTATTTCTAATAATGAGCCGCTTAGGCTCATAGAAATAGGATACAATTTAACTATATGTGTAAATAATAAAAACACAAATATTTATCTTAAAAAAAATAATAAACAAAAAAATGGTTCCTACTCATTTCTTAAAGATATTATTTTTTGGTTTTTCTATTTTTAAACTGGATGGCCAGCGTTATTAATGACGAGTTAAAATAAGCACGGAAAAAATGTAAAAAAGACTTCGCAGCAATATTTTGGTAACTACTTCATTAATATAATGACATAAAACTTAACCAAAAAATATAAACTTTTGTATTTAAATTAACGATGTCTTAAAATCTCGGTGTCATATCTTGAGACGAAGCACCTTTTGTTTTTATACGAAAGAAGGTGGGCATCCCAGGGCTTACGACATGGCATTTGCCTGGCTTAAATGATCACTTTATACACTCGTGCAACATTCACCAATCTGCCACAAATTGGTGCATTTACATCCGTGGAACATTAATTTTGAAAATATGATATATGGTTGGATTCCTTTCGTATGTTAGTTGTAATTTTGATGGATTTATAATTTTGGTAAATTTTTTGAAAAATGTACATATGCGCTGGGGTTGGATTTCCTTCTTATGCTAGCTATAATTTTGATAGATTTATAAATGTGCCACCTTCAGTTGAAAATTTGTTAAGTATAAAGCTTTCTCCGATTAAACATAAGTAATATTCATTCATCATTAGTTCGCATATATTTTTTAGGAGAGAGCCTGAAATATATTTTTGAAGATACTTTTATTTGATTCAGTTGATATATACACTGATATTAAAATAAGGCAAAAACTTCGAGAATGGCCTTCAAAACGGGATGATAACGAAAGTATTCTGGATGCTACAGACATGCAGGATAATGAGTCAACTCCCTCGAGCAGTATTAAGGGACTCAGTTGAATAGCGTCATTAAATAATCAGTAGGCTGGGATGGTCCTTTCCGTGTACCTAATTGAATTTCCTTGCTTAAAGTTTTCATAATTAAGGAATCTTAGTTGCGCCGGAGGGGAAATTAACCTCACCCTTTAAAGAAACGAAAATTTTGACGCAAACGAGAAAACTTTTTATTTTCATCAGAACTATGGTATAATATTATTATATTATCCTTAAGGTCACAAAGGAAAACGTTAATTATTAAAAATAACTGTTAATTTTAGACAGAAAATAAAGAGTAGCTAAAACATAATGCGGAAATTCAGGCATAAGTCTGCCCTACCGAACGGGGAGCTGTGGTCTCATGAAATTTTTACGACTTCTTTATACGTGATTTTTACCCTATCAGATAAGCTTCAGTTTTAAAGCTATTTAAATATATGTAATTTTAAAAGATTCAATAATCACATGTGCGATTATCGCCTTGCCCATTACCAAAATGCGTTGTATTTGTCCGCCTGAATATGTTTTTAAAATAAAGGATCATGATATATAAAATTTTCCATTTATTCAAAACCTATTCGGCAAAAACTTGTCTCGTGAAAATTGTCAATATTTTTTTGTATGCCCGTTTCAAACAAATTACGCCGACGCCAAATTATACAATGTTTTTTTTTCGTAATTTAACTGTTTTAAAAACGACTGAGAATGAAATACTGTCTGCGTAAAATTTACAAAAATTTATATCGTGGGCGTCATTGGATAGTAAATCTAAAAAGTAAAGATTTAAATTATAAAATGAAGGCGTATTTCAACAAGAAATATTAGATGATTTAAAAAAAACGCAACATAAAATACTAACGCAAAGAAAAGTAGAACGAGAAAATTATTTCCCTGTAATATCAATCGAAACGAATAAGAAACTCATTTCTTTTGTACTATGAAAACAAGCTTAATTGACGTAAAAACAACCATATCAATTTTCATTCAAAGCAACGGAATCTTTACAAAAAGAAACTTCTAAGAAATGCGAAATAAAATGGGCACAAAATTATTATGCTTATGTTACACACTATTATAAAACGAAACATAATACCCCTTTATTTTCCCAGAACACTATACATAATAAAGTAAAAGCCGAGATATAGAACATAAAAATGAAAGAAAATTTGTATTATACTCATGTTATATTTGAGTCAAGTAGAGATGTCAAACAAATGTGTATTCTAAGAAAACAGAAAAAAATAAAAAATAAAACAACGGGGGAAGATACTAGTCTCTCTCTGTTACTAACAAAGCTAGGAAACTCTTTGTTACGAGCGTTAGATACACACGTTGTTGCTAACTGACACGTGTCATTCATATCAAGGTTTCCCAACACTAGTATGAACAACACGAGGAAAGTAAGAGAGAAAAAAAACTATTTGAAGAAAAAAGAAATAATTTATTCATCCAATCTAAGAATTTATACGGTTAAGAAATATTTACTCAAGTTTTACATTTGAAGACCCAGTTGGAAGATTCAGTCCGTCGCAAAAAAAAGATCAAGGTGCCTGTTGAACTAGGGTAAATACTACATAACTCAAAGCCAAGCTATGAACGGAAAAAAACGACTGGATTGATTTTTTTAAAGTCGTTTTCGCTTTATGACGATATTTTAATTCTAAAGATAAAATGAAAAAAGGGGACAAGATTCGGGCGTGAAAAATCCCACAGACTGAAAATGGTTATAAAAAAGTACGTATCTATTCCTGAAAATGACAAGGGGAAAAAAAGTACCAAAAATTAAAGCGGTTTAAAACATTGACTTTTATTTATTTTATAAAGTTTATCAAATGTGCCACAAAGTATCAGCAAAAACATTAGATGTAAAAAACACTTTAATCGATGCTTGTATTTACAAATTCAATCAATATTTGTAACAAAAAATCCATACATAAAAAAGATATTGTGCCATTCCTCGCGCCCTGTTCTCTACAATAATTTAGTTTAAATCATATTTTTTCCTTGAAATTCTAAAAGAATAGTCAAATAATCCGGTTTTCGAAACGTTTGATGAAATTCCCAACGGTAAGAAGAAATTTTGAAATTTGTATTTGGACTTTTTCATTGTACCTATCGTTTTCATTCGTTCTAGAAACGTCACTTTGACAGTTGCTTTCGATATAAGTGCAAAAAATGCAATTTATTCGATTTCCGATCCTAATTATACGTCCATTTCGTTGAGTGTCGGCTCAAATTTCTACATCCAGTTCTTGCGGATTTTTTTCCTCCGCTTCTCGTCTATTACACAGCCCATCCAATCCATTTCCCCGGGCAACCACATGCGCTGTCTTGTATTTGATTCAATTTAGATATTATTCTCGTTTTTTGATTTTCATCTGAATCCCAATATTAACAGAAGCACCATAGAGTTATACATCAAAATAATAATCTGTACCTAGTTCATGATCTCTAAGAATATGATTATCTGAGCAATTCCTTTAAACCCATCGATCAATGTCTAGATGCACATGCTAATATTATCACAAAATCATGTTTAAATTAAGCAATTGCTCCCTTAGTAGCATGTGTGTACGTACTTCGTAGAAAAAAACATGTTCAAAAATCGACAGCCGTTCGCTTTTTGAGCATGCTAGCTGCAGTGCGGGTGGGCGGGATGTGCTTTAAGCGCATCAGAACAAATTTGCTTATGAGCATGCTAGTATCGATGTATGTAAAGTGTGCTTATTTCAAGCGAATGTATTTCAGCTAGAGGGCAACATCGTCTTAAGCATGCTTGATTAGTAGCAAGCGTATATGTACCTTTAGATTGAAGATATCTTCTAGGCAAGATAAAAATATCGATTATAATATGGGAAAAATAAACTGGCTTCTCCGGGACTCTAATCTGGGTCCTTTAATGTCCAGACAAGTACTTTGTCTACTGAGTTACATTATCTTGTTTCGGTGACGTAATGAACTCAAATTTACATAATGATTTTGTTAGATAATATTAACAAGAAACGTTCTACATTAACGGTGTTTTAGATAATAGGCTTTTTAAATTTAAGAGCAGAAAACATGAAGTAACATGGTGTTTCAAACTGTGAGAAATTTAATTAATATCTGTTATTCAGTTCACGATCCAACAAACCTTCCGATTAATATGATATTGTTGTACATTTTTAATAAGTATTATTATAGAATGATTATGATTGGAGAATCACGAACAATGGAGGTTCGCCTTTACGGAACAGGACTTAATGATCCATGCAACTCCAACAGTCGGTTCAAATGTCATCTTCATAAAATAGTCATGAAATGTCATGGGGCCACGAGGAACCGCTTTCATTGAGGTGTCCTATAAACATCATAATATAAGGATGTTCGGATGTTCATTAAAAAACAAGCCTGTTTAGGAAAAAAAATAGGCGTGTTTGAAATAGCTGCTTTGACCTTTTGATTTTGGTTTTGCAACTTAATATGTCTCTGGTCAAAAATATATCCAGAAAAAAAATATCAAAGCCATTTAGGGATTTATCAAAATTACGATTCGCTTATCAGCCTTATATATACCTACCCACAATTATTATGAGAAAAAAATTGAATCCATTGACATTTTTGCATGACTTTGTGTAAATGTACCAAAATCAATGCAAAAGTCGTTTAATGCTATGCATTTGCAAATGAACACTAACGTAATCTACGTTTGTGATTATATATCATAATTTACAACATGAAGAAAAACCGCTGCATTCGCATTATGTATTAGTTTTTGAATTAATTTATAATTACTTTTATTAACATTCTGAGAAACTTATACACAAAAAAATGCCTCGATTTTCTCATTGAGTTCTCTATGGATTTTGGTTCCACGCAAAATCGTAACTACAAATTATACCGCATTCAGGAAATATGGGAGATATGACAAATAAACAGGGCAGAGATAAGCCATAGAAAACCTGCATTTGTGACCCATTATTGAAGTAAAGGGGAACTTTAATACATTTTGTACAGTATTAAAAGCAATCTTAACTTTGTGGTATGGTAATATTGAATGATAGGAACCTTAATACTTTTACAGTGTTTGCATGTTACGATGTTTTAATCAGCACAAAAACTACCTCGTAATAATGACTAAATACTGGCGTGCGAAACACACTCACTAGTAAAACGTAAAAAGGTTTTAGGTCACATATGACACGTACATTTTATTGCGCAGTATCCTTCGAAAAATATTTTCCCATACATACTTATAAGGAAGCCGTCATGCGAGGGAACTTCTGTGTATGCCCTCTGAATTAAACATGTGCGAATGTGAATTTCACCTGAGAAAAAAATAAAGTCAGCTTTGGCTTTTTTTTGAGAATTGTATCCGTTAATATTGACGCATAGTTTGGCCAAGCCCCTACGCTAAAAGTAAAATAGATGACGACGGTTTTACGTCACAGCGGATACTAAAATATGTACTCATATCCTATGTAAACTCGCAAGTTAACTCACAGAACTAAAATCATATACCTAAGTAACTTCATTGCTAACTTTGAATCATTGAACTGTTTAAATTCATGCTTTATGTGAGATAGCGGGTGTGTTTGCCTAGAATTTTCACTCGTGAATTACATGAAATTGTAGTAGATAAAGAGTAAATCCACTCACGAGTAGGTAAAGACTATAAATTTATATTATCCACTGACACTTCGTGATGGAATTGCATTTTTAATATATTATTAGATTAAAACCAATATTTTTAGCTTTTCCACTTTTTTTATTTGACCAGCGACCGGGTTTCGTCGTTACCGACATCATCAGACTGGTGATGATGTCGGTAACGACCAGGTGACTGTAACTGGTGACCAGTCTGATGATGTCGGTAACGACGAAACCCCGTCGCTGGTCAAATAAAAAAAGTGGAAAAGCTAAAAATATTGGTTTTAATCTAATAATATATAGACTATAAAGTTGAAGCCTAAATAGGGCCGTGAAAAGTGGTATTGCTTATGGTATTGCATAAACCATAGCTAGATTTCAGAGTCACTCGGACGTTTAAGATAATTTAAAAAATTCTAAATTGTGTTATAAAACGATGCCATACACAATTTACAAAACATAAACAACGATTTACTTAAATTATAGTTGTAATCAGCTGTCAAAAAGTCGTAGTTCTTTGGTATGTTTTTTTTCAGTAGCCGCCATGAAATTTCAGAGAATAAACAAGCTGCTTTGTGAGTTTCACCATTTGCCCGGTCAGAATCTAGTACTGAAATTTGATTTGCCCGCAACTGAAAAGACGTGAAATTTCGTAATTTTTCGGATAAATGAATTAAGATCTTTAGAACCGATTGAAAATAGCCTGATTATTCTATTTTTAATTAATAGCGTAGTTAAACGGAACGAAGAAGCAATAAAAACGGAACAATGGAGAGTCAATTGAATAGTAAACCATAGCTTTGATAGCCATATTGATGGCACTGATTAAATGAAGGAAAAAAATGTTATACAAAACAATGCACTCGTAATAACGGAGGAAAAAACACCGGTATATATCAGATAACTGATTTTAATATTCATCGTGAGTAAGTTTTAGTTCTATCAAAATCAAATTTACGAGAGTGAATACATTTGCTCGATATCGAGGAAAATTTAATTTTAAAAAATGCCAGCTTCAGTCCCTCCATTGAGTGAATTTGGTGGGTTCCAGAAACAATCGATACTAACCTTTATAAAATGAAATAACTTTGTTATAACCACTTTTTTATTAATACAATTTAACCTACCGGTTACATTTAGGATTTTTACGGAGTGTATGGAAGATTTTTGGTGAGAGTATTTTAATGTTTTTGAATTAATATAAGCCCTGATGATGACAAGGTTCTTGTTGAAACGGGTAGGTTAAATTGTATTAATAAAAAAGTGGTTATAACAAAGTTATTTCATTTTATAAAGGTTATTAAATGTGCCACAAAGTATCTGCGGAAAACATTCAAGAAATGAAAACAATCGATACTAATTTATTCTCAATATTATTCATATTTAAAGCATCAACATTGTGGTTAGTGTTATGTTAAAATGTTAGTAATATTAATATATATCCACCCACCGAGATTTTTTTCTACCGGTTACCGTCTACCGGTTTCGAGACGTACCCGTCTCTTCGCCAGGACAATCACTACTACAGCATGCAAAGCATCATTCAAAAAACCTAATAACACGTTCAGATTCGATCTTCTACCAATAAAAAGGCCTTTCACCCTGACGGAATTAAAGAATGGACTAACTTAGTTTATCGTTGAATGCTTTGAGGTTTTACGTTAACTTGATAGGCAAATTATTGCTTGTTTTTAACTAAGCTCAAATTATGTCAGTCTAAAATCAGCAAATAAAGTACATTATGCGCGACCGTAAGCTAACAAGGGCGAGGTCATATTATAAAATATCGATTAGCTGAGTCGGCAAAATAATTAGGATACTGCAGACGACTAGATACTTATTGCACATAAGCGGAAATGACAAAAAACAAGAACGTTGCTATTATCGATATGCAATATTTTAAATGACAAAAACGTTATTTTCTATTTTTCATGTTATGTTCATTTAAAATTACAAACGTGAAAATTATTGAAAATGATGTTTTTAAGTGTTTCTCAAGTATGTAAATGTAATCCAAGATTCGGACCTCACATACAAATGAAACAGTCTCTGTTTAATAAAAGCTTTTCTCAACCCACCATAGATGTCTCTAGTGAAATCTCGCGTACCTACTGTGTTTCGAGTTTGATCAATATATCTAGAAGTTTCAAGAATTTGAGTAGCGTGGTTGTCAACCATGGGTAAAATTGGTGGTAACGTTACTAGAATCGAACCCGCGACGCTTGTTTCGCAGCCGAGCGTCTACCCTAAGACCCCACGGCGCCTGTCACATGTCATGCCTTGAATTACTCTAGTAAAAATATCCATATATGCCTTTAAACACGTGTAACCATAATACGTTAAAATTTGGACTGTAAAATATGTGCCGAAAGCATCTACATACCAAATGACCTTTGGCCATAGAAATACTGGAATAAAAAACGATTACTAATTGCCACAAGTGCAAGGTGATCTAATATCGTAGCAAGGTAAGCATGTACGAAATAAATATATCAACCTGCCAATATCAATCAAAGTGTCAATATCATGGTTATTATGAAGAACAATAAAAATAACTTAAAAAACTACAGATTAATTAATCTCAACCGTGTTCGACCAAAATATGAACGCAGGTAAAAAAAAAAACAAGTTTCGATCAACAATGAATCGTGGCTGAAAATCTAATGCGTGACATGAAATAAAAATTCAAAAATATCATGAAAAAAAAATCGAAAATGAATTGAAAATCTCATCTCGTGAAAATCTCTCACGGACGATTTTTTTTTGCGCCGGATCTGTATATTCTTTCTTGAGTATTATTTAGTGTTTCCGTCAGCCGTGCATTTTGCTGAGATCCGTTCATTATCGGTTTTCGGTCGCCTACAAAATGGCGGCAGTCTGTTTCTGTCATATGTCATGTTTTCAAGTATTTTCCTTAATATTGTTTACAATATTATTGTGTCGGGTTGTGGTATATATTACTGTAATTATATTTATGTGTAAATAATAAAAACACAAATATTACTCTAAAAAAATTCTAATCTAAAAAAATCATGGCGGGCCAAGGCTACCTATCTGTATTGTCGCGAGGTTGATAATTTTCACATTATCCATGGTTGCCAGGTTGCAATTTTTAAAATACCGGGTGGTCAGCCATATGCATTCGTTAAAGTCATTCATGTGTAAGAACCAGCCAGTAAACGAGGTTTTTGTGAAGAAAAAAAATGGTTTACAAGAAAAGTGGCACAACTGAGAGGTAAGAGTAAAAGTCTACAAATTTATTGAATGCAAAAATTAAGTATAAGAACATTATTGTATTAAATAGTTCACATGATTCGATGTGAGTTAGTGCAAATTGACAATTTGTTCGCATTTTGTAAACACGAGTGAAAAAAATCATTTGGGATAATTGAAAAACAAAGGATTGCATGCAGCAAAGTATTCAATCGAGGGGAAACGTTCTCGTAGAAGTGTAGACAGCACGAAACAATGGATTTCCACGAGATAAATAAATGGAGGAAAATGGAGTCCGTTTATGGCAGGCGTTGGAGAATTTACGTCAGAGATAGGTACTACTACGTATGGCGAAACAAGCTGCTTTTAACTCAAACAAGACGAAGAGAAACGCAACCTAAGGTTTGCGAAACAAAAATATCATAAAAAATACCAAATTCTTAGCAGATATTATTATTACAAAGTGGTAGGTTTTCCATCTTGACAATTTTTATTTTAAATCCGATGCAGTAGAAAACTGAAAAATACCACTAAAAGCTTATATTATATAAAACACTGAATTATAAGTAAGTATTACAAAAAGTGGTTTAGGCTTTCCATTTTGCCAATTTTATTGTAAATTCCAAATCTGAAGCTGAAAAATACCACTAAAAGCTAATATGTATACCTATGGTAGTTATCCTAAAAAATAACATAAAAAATACGGGTGGGATATATGGTTTTAAGTCGGGTTTAAAACAACAAGTTGAAAAATACAGAGGTTCAAATGATGCATGTTTTCAAAAGTAGATTATTGTCAATAAAACTAGCGATTCATCAACAAAGAAATACGACAGTGCAATCTATTGATTAAACCGTAGCATTGTATGGAAAACCAACAGTCAACAATCAATTGGAAACGTGAATATATGAACACCCATAGATTTATGTCAAACAAGAAACTATACTCAGTTTAAGACACACATTTTTCATAGCTCCAAAACTGTTAAATTCAGTCCACAAAGACTATATGTAAGACGTTAATTACCTAAGTTTGTATCGATTTAAAATTTTGCTTAAATTATTCATTAAAAAAAAAACAGATTAAAACTCCTTTTTCTTTTAGGCGTATCATTCATGATTTACATGTTTGGTAACTTTTTTTTTTTTCATCTTTTCATTTTATTTTTTTTATTTTTGTTTTCTGTTACAGATAAGTATTTGTAGTTTATATTAACAATTTTGATCGAATTTTACTTCTTATAATATCTATTGTATTCGTGCCAATGCACCTTACTATGACCTAAAATAAAATGTATACCCACACACAGGCCATGCCTTTGTGGGATCTTTTTTGTATTTTTTTCGTACTTATATTTATATTTTAATATTTATATTATATTATAAAGAATTTAAAATGAAGAAAATAAGAGTTTGTTCATTTTGTATGGGGAAATTTCAAAGAGCTGTTTCGCACCTCTACCTTAATTTCCGAGAGAGAAGTAAAGGAGTTGTTTAAATTAGTGTCATGAAAATGGATTAAAGTCGAGAATTATTTGACAAAGACACTAAAATCATCGTACAATAATGATAAAACTACACCCGTGTTCTATTCGTGAGATGGCAGTGTAAAAAATATGTCTTTGACTAGCGATTTGGCAAACTTGTTCCAATCATAACGCTTTATAGCGTTCCTGGAAGTCGTTATGTAAATTTGGCTAATGCCTATTATAAGGAACGACAGCAAGTTTTGAAGGGTCCCATTACAGCTCGAGAAATCCTCTTGGCAAGCAAACATTTTCAAACAACTAACTATGTTATTAAATTAATCGTTTTAACGTTAATTTTACAATGGTAAAACTGGATTGAAACTTGGCTATCGCGTTTAGAAGGAGCAAATTTATTTACATATTTTTTTATAGACCTAAAAATATCTCGCTACATTTTTTTATTCAAATTAAATAATGCGTTTGCCATGCAGTTCGATATAATCTTCAAGACATTTTTAGATTCTCCTAAGAAAATTGTTCAAATGGAATAGCACATTGAACCGAACAATATTATCTTAATTTTCTTAACTAAACTAACTTTTAGGAATGTGAAAATATTGTATGATTTCTAAATTTCGTTTTTCTCTTTATATATTACATTTCATAAGTCTAAAAATGCAAACATTTTTAGTAATAAGCATTCAGAGAAAATGGTTTGTCAATTGCAATGGTTGAGTCTGAAAGTAAGAACTTAAAATTTATCTGTATTTAAAAAAGAGGAAAAATTCACCGCGTCCCTTTAAAATGATACATTTTCTCAAAATTAATATCGACTTAACGTTGATATGAGCTACATACATTCAATATTAAATAGGGTAAAAAAACACACTACAAAACGTCAACAAAAAAAGATAATTTCAGATATTTTTCCTATTAGAAATCATTTATGTTTGGTGATGGATACAAACTTAAGGGGATACTTACAAATATCCAATTAAGCTATCGGCCGAGCGAAAGGCCAGACGTGTCTCCACGAACTTTTTTTTAAAGAATGTATATTGGATTTATTTTTTTTTAGATATTTTATCAATGAAAAAGAAAAATTATATTTTTAACTCCTTCCTCTTTTCTTTTCAAAACATTATATTTATTTCGAAGATAAACTATTTTTTCAATACAAAAACGTTGTTTTAAACAACAAAAAAATAATTATAGTAATTGTTTCCTGGGCTAAAATAAAATAATTTTTGACTAGCCATACATTGGGCCTCAAAACGAAATTTCGCACTTTAAAACACTAGACAAATAATAGTTAGTCTTAGTTTACTTGAAATTCCTGTTTACGGCCGGATATTCCGCTAAGATGATAGAGCAAATCGTTCCAGAGTCAATCACCCTATTTCTGACCTCATGGCGAGATGCTAGCACAGTTTAGTGCTATGGTTGGTACCAGCGTACAATATATAGACCTAGCCGTTCCAGACATACCAAGTGCGATGCACATTTTTCTATAATTACTATTGCATTCCCGGATCTGAAATGGATGTGTGAGCGATGTGCGTAATGTTTCAATCATACTATAGAGAATATGTTTTCAACAACTAATAAGGCATCTTAGATATGAATTATGACAATTATTATATTATTCATGTATGAGTGAGGAAAGTCTCAATCCAAAAATTCGGTAAATTTTAACCTTAACGTTTGTTGTATTAACTTCAACGGAAGTATCTGTGGTTGATTTGAGAAAGCTTTTATTTAACGGAGACCTTTTTAATTGAATATATAAAGAATAATTACCGATTTTTTTTACATACTGGTATGTATGTAAATCTCAAATCTGCATTTTCCAGTTCGATAACAATTGATAACAATTATTTTTTGACATCTCATCAAAGATGAAGAATAATATGGAAATCTGGGCATTTACGGGGCTGACGACCGTCATAGGCTGGTTTAAGTGATCACTTTACACACGTGTAACATTCACCAATTCTACCCATTATTGACAACCACACTACTCAAATTCTAGGAAGTTCTATATATATGAATTAATTTAGAAACCTTGTTCTTGAATCACTAGAACGTCACTAGAGACATCTATTGGTGAGATGTAAAGAAGCTTTTTACTAAGCAGAAACTCTTATATTAGTATGTGAGGTCCGAATCCTGGATTATAATCACACACATGAGAAACGCCAGAAAATACCATTTTCATTTTTATTATTTAAGCTTATAATTTGACCAGACAATTTATTTACAACATTGAGTGTGTCCAAATACTTGTTCACAAAACATTCTTTACATCTCAAAAAATAATATGAAAATAACTCCTGTAATTGGAGATAATCCAGATTTTGTGAACAAGTATTTGGACACACTCAAAATGTTGTAATTGAGATACATGTTTACAAAAACGTATTTTTTCTTATATAGATTTTAAAAATATTAAATTACAATATGATAAAGCTGATTTAGTCATAATGTAAATATATATACATAAATTCATAACTTCACACCGCAAAATTAATAAAGAAAAAAAACTGTTGCACACTTCTGATTTTGGCGCTGGATTGATGATTTGAACATTACCTAAAGAACCAAACCAGCCTATGACGGTCGTAAGCCCCGCAAATGCCCAGACTTCCATATTCTTCTTCATCTTTGATGAGATATCAAAAAATAATATTACCTAAAGAGGTTATCTGATCACAATCGTCACAATTATTTATTTTTAAATATATACGCTAGAGCTTTCATTTATTTCAAACCAAAATAGTATATGCACAATGCCCAGCTGTCACTTTCACACAGTTATAATAATAACGTACAGATAAACTTATTGGCAAGTGTGCATTATAGATATACTAATAAATTACTTTTATATTTTTTTTTTGAAGAATGTGAGTAGTGTGGTTGTCAATAATGGGTAGAATTGGTGAATGTTACACGTGTGTAAAGTGATCACTTAAACCAGCCTATGACGGTCGTCAGCCCCGTAAATGCCCAGACTTCCATATTCTTCTTCATCTTTGATGAGATGTCAAAAAATAATATGAAAATAACTCCTGTAATTGGAGATAATCCAGGTTTTGTGAACAAATATTTGGACACACTCAAAATGTTGTAAATAGATTATCTGGTCAAATTATAGGCTAAAATAATAAAAATGAAAATGATATTTTCTGGCGTTTCTCATGTGTGTGATTATAATTCAGGATTCGGACCTCACATACTAATAAAAGAGTTTCTGCTAAATAAAAAGCTTCTTTTCATCTCACCAATAGATGTCTCTAGTGAAGTTCTAGTGATTCAAGAATAATGTTTCAAAATTGGTTCAAATATATAGAACTTCCAAGAATTTAAGTAGTGTAGTTGTCAATAACGGAGAGGATTGGTGAATGTTACACGTGTGTAAAGTGATCACTTTAACCAGCCTTTGACGGTCGTCAGCCCCGTAAACGCTCAGCCCAGACTTCCATATTCATCTTCATATTTGATGAGATGTCAAAAAATAATATGAAAATAACTCCTGTAATTGGAGATAATCCAGATTTTGTGAACAAGTATTTGGACACACTCAAAATGTTGTAAATAAATTACTTTTGTTGGTAAATCTATAATGCGCACTTGCCGATCGAGAGTAATCCGTTTTATTTCATTACAAATTGCATGCAAATGATGTTCTCAAGTAGCGCAGATGAATATGAAATGAATGTTCTCAAGTAGCCTCTAGTTACGAGTGATGACCGCCGGCGATATGAAAGTTTGCTAATCCACGAGTAAATAGAGCGAGACGTTCTGCAACCGAGAATGATCGGTGATCACTTTCGTTTGGGCTGCTGATGTTGCAGCGAAATCTGTCAATCGAAATAAAATGACCCAGTCGAGTGACGGAAGAATTCCGATTTCGGTCAAGGATTTAAAATCCGGTTGTTTAACTCATTTTTTATATTTCCTAACTAACTAACTAACCATCACGCCGCTTCCCCGCAGGGGTAGGCAGAGAGAATCGAACGCCACACCACCCTGTCTTCGCAAACATTTTTCGCCTCTTCTACATTCATGCACCTCCTCATACATGCCCGACGATTATTACGACTTCTGACCCGTCCGTACTTTCAAGTATTTGACATACCTGATTGTGCCAAGTTTTCCCCGGTATTCCTCCGCTTCTTTTTCCAACTTCATTTGCCTCATAAATTTGTTTAACCGTTCTTTCCTCACTCATACGTTCCACGTGTCCAAACCATCTCAACACACCTTTCTTGATTTTATCGATAATGCTTATCTCAGCCTTGCATTCTTTCCTTATTTCATGTTTTATCATTTGCTTATTTTAAATATGCTTATAACGCCTATTTATTATACCTGTTTATTGTTTTTATATTTTGCCATGCATTAGTTTTGGTTATTTAAAAAAATATTTTTTGTAACTTTATTATTTGTGTTCTAGTCTTGTTAACCTTAATCCCATGTCCCAAAACCAGAAATAGAAATTACTCATTGGGAATATTATATATAAGACTTATGTATGTAATATGTTTTGAAAAATAAATTATTAAATAAATAAATCTGTCTGCAAATGAAATCTATGCACAAGTCACTATCTTTGTTCATTAGTATTGTAAACACTGATTTTTTTTAATATTCTTTTTTAATAGGCATAGGGATCCTGAGGGATGGGTACGAAGTGTCGGTCTCTGTCCATACATGCTCCTCCCTCCGTCATTAATCTGCATTCTTTTGTTTTTATTCCTTAAGAATGAATTAAAATTATTCCTTTATGCACAGCTGATAGTCCCACAGGGCTTTATAAACGCTACGGGTGGATGGTTGGTTTAGCAAAAAAAAATGAAACCTGTACTTGAAAATGTAATAACAGAGTGAAAATCATTTCTTGTGTACTTAAATTAATTAAATTTTATTTGAGAGAAAACTTTCAGAGAGTAGAATTCTTCACAGAAATTCATGAATATTCCTGTAATATAACAATAAGACATCGTTAGTAAATTCATTCATTTGTATAAACTTAAGATTTGTAACTTAATAAGGACTGTGATGAATACAAATTAAAACATCTTATAATTATTTTTTTGAAATAAACAAATTACTTAACGTATTTTATTTTATTTATTTGTGTTAAAATCGTTAAAACGAAAAATTGTTTTGGAACACGTATTGGAAATATTTGTTATATCGTTTGAACGATGTCTTAATCTGGCAATGAATCATCTGCTAATGATATCTAGTAATGACTATATGGCATTCAAATTAACAGCGAAACTAGTTACGGTGAAGTGCAAAAAAGGACGTCATGTGTTTTTTCCTGAGTTTATTTGTTAACTATATATAGACAGGTTATGATTTTTTAGACCCACCAAGCCACATTGTGTCGGTGGAGTTCTTTTTACATACATTTTTCATTATTTTTTTTGTAAATATAATACATACACAAAAAAGAAAGATTTTTTAAAATAAAAACTATTTAACAATTTTCATAGTATTAACTCTTGACCATTTACACATTCCTTTATTTTGCCTTTGTTCCAGGGGTATATTATTTTGACTTCTTAAATCCGGTAATAGGGTTTTTAGTGCCTCAGATATTGGAAGCAGCCAATAAAAATGACAATATTTACATTACTCAATATTGTCATCACTAACAGTCAATGTAAGTATCAAAATTCTCCCACGTAAACGATCGATTAGAGCAGCCTTTCTCAAAGTGGGCGATTACGCCCCCTTGTAGGTGCTCTAGAAGTCTTTTGAAGGATACAGGCCCTAAGAGACAGTTAGAAGTGCTAAGAAGTAAGCAATATATTTTTATTTTATCCCTCTTTCTATTTAGGGATTATCTGTTCTTCTTTGACAAGAAATCTTGAGAGGAAGGCGCCAGAATAACAAACACTTTATAAACCTGCGGATTAGAGTCATCAATGAGTATCAGTGACCTTAAAGATTATCGATTTTGTTGACATTATTTATATTTTATCACTTTTTTACTGTAAGACCCTTTAAATATACATACACCACATGATACATTGATTCATACAAAAAATATTTTAACATCAACATAAATTTTCTGTCGAGAGAAACGCACGTTTCAAAATACACAGTGAACGAATCGAGTAGTCACTTCAGGACCAAATGCATCCGAAAGCAGCATACAAACCAGTGAAGTACGAAGTCGGATAAAAATGTTGCACCTATATAGACAGTTGTAAAAACAAATGCACGAAATTAGACCACGTTTTTAGGTCACATGCATACTGTGCTGTTTTTGGTTTCGATTCGGATTGCATGTTTGCGAGTTTTCTACTTTCGTACTTCTTTTTCACCGCACTAAACGTGACGTCATACGAAATTAATATACTGCGCTTGGACAAGTGATAAATGATGCTTGTACAAAGTAAAGAACCTTGTACGCAAAACAATTCTCATTTTTCTTGCATGGAAAACATCGTTTTATACGGGCAAAAGCATGAATTTGTTTTAGATTACGTCTAATATACACAAAACTAAGCAAATAACAAAGTAAATACACAAATATCGTAACATAACTTTAAGCGTACACTGTACATTCCCGATATTCTGGGATGGAGGGTGAAAAGAATCCTGTTTAATAGATTTCCCGGTTAATCGGAAAAATGAAAACAAAGTGATAATTCAACTGCGCTTATATATACTTGTTGTTTAGTAAGACGCACGTGTTGACAATGTCACACGACTAGAGACAACTAACCTAAAAATGGATATTTTGCACTTAATTTTTTTTTAAAGTACGTACAACTGACTATTGTTTGGATTAGAGATGGGTGAGATCCGATCATTTAGAAGATCCGCATCAGTGAATCCGCACTCTAATACCGAAACAATGGATCTTTCGTCGGATAAATCGCACCGATAAGGCCGGTGAATTATTATCACAAATATTATGACGTCTAAGAAATAAAAAAAAGGTTATCAAGATATTGAAACTGTTATTATATCACTGCAGACAACACAATAATCTCTAACATGATAAAGCTTAACGCATTAAAAATATGAAAAACATTTTTTTTTTTATTATTAAATACTTTATTTGTTGTTTTGTAAGTAAAAAAATAAGACTAGTAGAAAAATCCTTTGACTGAGTGACTTCCAAATAAAAAAAAATATATTTAAAAAAAAACTAATGTGTTCGGCCCTCAATACGTGTTTCTACACTATGAGTAGGTACCTACTATTGTGATATATTCCCAAAAGGGGTAAAATCAATATAAGTAATATTTATTCAATATTACCGTGGACTGGTATCTGAAGCGGAGGGTTGATCACCTTTCCTTCATGTGTAAACGATTAAGATAACACTGCGTTTATATGACGCAGTGCCCTATGCACCATTGGGGTGAGGATTGGGGTTTTATTATTTATTACTATGGTGAAATATTTTTGCTTTTAGATAGTATTTTTTTCAGCGACTTCCCGGTTAACCCGACCCCGGAAAATCGGGAATGTATCTGGATATGCGGAGTGTATTTGATGCAACTAGAAAATATGACCGATTTTTCACCTTCACCTTCACCTTGTTTAAATGCGCATAGAGTAGTTCTATAACTGTCCGCAGTGCCACTTCACGATCTGAAGTTTCCACCCCCACTGAATTCATTAAAGCGTCCGGTAGAAAATCAATTCAATGTGACACAGGAAAAGCTTTTAAGGGAGAAGCTAAAATTTAGAGGTATTATATATATATACTTTTTTTCCACTTTTGATTTGGTATTTTTTCTATTTATATCTGTGCACCCTAAGAAGGGTTATATTTACACCTGTTATCGTTGATTTTTCTAAAATATATTCATCACAACAAACGTTTGATTAGTCTTATATTCAGTATATGGACCGCAGAATCAAACCAGTCTTTTGTTGCACGCGTAGATTAAATATCAGAAAATATATATTTAAAAATAAAAAATTAAATAAAATAAATATATATATATATATATATATATATATATATATATATATATATATATATATATATATATATATATATATATATATATATATATATATATTTATATATATATATATATATACATATATATATATACATATATATATATATATATATATATATATATATATATATATATATATATATATATATATATATATATATATATATATATATATATATATATATATATATAGTTATATATATAAAAGTTTTGATATAAGTAATCACTTTATACACCTATGTAACGTTCAATATTTCGCTTAATTTTGAAGCACGATAAGTACCCGGACTTTCTTTAGTATAAATAGGACCCATCTTTAGTATAAATAGATATATAGCCTTCTGGGGTAAAAATCCATGGTTTTTTTCAATGAAATAAAATATTGTCAATAATCAACTGTTCAAGTAAGAAGTAAATGTAAGTCAATAAATACATTACAAAAATCGAAAGTATTTTCAGTTATTTTCAATTTTCAGTGATAAGACAGGAAAATTATTAACATTTAAAAAAATTCAACAGATGGCAGTTTCAACTAAGATACGAAGCCGTTTATTATGTACATCATATACCTATACAACTTTCAAGAATCCCAGCAATATGGGTAGTTATAAACAGGTGTATAAACTGATCAATCAAACCGGCCAATGACAAGTCGTGATGCCTCTCTTGGGACATCATGAATTTTTTTTGATACATGACCGTCGGGGCTAAAATCCAGTGCTTGAGTGGAAAAAAATAAAAATATTCAACCGAATTCATTGAGATTTTCTATTCGTTTAGGTTGTAAGTATTACAGTAAAGTATTATAGGTAAGTTACGTTAGTCAACTGTGTTGACATCACCGTCCGTTAAGTACAATTAAGCACGCATTACGTCATACTATTTAAGGTCGGAATTTATTTTAAAAAATGATATCCGAACCGCAAGGAAAAAGCCGCGGGAAAATCGAACGAACCGAGACCAATTGCTAAACGTATAGAATCAATATTGAGTGCTACTTAAATATTAATGTAGGTACTAAGTAGTCTTTCCCCAGTTGGTGAAACTATCTGATTTAATTTAATTCAGTTATGCATTGTGATTTCTCCACATCTTTAAATAAATCAAAATGTAAATGTGAGCTTCATCAAAATCTTAAGTCTTGATTAAAATCTTAAGCACCGATTTTGTAATTTTGATCAAAATCGTAAGCACCGATTGCTTCAAAATGTTAATAGAATGTTGCATTCATCTTTGACGGATGTTTTTTTACCTGTGACAAACTTTTTCAACGCAATGGCAGCGCCATCTGTTAAACGAGAGTTGTGTACGGATAAGGGTTATTATTTTTTTGACAATTATTTTGCCTTTAAAAGCTACTTTTAGATAGTATTTTAAAATAATTTCGTAGATCGTAAAAAT
Source organism: Brachycentrus maculatus (assembly GCF_059751285.1). Lineage (NCBI taxonomy): Eukaryota > Metazoa > Arthropoda > Insecta > Trichoptera > Brachycentridae > Brachycentrus > Brachycentrus maculatus. The sequence continues at coordinate 3,171,740 of NW_028280760.1, read as the reverse complement.
CATCAGACTGTTCTGGTGATGTCGGTAACGAAGAAAACCGGTCACTGGTCAAATAAAATAAACTTGTCAATTAAGTTGTAGGTTTATTATATAAAATGCAGTTCCACCAAGAAATGTCGGGTTGTGGTCCCGTGGTTAGTGTCGCGGACTGTTGTGTCAGAATTTCTCGGTTCGAACCTACTCTACTACAATTCGATACATTTTTCTAATAATGAGCCACTTAGGCTCACAGAAATAGTATGAAATTGAAATATTTTTGTAAATAATAAAAACACAAATATTTCACTTTTTATTAAAAAAAAAAGTAAACCTTAAATTTAAGTTAACGAAATAAGTATAACACAAATCAATAATTAAAAACATTTTTCTACAAAATATACCCCACCTAGCAGTTTTTTTTTTACAGAAATCTACAGAAAAATAAAAATACTGGTTAAAATAAAATAAAATATGAATAACGGAAACCAAAAATAACAATAACAACAAAAAAATGTAAGCTTTTGTTTTATTAACAAGTCGCGTTACACGGCACAGCTGCGCGAGTGGAAGCGAGTCTCGAGAGAAAAAGAGGAAATTGCTAAAGGAAATTCCAAGCCTGGAGGAAGTGGTCGAGTACCTTCATTAAAAATGTAGGCTTGCCTCAAGCCCCATTTACACGGCGAATTTCCAACGTACTTCTGATTGCGATGCTAAATTCTATTCCACACTTCCAACATTCATATTATATGACAGATATCGCTCACTCCTTTCAACAACATCATATATCAAAAAACTTGATTTTTCAGCAGATCGTTTTATAAAGTTTAAAAATATAATACACATCCGCGATACGACACTATCCGCGAACACTGTTCGCTCGAAAGCGGCAAGTGGCCAAAGTAGAAATAGCGAGTGAATCGTTTTATTTTTCAAAATTATTGCACGAATTCACAGCTAGAATTTGACATAAATAAGATGCGTAAATAAAGAAGAAAAAATCTAAAGTTTATAAATTTTCCGTGAATTAATCATGATTCCAACCCTTATCCGCACCCAATGGTGCATAGGGCACTGCATCGTGTTGACGCAGTGTTATCTTGATTATTACTTACATTAAGGCATTATTACTTACTCCTGCGCTTCAGGCACCAGTCCAGGGTAATATTAAATAAATATTAGTGGGTAAAATCACAAATATTTATTATCACCACCCTGGGAATCGAACCCGGGACCTCCAGCACGGTTGCTAAACACGCTAACCATTACACCACGGAGGCTATTAAAGTTTTACCTAGTAAATACCACTATTTCTTAAAATCCACTATGACACGTGTTTCGATGCATTCCGCATCATTTTAAAGCACCGTATGTATTTACTAAGTAGAACTTTAATTCAAAATGGATAGATTTTACCACAAAGTGACTGCCGAATCAATGAATGAAATGACAAAAATTTTCAATTTAAGTTAATCGCGATTCGCACTTCGGTGTTTTCGAAGATCGTACAATACAATTTTCCCAGAGAATAGCGTAAATTGCTTTTTCCACGCCAGCACTCACAATACGTCGGCGGTGTTGCGGTAGTTCTTTGTTTACCAGCCTTTTAATTAAACGCTTCATTTTGTTTCCTCTTATACGACAAAATGGCCGCTCAATTGAAACTGTCACTTCCGCTCGCGAGGCATTCGCTTCCCGCGAATGCGACCCGTCGTTGACGATGTCAACACTTACGTCACACTCTGAATGATCCTCGCGTGACAGCGGTGAGGATGCCATAGTAATGTGCAAAGGCAAATAGCCGCAAGTTTAAAAAAAGTAGTTTTGAGATAAATGAGTTTATAGTTAACTTAAAATGATGCTTTTTGCAAAACATGTATCAAATTAAAACAATTTTGCGGCTATTTAGATAACGAATATCTCGGTAAACGAAAGAGATAGAGCAAAATCTTTGATTGTATATGATAGAGGCCAGTTATAAGAATGTTTTGAGGCGTGTTACGCCAAACAGCCGCAACATGAGTTGCCTTTACACATGAGCATAGTAAAAATAATTACATGGTATACAGTGCAAGTTCGCTAATCCAAACGCTTCGTAATCCGAAACGCGCTGTAATCCGAACAATGCCAGTTTTAGAGATTAGCTCCTGAAGCCGTGAAAGGTTTTAACATAGCCATCAACTGGGCTGAAGAAGTCGTCCAGAACACAGGAATTGATGGTTTCGAGACGAACCCATGACTTAGCCCTTGAACACCAGTTAGGTTTGTTGGTTCAAAAGAAAATATCTGATATTTTCAAGCTAAATTAAAAATGTTAAATTTTTCAATTATTCATTTAGTACCTAGTAATAAAAATGTAAAATGTAAAAAGAGCATTTTCATAACCCGAAATTTCCTTTTTTCTATCATTTTTCTCAAAACACTTTCGGATTAGCGATTTGGCACTATAATTAGAAAGATTACCAACATTTTTGGTGTGCCCAAATTCTTGTTCACAAATCTGGGTTTCTCCACTAAGGAGTTATATTACATTTTGACATCCAACATATATATATGAAGAGTCTATTAAGTTGTATTTTATTAACAAAAACACATAAAAATTTATATTGTGACACTTGTTTCGCCTAGTTATGGCATTTTCAAACGAATGTGAAGATCAAATGGACTGACTGTCCTTATGTAGCTATACAATTCTAAGTGACAGTTTTAACATGTGCAGCAATAATTTATGGGAGACAACAGTAGCTAATGGGGGATGTAGGTACGTACCCTTATATTTATTTTCCGGGAAAGGAAGAATTTATTGACATGGCAATTTTTTTTAGAGAATTAATTTTTTAAAGCTAAATACAATTGTTGGTAAAATTATTTTTAGGAATTTATATTTATAATTGTAATTAAAAATGATTTGATCTTCTCATTCGTTTGAAAATGCCGTAACTAGGCGAAACAACTGTCTAATCTACTAATACCTGTCATAGACACATAAAGTAATCCCATAACCAGCCTATTAGAGGTCGAAAGCCCTGTAAATACTAACACTTTTATATTTTTCTTCATCTTTGTTGAGATATCAAAATGTAGAAATATTACCTACTTATGACTTGCGCTTTTATTTACAGGTTACGTAATATCACTGACATAGCGGACGGTTCATCCTAGAAAACCACTTAAATTTAAGTAACTAAAGAATATTGGTTCAAACGCAAACGCCTAATCTAGATCAGGGCTGTCCAAAGCACGCTCATTTTTTTTTAAATTACCTAACGTCCAAGTAACTCTGAAATCTAGCTACGACTTATGAAACACCCTACTCAGGCTTCAACTTTTTATGTTTCATATCCTATGCCTACTCGTGAGTGTATTGACTCTTTATGTTTAAAGTTACTATAATTTCATGTAATTCATAAGTGAAAATTCTAGGCAAAAACACTCGCTAAAGCACGCTCAAATATAAGTGCAACGTGTTTTTGATTTATGTTTTGTATATTAAAAGCACTGTAAACTTTGTGGTGCGGTAATATCAGTCTACATTTGACCTAATGATGGAATGATTATTTCGAAACCGGTAGTCATAAAGTAGTGTTTTCTTAAATGGTATTACACAAAGTTAACAACGATGAGGACAGTGTTGTTTTTGATTTGCCGCAAATAAGAAAATTTCCCCTTTACAAAATTTATTTCGTAAAACATCATTTAATTTTTCTGGCATCCCAAATAAGCGAGTGAAATATTTTTCTTAGTAAAAAGTATTCTTAGTAAAATTAATTATTTTATAACAATGACATATCCGTATTTTTTTTTTATAAATTGAAGTATTTGTTTCTGCGGCCTTCCAATCTATTTAGTTATTTGCATTGGCCCGGGATCGCGTCTGGACAGCCCTGATCTAGATAACAACACACCGGAAAGTAGGAAAATATCATTTTGCCATTAATACTCGGTATTTTTTATTTTTTATTTGAACGAGCAATATTTCAACAAGTAATTACTTTTTATGAAATATTACAATCGAGGGATTTACTTTTTTTTTAAATTTCCACAAATCACGCATGACTATTACATAATCGAATTAATACTTTTATCAGTCGTTACTTGTAATTTAATAAAACCTGACATTGCAATAAATAAAATGCCAAATCCTCAGGTAATAGGCGAAGGAAAACTTTTATCGAAATTATATTTTTGCATAAAGTAAAACATGCTTAAATAAGATGTATTTACCGCTATGGTGGATAAGATTATATTATTTACAACATTTTGAGTGTGTCCAAATACTTGTTCACAAAATCAGGATTATCTCCAATTACAGGAATAATATACATATTTATGTTTTTGGAAATTAATATACATATTTATTGTATATTTTTATTCACAAATCTGGGTTATCTTCAATGATAGGAGTTATTTTTCATATTATTTTATAACATCTCATCAAAGATCAAGAAGAATATGGAACTCTGGGCATTTACGGGGCTGACGACCGTCATAGGCTGGTTTAAGTGATCACTTTACACACGTGTAACATTCATCAATTCTACCCATTATTGACAACCACACTACTCAAATTATTGGAAGTTCTATATATATTAACCAATTAAGAAACCTTGTTCTTGAATCACTAGAACTTCACCAGAGATTTTAAACTTCTTTTCATCTCACCAATAGATGTCTCAAGAAAAGTTCTAGTAATTCAAGAACAATGTTTCTTTATTGGTTAATATATATAGAACTTCCAAGAATTTGAGTAGTGCGGTTGTCAATAATGGGAAGAATTGGTGAATGTTACAGGTGTGTAATCACTCAAACCAGCGTATGACGGTCGTCAGCCCCGTAAATGCCCAGACTTCCATATTCTTCTTCATCTTTGATGAGATGTTATAAAATTATATTATATTATTTATTGATTTGGCATTAACTTTGTGGAATGACACGTTGATTATAAAAAAAAAATTAACACTAGTATTAGACCACTAGTTGAGTTTTATTTCTTATGACTAGTTTCGAAAACTACAGATGTTTTCATCGACAGGTGATCCCAAAAACTAAGATAAAGATTATTTGGCGGTTACGCATTGATATTACAGTGTTATAAATTATTTCCGTGTCATTACAGGGAAGGTCATAGTTGAAAGATCAATCATACTTAAGGTTTATTCTCAAATAAATCAAAAACAAAGAGGCAAGGTTTTAGTAAAGAAACGTTTCATCCATCATGTCTCATTCGTACTTGTAGTGAACTATAGGGTGTTTTTTTAGAGGCTTGGTATTTAAACTGGCAACATTGTTTCTACAGACTGTCCATTTGACAGTTGACAGTCGATTTGTAAACAGTACGTTTTGCCATTTCACCATGAATAGACTGAATGACCATTATGCGCGTCGTAGGTTGTGGTAATGGGCCGAAAACAATATTAAGCTTGATCCTCTTTTTCAACGCAAAATTTTGTTCACGGATGAGGTACATTTTTGGTTAAATGTCTGTCAATAAGCAGAATTGCCGAATTCGGAGTGGAGAAAACTCGGAACCCTTTGTCGAGACGCGCTTACATCCATTAAAAATCAGTGTTTGGTGTGCCTTATGGGCAGGTGGAATCATTGACCCATATTTATATTTTTTGAAGACGATGCCGGCCAGAATGTTACGGTCAATGGAGAGCGCTACAGAACCATGATTACTGGCTTCTTCGTACTTCAGTTGAATGGCATTAATGTGAAAGAGCTGTGGTTTCGACAATATGGCGCAACATGCCACATGGCGTGTGTCACCATTTTTCGCGGGAAATTAGAATTTGTATACCCATAAAAAAACATCCTATATTTTGATTTTTTGCTGTGACAGAATGAAGAAGTTATAACTGTTATAAGCGTTCGGAGGAACATTTAGCGCCGGGTCGTCAAGCGTGACAGGTCGTGAGTCAAGTTGTCGTGTCGTGTCGTCTGTGTGTTAGAAAGAAACTAACATAATATTATTACGATGACAAAACACAAACTATTGTATTATTTCTCAAGTCAGTCAATCAATTGTTGTATAATAATAACTAACCTCAAAGATTTGTCTAATTTTTAATATACAAGCATTTCATCCGTTGTATGATTGTATCATATAAAAAATGGGAAAATCCCGCTACTTTAAATTATGTATGAAATCGGATATATACGTTTAAAAGGAAGAAGATAATAAAAAGAGAAGAGTTAACACAATATGATTACGACATGAATGTTTTGTTACGATAATCTTAACCCTGCGTTGAACGAAATACTAATAATAATAAAACCCTTATCCGCACCCCAATGGTGCATAGGGCACTGCGTCATATAAACGCAGTGTTATCTTGATCGTTTACACATGAAGGAAAGGTGATCAGCCCTCCGCTTCAGGTACCAGTCCAGGGTAATATTGAATAAATATGACAGTGAAAAAATCACTTATATTTATTTTACCCCCCTTGGGAATCGAACCCGGGACCTCCAGAACGGTAGCTAAGCGTGCTGACCATTACACTACGGAGGCGGACGAACTACTACAATGAACGAAATACTACAATTTGTAATTTAAGCTTAACTTGGTAAATACCACTATTTCTTAAAATCTATCGTGATACGTTTTTCGGTGTATTCCGTATAATTTTCAAATACCGTATGATGCAGTATCGAAACACGTATCACAAAATATTTTAAGAAATATGTAATGGCATTTACCAGTTTAAAAAAATCAATTAAAAATGTATAGATATTACCACAAAGTGAAATATTACAAGGTAATGAATTAGTTTCATTCAAGTTAGATTACAATTAGAAATTGGAAATCAATAGTTCTTCTTTAATGACTTTCCAACCAACAAATACAGTATTCAGTGTCCGGTTATTTTCTTTTTATTATTTTTACATTAATTTTAAATAAAAGCATTCCTGTTAAACAGTAGGTTTGATAAGTGAGACATAAATGGTAATACACCCTTACAAATTTACAACATTTATTTTAAGAAATTTACAAATTAATGTTCGCAAAACTTTATTATGGGAGGTTAGTAAAGTTAAAATACAAGTAGGAATTGGAATGTCAATACAGGAAACATTCAGACGCAACTCAGATACGGCGTCTATCCACGAAATAAAAATCTTTGTCAAGTTTTTTTTTCTTTTATAAATATTTTGCCTAAAACATATTTAATATATAAAAAAAGTTTAAACCAAGGTAATAAAAATATTTAAAAAAATCTTAATATCTTTAAATTATATGTAGGCAATATATTGAGAAAGTACAACGTACATTTTATATTAATAGCAAACTATGAATAAACAGAGATGTAATAAAGAGTTGATGTACGTTCAACGATGCTGCAATAGGCATTTGCATGTAATAATACCTATTATGGACTGCATAATGTAATAGACCGACCATTTTTCTCGTATGTATTCTAATTTGTGACCGTGACCCACAATGCAATTATTCAGCCACACGTACATGATATTACCATAAATCTAAAAGATTTACATTCAATTTAAGGATGTTGCGTTACTTTTTTATGGCAAATCAAGATTCGCGTAATCATTTCCCATTAAAGGCGATAGTTTACTCTTAATAAGAATAAAATAAATACGAGAAAACACAGTAAAATGGATATTCAGAAGTGACCTGATACCTCAAAGTAAAAATACATAAAATGATATATAATTCACGATTCAGAAAAGACAAATATTTATAGAATATTTATTTATATAGATTTACTCACATAAATTTTGAGTGTCCAAATACTTGTTCACAAATCTGGGTTTCCCCCACATAGGAGTTATTTTACATTTTTGATATTTGATGAACAAGAATATGGAAGTCTGCGTATTTACAAGACTTGAGACATATCATATACTGGTTTCAGACAGCCATATTATTCTATGTTAAGATGTCAAAAATGTTAAAATATTTTTCTTTTATTATTATTTAATGGCGTGTCTTTTTTCAACTTTCATCTGCTTTTAAGTCCGACGACATTGGCATTTCGTTTTAAATAGAATAAATAATTTCTACGTGATTTTCAGATGACAAATAATTATTAACATATGTATCATCATTGTTATTAAGCGATATGACTGGGCTATAAAGCTACAGGTTACTTACATATAATTGCGAAAGTTGTAGGTACTTAAACAAATGAGTGACAGATATTTAGATCATGTAAAAAGTGTATGCTTATTGCGTATCGAGCATTACAGAGATTACAGATATTTCATGATTATAATTTCGTATGATATTTAAGATATAAAAGATTATAGTGTTAATATTGTATGGTATTAATAGTGTGGTATTATTAAGTTATCATTCAGGATATGTACTTGTAAAAAAAAACTGTAAGATTCTGCTCTGAAATTACGCATAGTACTTTAATTGTTACTAAAAAGTATACAATAAGTAATCAAAACGTTAAAAAGCTAAAAGATTTTATTTTAATAATAATTACTTTATCGTTTTAAATGTTAAAATTACTGGAAAATTTAAGCACCCTTGAGGTGAATTTTCACTAAAACGGCGCTTCATAAAAAAAAACAAATTAATAAATCTGCATAATCGATTTATGTATATTCATATCGTATTATATATCGCACGTCGAAAAAATAATGATGAAAGTGATCTAAATAGATTTTTTCTTCATAATAAATCGATCATGTTAAATATATCTTAAATTTAAGCAAGAAAAACTCAGTAAGTAGAACATACAAAAGATTTTTAATAATTAATTATTAATATATATTTTTTAAATCATAGAAATCGTTATAGCATTCGTAAATGAATAAATAATACACGTTCATAATTTGCACATTGATATATCCGCTTCAAATAACAGGTTTAAATTAAAGCGTATTTAACATTGTTTTTATTAAATATTGTTTACAGTGCTTATAGAGATACATACCGAATAGTATAATTATGATCGTTAAAGCCATAAAATAGCCTTAGGAATTCACAAGACGCAATTGTTTTTTTTTTTTTAATTACTTAAGAATTTGTCGTTTGAATATTTAGGAGTAAATATTGAAACTACACGAAAAATGAGAATTCTACTATTTACCCCGGTATGTCAAGCGTCAAGGCTTCAAAAAGCGGAACGAAATTAAATTAATGATATTTAAGTATCTATTATATATTTAAGGTAAAAAAATAAGTATAGGGTAAAGTATGGATAGATGCCAAACATCGAGTTTCAAGGCTGAAAAACCATGAATATTACGCACCTTCTTTTACTTGCAGCCAGTGCATAGTATACTGAGATAAACATTTTCACGATTACGTCATAAGAAAATAATTTAATATAAAAATAGTAAAAGACAATCGATATCATTATAATTGAAATATGTAATAAAAAGGGAAGATATAATATACAGAAATAAACATAAAATATTAATTATTATAAAATATAAACTATTAATGACGCCACCGTTCAAGGTTGTGTAATTAATAATTTGAAAACATAATCCCCAATTCCCCTTCAAAAACTTAGCGGTTTCTTTAATAAAGGGGCAAATTATTGACCAAAGTGAGGAATACCCCTTCTGATGTAATTCTCGATAATGTACACTTACTATTTTATATTTTATTTACTAGCTTATAAGTATGCATATATGTGTATACTTACGTAGAATATGTATATGCTGAGTACCTGCATGAATATGTACGTTAATATGTAGATGTGTATGGCTGAATTTCTTAAACTTGATCTATTTGATATAAAAAATTGCATAAGAAGAAAACAAATGATAAATACTGATATTTTAACGCACTAATTTTAAATACAAGAAACCCTTTAAAACATTATTTTATGCGTAGACTGAAAGTATCCAATAGTCCAAAATTTGTGTTAATTTAATAACGCGTAAGCAAGATGATCAGTCCTGCAACTCAGGTGACAAATAAATGATAACAGCGAAAATACACTTTATTTTACAGATTTTATCGAACTTAGAAAGTCGTGCGTGGTAGACAAACGTGCTAACCACTGCGGTAAACAAAACTTTATTTTCAGAATGTCGAAGAAACGCATAGATATATTGTCAGATAACGAAAACGAATATTTGTATCGCTTATTTATTGAGCCGCGTTTTATACAAAAAATGTGAAAAAAATATCGCGTAATAAAAGAATCGCCAGTACTATATTCAATTCAAAGATGTCGTGACAACAGGCTAATACCATGTGACTATTAAAATATTTACACGAACTTGTCAGAACCCTTCAGTTTAGTGAATCGCGTGTCGAGAGGACATAAAGTATCTTACCGTTGGGAGGTAGTAAATAGTCTCTAGAAGCGGCTTCCGAGAAGTCATTAGGGGACCATAACCCATCGCGGGTATATCTAACCTGGAATCTGCGAACTATGGAGTGTCCTTGTGGCTGTATCATCAAATTATTACCTACTTAAATGGTAATTATAATGTAATTTTACTAGTTACTCTACGTCGAAGATTTCTATTGGATAAAAGCCAAGGAATGAATAGATATTGAGGAATCGTTTTTGCATTAAACAGGTAAGTATTTATTTATGTATTAAATGTTGTGTCAAACGCTATTTTTTTTACTCTACTAAGTTTGTAAGTATTTCGTAAATATTTGCCTAATCCTGTTTTAAATCTTCGGTAGAGGAATTAAATAAAATTATTGACATTTGAAAGCAATATTTCACGAAGCCCGCTTACCGAAATATAAAAATTCCCAAGAAAGAAATTTTATTTACATCCTGCGTTGGTTAACATGAAGGAAAAAAATATGTGGTATATTTAATTTTTTTTTAAATCTGTAGGTAGGTAGAATTTTAATTAAAAAATATATATTATGGAACGTTGGTTATTCGTTTAAATAGCCATTTCTGACAACCAATAGCCATTTCAACAAGAGCAGGCAGAATTTTTGAAAACCTTAAATTCGTATTTTTTTACAATTTTTAAGACTGAAGACAATTCTATTGTATAAAAAAAAAGAACTCACACTTTGACAAATACGTATAAAACAAAGAAATTTTTTAATAAATACCTCACCGGTCGTCATAACTCCTAATCGTAATAGTCGAAATAATAAAGAGGAAAATTTTTGGGCATCGATTACGCATGGAAATTAACGTTTTAACAACGTGGTGTAAGTGGATAATTTTAGCTTAACTTCGGTTAAAAATAAATATTATGAACTTCTTGACAATAATGAACGACGGCAGGTGAATCGATTTCAAAATCGCATGAAATAAAAAGTCCAGATGTAAAATTAAAGTTATCTACATTCAGTAGTTAGAGCTTTATCATTTCACTGAAATCCTAGACCTAGGAAAGTTACAGCATTTAAAATGTTAGTATTTTGTTTTGCGATCAGCTTACTTATGTAGGATTATAATATATTGTACATGGATATGAGGCAAACAGGCATTTACATAATTTAATATTAGGTAAACATTGCACATAAATTCGTACAAACATGTGCGTAATTCTTGTAAGATAAATATAAATGACTATTAACAAGGAAAGATAACAACAAAAGATGGGGGGGCATACCATACAAGATACAAGAGCACTATAATTTTCTGGATAACGTATACAATTACAATTTACGAAACCTTGCTGTTACACAAAACCAGATTTTATTGCCCATAAAGCAGCGGAAGACAAGGTAACGCAAGTCGAGGTAGCAATTTTCCACTACGCACATTTATTTCCTTTAGAGATCGTCGACAGATACAAAAAAGGGAAAGATGCGGGTAAAAGTATACGAGCAACAGAAAGTGCTAGGAGTTTCCAACTTTGGAGTGTAAGTAACTAACTTAGCATCATGCCGTTTCACCGCAGGGGTAAGCAGAGAGAATAGAGCGCCACACCAATCTGTCTTTGCAAACAATCTTCGCGTCTTCCACGTATTTCAAGTGTTCCTCGATCTTCCTCTTCCCATCACATCCTATTACTTTCATTGCACACATTACATACATTTGACAAGAAACGCCTGCAGGTCTTCTCTACTATCGGCAAGGGGCACAGCATCGTCAGCAGGGGCGTGCATTCCATATGAGCAGGAGTGTGGTTCCTCGAGCGCCCGACGCGGCTGCTGTGAGAACCACGCTCCATCATTTATTTAATTTTCTCCGAACATTTACATCTCAAGTCTACAATTTTTTGCTCATCTATAAATATTGTGATTGGTGTTAACTTGAAATGGTTAAAAGTTATAATTTTATAAAGGATAGCTGTTAACTAATGAAAGTGCATCAATAATATCATTGCGTCGTTCAATATAGCAATGCTGGTCTAAACGGCGTAGTGTATTTCTAAGAATCTGTGCCGAATGAACACATGTGGCAAGTTGGCGTCTAAAAGTGCTTTGTGTTCGTCCCTTAAGGATACTTTACGACCATAGTGTATTCATACGAATCTCCTAACTTCTCGGGGATAAATGACTGCAATAAAAATGTGCAAAGACAATACCAATCTGAGAACATGTGCTTAAACGGTTAAATTTTATGAAATCGTACTACAAACTGAAATACCTCAATTGCGCCAGCTCCCATTTGTATGAAAGCAAAAGCGGAAAACCTCAGAGACAAAACCATCATATCGGATCACGGAAGGGCGGCAAAAGAGGATAAAAGTGAAGTCCCGTTTGAACTGTGCTAGTCTGGAAGTTGGAAGTTGGCCATCCACAGTGACGAGGAGATCAACAAGCTGCCCTCCAGCGTGACGACCATCGCTCAGGAATGCGTCCTGCCCAACACCTTGGCCATTCTCCAACCCATGGGATCAAGAGGAAGGCGTATTAATTTGTCGGCTCATCTTTTCCCCACTCCAGACTCGACAGCCCGAGATCGATTGACGACGTTTTAATCCATTTTTTATATCATTATCATCATTATCATTTTTTTATTATTATTATCCATGTCTTTATAAGCGCCCTTGAGGTAGTATTTTACGAAAATGGCGCTATACAAATTATCCAAATTATTATTATTATTATTATTATATAGGCAGAAAAGCAGTGCCTATCCTAACTTACACGCGTGACATATAAAAACGTAACCAGTACCTACCCTACTTTACTAAGTCGTATCTAGCTTACCTTACTGCCTACATCTACTGCCTAACGTAATTAATTCTCTGTGCACGCCACTGGGCAGAAAAGCAGTGCCTACCCTAACTTACCTGCGTGACATATAAAAACGTAACCAGTACCTACCTTACTACGTAGTATCTTACTACCTACTTCTACTGCCTACCCTAGTGAGTAGTAGCAGGTTACCTTACTACGTACCTCTACTCGGCTGTCCAAACACAAAACACAGTATGGGACATTTTTTTGTAGTACATTTTTTTTTGCATTTTTGGACCAAGTAGATGCTACTTAGTAGATGATAGTCCAAAAATGCAAAAAAACGTACTACTAAAAAATGTCCCTTACTGTATTTTATTTTTGACAGCCGTACTGCCTACCCTAGTGAATTCTCTGTGCACGCCACTGATCGTCAGTATACAAAAGGCAACAACAGTTTGGAGTGTGATTCTGCAAAATAAGGTATCATCACGTGTGCGAGAAGAAGATCGATCATATTCACCCACGTGTGCGCTAATAGTTGGATGGTTACATCACACTCTACGTTACTCACTAAATGTGGATAGATCAGGGGTCGGCAAACCTCTTGGACCAAAAGAGCCAAATGTTAGTATCAAAAAAGAATAAACACATCCGCCAACTAATATCAATACCAAAAAGTAAACACAAAAAAAATTAACCATGTGTAACCCGTGAACTAATAATTTCTATTCAACAAAGAAATAAGCTATATAAAATTTATACCCACACACAGGCCACGCCATTGTGGGATCTTATTTTGTACTATATTATGTATTTTTTTGAACTTGTATTTATTTATATTATATTGTTTAATGCAAAAGAATTTAAAAAAATATAAAAAAAAATAAAAAAAAAAAAATAAAATAAAATATAACGATTTGGAAATTTTCGGGGGGCAAATTCTTTATTTAATTGTAAATTAAATATTGGCTCAACAAAGATTCAATACATTAAATTTAATTTTTGAATTGAATTGGATAATTGAATGTTTAAAGGAACATACAAGTATTTTTTAAGTAACAGATTTTTAATCAGAGATAATTTTTTGCGCAAATTTATACATAAGTACATGGATAAATCAGCGCATTATCCATGTATGTATACATTAAAAAACTGTTAAAAAACGGTAAAAAACTGTTAACCAAAAAAGATTTTGGTAAACAGTTATTTTTTTTACACGATAAAGGTTTTATGGGGGCTCATATATACTTAAACAGCACCATCCCTCCTTACCAACCGAACTAAAAAATAATATGCACGGAATAATTTTTGAAATATATCGAAATTTCTGTAAAAATGGTATTTAGAATTCGACAAAGAAAAAGCTATACAAATTGCTTAAAGATCCACATGTGGATCGCGAGCCACAATTTTCCGATCCCTGGGATAGACAATATTACTCGGGGTTCCATGAACTTCGATCCGACTTCCTTGTTCGTGATTTTAGACTTCAAATATTGAATTGCGTTTTGTATAAACGCCCATACAAAATACATTTCTGTTATATCATTTTATTATTATTTAATATACTTGTAATGTTTTTGTGGTGACTACAATATAATATGAGGAGGATGACGTAGGCGTTACGCGAATAAATAAAAAAATGTTACATCTCAGCAATTTGATTAATTAAAGAAAATAAGAGAATGAAACCGCAGTGAAAAGATAACCTCAAATGCGTGGACAAAAATAAACGTCAACGTATAAGAAAGCATATAACTTTTTAGTGGAGTCAAACGCAGAATTCGCGATAAAGGTTTGGACACATTCAAAATATTGTAAATACAAAAGTATGTATTTTCACAATATTTTGAGTGTGTCCAAATCATCATTCACTGTTTCTGGGTCAGACTCTACTAAGGAGTAATTTATATTGATAATCTCCACATAGACGAAGAATAAGAAGAAATATATGTAATAAAATAACTAAGTACCTACCTATACATTTTATTAAGTACTTACAAATAGTACCTACATAAAACAGTTCTACCACCAGATGTCGCATGCGTCACACTGAATAAAACAAAAGACATCGGATAGAAAAAAATATAATATTGTTAACTGTCAGAATCAGATAGATAGAAAATTATTGTAAAGATTAATTAAGAATAAACTTTTATCGTCGTTTCTTTAATTACAAAGCAACACATTGTTTATTTTATTATTATACACCCACTTTACGTATTATTTACACCCAATTTACGAAGGAAAATATTACCACGTTATATATATATATATATATATATATATATATATAATATTATCAACCTGTTATGGACTGATTTAAGTGATCACTGTACACATGTGTGATTTCCATCATTCTATCCATGATTACTTACTAAGCTCAACCATAGATGGTGCTGAGAAATAGTATATGAAAGGTTTCAATTGAAAATCACCCACATTTATTTTGACCCCCCTGGGAATCGAACTTAGGTCTGCCTCCGTAGTGTAATGGTCAGCGTGTTTAGCTACCGTACTTGAGGTCCCGGGTTCGATCCCCAGGGGGAAAGGACGAAAATAAATAATAGTGATTTCAAATTCTAATATTCATTTAATTTTATCCTGGACTGGTCCCTGAAGCGCAGGAGTAATCACATTGCCTTCGTGTATGTAATGATCAATATAACACTGCACCCATACGATGCAGTGCCCTATGCACCATTGAGTGCGGGTAAGGGACAAAAGAAGAAAAAGGGAATCGAATGCGGAACCTACAGGACGGTAGCCAAACGCGCCTAACACTACACTATGGAGGCGGACAAAACGATATAATTACAGCTATAGGTTTGCATGTTTTTTTTTGTGTTCAGTTGGATAAACAAAATCCACATTTAATTACTGACTTTGTAGAGCGCGCATGCCCATAATTAACATTTCTCTTCCTTATAATCAATGTGGGAGACGAATGGTACAATAAATGAATAAGAAAAATATAAAAAAGATGAAAGAGAGAGTCGTCTGTGAAGCATTGGCAAATTACACGTCAATTTTCTTCAAATTACCCGACACAAATTACGCTCGGAGCTCCCGAAGCTCTAATCAGCGAAGAGGCAGTAATAAGACTTAAACGTGTTCCTTAATGGACCCATGCCATTACACAAAAATATTTTTTTAACCGAAAGAAATCTACGAAATCTGATAAAATGAACTCTACTACATCGTAATATGTCTACTTTGTACCAAATGGGGTACTTTGCACCCGTTGTGAGGCAAATTCATTACGCTACTGAAAACATACAAATTGTATAATATAGTATACACAATTCGTTTTTCAAAAGAAGGATGAAATTAGATTGAATGTAGTCGAAATGCGATCTCTCAGAAGAATGTGCGACAAAACGATGTATGATAGATGTTCGAATAGTGAAATAAGGAAGGAATGCAAAGCTGAGACAAGCGTACATACACTCATACAGTGAGTACATTTACTTACTCATATAATAATTTCAATAAATAGTTTAAATGGTCATATAAGGAAAGAATGTAAGGTTGAGATGAGCACTATCGATAAAATTAAGAAAGGTGTGTTGAGATGGTTTGGACGTGTGGAACGAATGAGTGAGAAAATAACGGTAAAACAAATTTATGAGGCGAATGTAATTGGAAAAAGGAGCAGAGAGGAAGACCGAGAATAACTTGGCACGATCAAGTATGCCAAATACTTGAAAGTGGTCAGGTTAGGAGTCGAAACAATCGGCGAGTATGTATGAGGAGATGCATGAAGTGGAAGAGGCGAAGAATGTTTGCAAGGACAGAGTGGCGTGGCGTTCTGTTCTCTCTGCTTACCCCTGCGGCGAAGCGGCGTGATGGTTACTTAGTTAGTTAGTACATCTCGTTTTTATTTATTAAAATTAATATAATCTTCATATAAAAAATACTTAATAAGGTAACTAATTTTATGAAGTTAGTCACTTAAGGCCCAGTATTCGTTAAGTCGCAACTTGATTTTCTCTAAATTCAGGTAAAATTTTACGCAATTGATCTTTTTCTTAAAATATCGTTTTTGCGATAATTTTTATCTTCGAAATAATTTTATGGTTTTAAAAAAAGAGTTACTGTGAGGAGTTAAAAAAATGTATAAAAATATGTTTTCCATATAAACTAATATCGTAAATGTTTTTTTTTAATCCAATATACATTCTTTAAAAAAATCTGGCGTGGAAAGGCGTGTTACCTCTACGGGAGTCGGCCGGTAAATTAATTATGTATTGCGTTATATCCCCATATAACAATATTTGAACCAAAAATATAGTAGATTTTCAGATTTTTATATGTATTTTTTATATATGTATTTTATGATATTTGATCTACGTGTGTAGAAAAAGACTGTTTTCATTCTGCGGTCCATATACTTAATATAAGACTAAATAAACGTTTGTTGTGAATAAATATATTTTTGGCAGCACAAATATAAATAGAAAAAAAAAACAAAAATTAATTTAAAACTCATAAATTATATTGGTAGGTTTACACAAAAAGGTAAAATTTTATATTTTTTCATAAAACAGGTAAACATTCAGAAAATTTTTTAATAAATACTTTGGCAAGTGATCAAATATACCTACGTTGGATGTTTGTCAACCCTACAATGCGCATTTCTTACTAAAAATATATTTTATTTATTTATGAAATATGTACCTTTGTACTGGAAAACGGTAAATACAAAAAGGGCAAATTTACTGCTTTTGCATAATTATTTGATGTATATAGTCATATGATTCATATATGTAAGATTTATGTGGATCTCACTATTTTTGTCCTATGAATATGAAAATAATGATCAATTTTAAAATTTCATTTCTCTCAATGTAGACTTTTGTATATGTATAATATTGAATAATTTTTTTAATACCATTTTTTATACATTTTATTTATATTTATAAGCATATATCATGAAGAGTACCAGCAAGCAGCAATTTTCAAGCAAGTCAACTCTAAAATATTACTTGGAAAAACAGCGGTCTTAAACCAATGCTGTTCAGAAGTATGTAAGTGGTTGATTTATATGAGGAAAAGTTTGCAAGTTGTTGTATTTATTTTGGTAAACAAAAAAACTTTAAAAAATGTTGTTAGGTGGGAAGACAAAAAAAAACAATGGAGGAGTATAGAACCATCCAGACTCCCCCACATTGCACTGCAAGGCCAACTATGGGTAGACGACTCTCGGGCAGACCACCAAAGAGATGGATTGATGGCCGAGAATCGACATCGCAGGAAGCTAACCCCTATTAAAAACAGGCTGCAATGCTTATACCAAGAAGAAGAAGAAAAAAACACTGTATGATAATGTGGTCGATTCATGTGTGCATCAGCGCGCATTGAAGGGTTAACAAACACAAAGACTTGGAAATAATATATAAAAATTGACAATAATGAGAATCTGACAAGTCCAACCTTGGACAATACTAACCGGCTAGCTAATAGTTGAGACATGCATGAGAAAAACATATCATCATACTTATAAAGGACACATAATGTGTTCAGCTCTGGTAATCCACAACAAAAGAACGTGACCATAGGCAGGGAACGAATGTAAAATGTGTTCAATCCAGCGAAGACCACTTAAATGTGACTTTAATAAATATAGCTTATAAATTATACAAAAGACACTCGATACAAAAACATAAATATGTATGGCTTTTTTAGCCAGTCCTAGAAATAATCTGCAGTCATAATCCATCATAGTTAGACAATACAGTTGGAGAATATGACCATTAAAAATAGAGACATTTGAGAGCATCCCATATCATAAAATATAATGACATTGGGATAAAACATACATATCTAATAACTGACACATCTTACTGTTTCAAACCTCATTCGCACCCGATGGTCCACAGGGCACTGCATCATATAACACATGGAGGAAAGGTGATCAGCCCTTCGCTTCAGGTATCAGTCCAGGGTAATATTGAGTTAATATTAGAGTAAAAAAATAACTTTTAATTATTTATTTAACTCCCTCCCTGGGAATCGAACCCAGTACGGTAGCCGAGCGTACTGACCATTACGCTATGGAGGCAGACAAATGTACTTTTATTAAATATCTATAATAATTTAGGAAGATATCTTAACTAATACTTATCAATTAAAAGATTCTTTAAAATAGCATTTTTTCCACAATATTTACTCAGACACTACTTAAGATAAGACATTGGGTCATTAAGTATTTTTAGTTTATGTTAACAATAAAACCTCACTAAGTTTTATTTTTAAGTATTTATTGCACCGTAAATCTGGATAAAAAATAATAGATTTAGGAGAATAACAATTTATATGAGAGAACGGTTAATTTTTAAGAAACAGGTAACAGATTTTTTTAATCTATTATGATATATATAAAATTATCAAGTAACAAAAAGCAAACCTTCTACTAGCATACAAAATAAGTAATAATTTAAATATTTTATGTCTATCCTTGAGGCAAAGTGGATAGTAGGTTCAACTATAATAGATAAGGTCTCGGATTCGATTCCCACTCGGGTGAACATAAAAATATGTTCCATTATTGTAATACTTTAGTATGTTACCCTGGAACGGACAGCTCAAACACAAGACTGATACTGAACCTTAATGTAATTCACATTTAAGATACAGTCAAGAGTAGAAATAATAGGGGCAAGAAAATACTCTTTAAATAAATGGGAAAAATTATGCATTGCTTTAAAATTCTAGAAAATTTTGTTCCATTTTTAAATTATATGTTTCCATAAACAAAATAAAACATAAACCTTTTAAAGTGGGTACATGAGCATTTAACCACTATTTCTAATAATTTTTTTAAAAATGTGTATTTCCAGCATATTTCTTGGTGTAATTTGAATTAAATGATATAACTAACTTATTTATTGATTTTTGTGTTGAATTTGTAGAACTCCATTTCAATTAATGAATTAATTTAAAACATAAACCTTTTAAAGTGGGTACATGAGCATTTAAGCACTATTTCTAATAATTTTTAAGAAAATGTGTATTTCCAGCATATTTCATGGTGTAATTTTAATTCAATGATATTATTTACTTATTGATTTGGCGATTGATTTGTAGAACTCCATTTTAATGTATGTATTAATTTTTAAAACAAACACAGATTTTTGGAGTGTACAAAGTTGTATTTTATTAATAAAACACAAAAAATTCATATTGTGACAATTGTTTCACCTAGTTATGGCGTTCGTTTGAAAATGCCATAACTGGGCGAGACAATTGTCACAATATTAATTTTTATGTGTTTTTTTAGTAAATTACAACTTAGCAGACTCTGAAAAGAAAAATCTGTGTTTGATTCAAAAATAAATTTGTAAGATATTATTAACTTTTATCTACTAAAGCGCCAGTCTGAAGATGTTCCGTTGAAAGTGCTGACTGGTAAGGTGAACAAGTGGAAGGTATTGAATGTCAAAATTTGAATTGCACAACTGTATATCAATACTATTAAATTCATCAATATTGGAGAATACTATTTTTGTTAGCATAGGTTACTAGCTCACATAGCTTTCTCATATTTTGTATCCACAATAGCAACATATAAGGATTGTAATTAAAGTATTAAATGTCAAGATATGGATTTTTTAAAATTTATATAAAATAACAATTGTTTTCAAAGTTTAAACTGTTTACATATAACAAATTCAATGACAGAAGATGCATAAGGTAGAATATCAAGTATATTTTTAAACCAATCAAATTGACAAGCCAATCTGTTCAAATACGCATTAAGATACTTGACGCAATATACCTGAGGTATTTATATTGAGTAATATTGACATAAAGTCAATAAAATATGAAGTAACCAACAAATAGTTGGCAAATGCACGTTATCTAAATAAACAACACCTGCCCGTCGGACGATAAGAGCTTAGTTAAATGACTCAGAATATATTATTTGCATAAAAAATCGAACGAAACAAAGGTTAGATAAAAGAAACCGATATTCTAAATAGAAACAAGCAAAATCAAGAAATAAATGCCGAAAAAATAACAACAAAAATTATATGAATTAAAATGTTTTGAGGGATTCAGCTTACCTGCTTTTCAGATAAAATATTTGCGAATGATCACATGCACTCTAATAACAACGCCGAATTAATGATTTGTTTCCGTAGCAAACTAATTCGGCGGCTCCACAACGACATACACCCACACTTCACTGACAGCCACTGACAACAAAAGACGATTCTTCCATTTTGACAGAATGTGTCATGGCCACCGCTAAACAACTTGTTTAAAGCTTTTCAAAATTGACAACAGAGTGCCTACCATCGCAATAAAAATGAATACAAACAAATTTGTATGTCAAAAATGTCTCAATTTCTAGATAAATAGTATTTTAAATTTTTACTTGAAGTTATAAAATAAAATAGTACCTAAATACTTCGTGTAGCTAAAGCAGATCCCTACTTATACATTACGTTTATTACATGGCAAGACGAGAGGTTAGTATAAAATTAATTCAAAAGATGGCGGTACTAGAATTATTTGTTGTAAATATAAAATAGCACTTTATAGTGCTATTTTGGATCAACTAAACGTGCAGTATTTTATACACTCATCTTACATCAATATTTTTTCAAGGCTGTTATAGAAGATTAATTTTTGTTACGTATTTTCCTTATTTGATATCTAAATGTTTTTTAGACGAAATTTAATGTCATTAGCACACTTCATTTATGCGTAGGATTGGTGAGGGCCGCCACTACCGCAATTTTACACAAAACAAAAATGATTTTAAACATGCCAAAACGCATAAAACGCAGTTTTAGCATACTTATGTACCTACATATAGTTAGTTTTTGGCTACATCTGTAATCGATTGTGGCTTAAAAATTATTATAATTTACTTTCAATCACAGCCACGCTGCATTACGATTGAGATTTCTAAATTAAAGAGCCTGTATTTTGTTTGATGATTCTAAATTTATGTGTACGTTTCAGATCTTATACTTTTAAAAAGAACCGAGATGATACTCTTAGTAACAATTGATATAAATTATTTTTTCTTCTGTTCTTGATATTAAATTGCAATAATGCATACAGAGAGAGGTGCGAAAAACATGGTCGATACGCGTTTTTTCGTTGTTTTTAAAACAACAAACTTTTATAAAAAATCAAACCTGGTTAGGTTTGATTTTTGTGGTGTCGCGTACTCTTGAGTACGAGTTTCTGGGTTCGAACCCACTCTACCACAATTTGATACCTATTTCTAATAATGAGCCACTTAGGCTCACAGAAATAGCATGAAACTGAAGTCTTTTTGTAAATGATAAAAAAAACACAAATATTTAACTTTCATAATTATTTTTTTATAAAAACCCGATCGCTCTGATCATTGAAAGACGACAAAAAAATTTTTTCGTTCGTTGACTTTTCGCGCTAAAAAATTAAACACGTCATTGGGTGTGGAAACGTGTGCATAATGTATTATTTTTTTTACTTTAATCAAGAAAACCGTGAATATGTATTTTTTAGGTTGACTGAAGGTAACCTTTAATGTGACTACTAATCCAATCAATTTTCTCACAACTACATATATTGAAATTTTTTATCAGTCAACCTTCGATTGAAACGCCATCGGGGTCTGGCATTACTCATATGAGTTTTTCTTTCTGTTTTGTGTTCTTCTAACACTTTAAATTATCCATTGTTAAAATTGAAATATCTGTATCTCTGTTATTCTAAAGGAAAACAAATGAAAACGAAAATAGGTGCCATTTTTGTTGTTGTTTTTTTTTCATGTTAAGTATATTTTAAAAATACCAACATATATAAAACCAATCAACTATTTATGTCGTATATAAGATACTCATTTTAAGGCCAAGTAATCCTTAAGTCTCGACATAATTTTCTATAAATCCAGGTAACATTTTAAGTAAATATTTTTTTATGAAAACACTGTTTTTACATTGAAAAAATACGTTTTTCTCCGAAAAAATTATATAGTTTTGAAAATAAAAGTGTTAATAAAAGGTAAGGAATTTAAATAAAATGAAATATTTTTTGGATATACATATATTCTAAAAAACAAAAAAATATCCACTACACATTCTTTAAAAATCGAGCTTAAGGGCACGTCCAGCCCTGAGCGCGGTTATAGAAATACTGACTGATGAATGATGATTTTCCTGAAATAAATTTTACAGTAAATAATATATATGTACAGTACCTACAGCGTTACTTACTAAGAATGTAGGACATTTACCTTACGTTTAATTACGTATGATATTTACGTACGATAATTTTTACTAAATAACATTGCTACATACCATATTTTGGGATGATAACCCGGAACTCAACAAATTACGACAGCAAAAATCTTATTTTCATGATTATTTTAGTATTTATGTTTTAACCAAACATTAAGAATCACTTAACGTTCGTTGGTTGGAAGATATTGCTGTTTACTAATGTACCTACTTATTTATTTTCTGTACATGAAGTTTAAACAAATAAATAAACGTACAATCCTTCATAGGTTACATTCGATATTAGGCAGAATAACCCAATTTACGCTTGAAGCAATGCTCACCATATATTATGCACCATCCATTAGCCTCCATCATTGTTTGAAGCCTGAAGTCTAACGTCGAAGGCTGAAATTTCACCCCGTCGCCAAGACGACTGATAAACAAATCGTCTAGAATTTGATTGGGGTGTTAGTTATTCGATCCAACACCCTTTGATTGCATAATGACTGGCTGCCTTTAATCGTCCAATTTCGGAAACACATGGAAACCTGATTTCGCAATTATCGCCAAGGAAAACCTCTTGACGTAATCGTGAGTATTCCACTAACCAATGTATCTCAACAAGCTTGTGTACCTGGCGTTGCATATGGTATGCCTGGCGGGGGTCGTACGTTTATTCACTTTCTTTGATGATATTTATCTTTGGGGGTATGTTTTACAGAGAATGAGACTGATTTTATAGCGTTTTTATGTTTATGCACGTCGGAAATGTAGACATTTGCAGAGATTGGTTTTGACTTAACTATACTTTTATGTTCAAATTATTGATTGTTATATTTTATGAGCGTTGGGAAACTAGGATGTTTGAAGTTCTTTCGATTATATAATCATTTAAGGGTTACGAGTCATTTTTATAATATGTTATATTAACCATTTCATCAATTAATTTGGCAGTCACTAGGTTAAACAAAATATCTCAATTTTATGGTAAATACCTTTACATATTTCAATATATTGTGACAAGCAGGGCTTTTTCCATGTAACACTTACGGATACTTTTATATTTATTTTTAAAATCAATTAGACGAAACAATGTTTGCGCTTAGGTACTTAATTACAATCTATATTTATGTAATTCGTCAAAATATGAGTTACAAAATGAAAAAAAAAATCACTGTAATGAATATATAAATGATATTTTAATATATTTTTTTTGGTAAAAAGCTTGAACATGAAGTGAGATCCATGATTTTTTTTGTTTAAAAAAAGCCCCGGTGACAAGTATTTCGATAGATCATTTAATGCTGCTCTATGTATCAAATATGTGTCACCATAGAGTTAAATAAATAGCGGTATTTATCAAATCAAAAATATGCATTTGTTTTGGTTGAATTTATCTATCATTTTCAAGAAATTTAATTGAAAATATTTAATATGCAAATAGTTTGTTCATTGAATAGCCTAAGGTGCACTTCACTGAATGTACTATTTATTTTTATATATACTTATTGAATGCATCGAAATGTGTGTCACAATAGATTTTAAGAAGAAGTAACAATAACAATGCAAGTAATTAAAAAAAAAACCATAGTAATCTTTAAGACCTTTCAAGTTCTTTCGAATGCATTATCATTTATGGGTCATAAATGACCTAAAAATAAATGACTTAAAAGTCATTCTTATAGTACGTTATATTAATCATTTCATCCATGAATCCGGCAGTCACTAGGTAAAATAAAATAAATACCCATTTTTATGTTCAATACCACTATATATTAAAATCTTTTGTGACACGTATTTAAATACATCATTTAATGATGTTGAAAGAATCGAAGTATGTATCATAATAGATGAAAAATTAAAAAACAGTATGTAGCTTTAAAAAAATATGTACTGATCTTTGGAATTATAGAATTACAACATTTTGAGTGTGTTCAAATACTTGTTCACAAATCTGGATATCTCCAATCATAGGAGTTATTTTTATATTATTTTTTGACATCTCATCAAAGATGAAGACGAATATGGAAATCTGGGCATTTAAGGGGCTGACGACCGTCATAGGCTGGTTTAAGTGATCACTTTACACACGTGTAACGTTCACCAATTCTACCCATTATTGACAACCATACTATTCAAATTCTTGGAAATTCTATATATATGAACCAATTTCGAAACGTTGTTCTTGAATCATTAGAACTTTACTAGAGACATCTATTGGTGAGATGAAAAGAATCTTTTTATTGAGCAGAAACTCTTTTATTAGTATGTGAGGTCCGAATCCTGGATTGTAATCACACACCAGGATTCGGACCTCACATACTAATAAAAGAGTTTCTGCTCAATAAAAAGCTTCTTTTCGTCTCTAGTGAAGTTCTAGTGGTTCAATAACAACGTTTCGAAATTAGTTCATATATATAGAATTTCCAAGAATTTTAGTGGTTTTCAATAATGGGTAGCATTGGTGAATGTACACGTGTGTAAAGTGATCACTTAAACCAGTGTTTGACTGTCGTCAGCCCCGTTAACGCCCAGACTTCCATATTTTTCTTCATCTTCGATGAGATGTCAAAAAATATTAAGTATGTTATTTTTTGTATGTAAATATATATAAAAATAAATAAAACCCTTATCCGCACACCAATGATGCATAGGGCACTGCGTCATATAAACGCAGTGTTATCTTGATCGTTTACACATGAAGGAAAGGTGATCAGCCCTCCGCTTCAGGTACCAATCCAGGGTTATAATATTGAATAAATATTACAGTGAAAAAATCACTTATATTTATTTTACCCCCCTTGGGAATCGAACCCGGGACCTCCAGAACGGTAGCCGAGAGTGCTGACCATTACACTACGGAGGCGGACAAAGACGGATGTACATAAATATATGCTAATAAAAAGTATGTGAAATATTTTAAATTATGCTTTTCGCATATTTTTCCTTGGAAAGATACAATCGCTATTTATTTCGTATATTTCACGGCGACACATTTGTCAATAGAATACATTATATTTCACAGGTATCGTGTGAGACATCGTTTCCAATATTTTGCGTTAGAGTAAAGAAATAAGCACAATACCAAATGACAGAGTACATGCGAACTTCAGAACACGCACTATATCATTTTCATACATAATACGAGTATTCACTCGTTCTTTTCAAGTTTCTCGGCAATAATTACATTCTCTTAGACACGGAAGGATCCTATTAAAAGTTCTCGACTAGTTTTCGCTTGTTGAGTTATTTGCAGTTAAGTCTTCATCTTCAAACCATTATCCGCACCCAGTGGTGCATAGGGCACTGCATCATATTAACGCAGTGTTATCTTGATCGTTAACACATGGAGGAAAGGTGATCAGCCCTCCGCTTCAGGTACAAGTCCAGGGTAATATTGATTAAATATTACAGTGAAAAAATCACTTTTATTTATTTGACCCCGCTTGAGAATCGAACCCGGGCACATTTAGAACGGTAGCCGAGTGTGCTGACCATTACACTACGGAGGCGGATGAAGGCAGTTAAGTAAGGGTAGATAAATAAAAAAATATGCATGGTTCTATTTAACAAATGTTTTTTAAATAGAACCTTAACCACTTCTGTGTTTGTTCACTTCTGTGGTTATTCAACATTACCCTGGACTGGCACCTGAAGCGCAGAGCTGATTCCTTGCGTTCGCTGAATTAACGATCTAAAAAACACTAAAAATCAATGAAATGCAGTGTCCAATGCACCATTGGAGGCGTTATCCGCCTAAGGATCTAAGAAAAGAAAATTTCAATTATTGTTTAAAATAGTAGGTACCTACACTTATTTTTTTTAAGTTCAAATTTAATAGGATACGTTTTTCTACCTTAGACATTACGAAGCAAATTTTATTAAAAAAAATATGCAAAACATTGACGTACCGTTTGATTAGTGAATACGCGTATCTATTGAGGACACTTCAGTTATTTGAAGATACAGAACGAATGGTTACCCAATTACCTAGTTTTCAATTGGTTTGTCTATCTCAACTACGTTGACATTTGACCCTGTGTTTTCATGTAAATATTGTGTAAAATTTATAATATATACTTATATGTGTCTGAGCAAAGTTAAACAGACGTTGTAAAGAAATACATCTTTGTATTTATTTTGTAAATTTTAATTAGTTCAGTTCAAAAATCACTTACAATAAAACAATAAAACAAACATTATGTTCAGTGATTTCGAACTGTAAATTCGTTTCTGGCCTTCATCTATATTAACCCGACGGTGATGATATGGGGTTTGAAATGCCCCGATTGCATTCAGCCAAGATACTGGAGATATTCGTTTAATTGTTTTATCCCAAGTTCTTTAGAGGTTATCCCATTTTTCTACTGTGCTGGAGGTCTCAGATTCAATACTTAGTGGGTCTAAATAAATTAAAGTGATTCTTCACTCTGATATTTATATAATTACACCCTGGAATGGTACCTCAAGGGCAAGACTGATCACCTTCATTCATGTAATTCATGATCAAAATAACACTGCTTCGATACGACGCAGTGCCCTATACACCATTGAGTGCGGTTAAGGGTGAAAAAAACCTCTCACCAGCATTCTAGTACTTACGAACGTTTAGATGAAGAAAAAAACAGAATTAGAATTTATCGCCCGAGTTACATTTGTAAAGGATGCAGAGTAAGGGCGCTTGTGCACTACACGGAATTTTATCGTCCGGCATTAGCCGGAGGTTAGCATGATAAAACGGATGATTGGCTTGGAATGGCTTGTGCTTTAAGCCGTCTTTCTTCGAATTGGTGCGCTTGATTGGTGCGTGATCACGGTGCGCGTGAACTCGATCACGCTAAACTGTCGCAGTCGCTTTTGTTAAAAAACAAAAAAAAAACAGGACTGCCAGACAGTAAAATTCCGTGTAGTTCACAAACGCCCTAAGCATTTACTATTTAACATTTTGTAGTTGATATTTTAACATTATGACATAAGTTTAATTTTTTCTAAAAGTAATTTCAATAAATATTTAGAATAATTAGTTTGATAGTCATTTTGTGGTAATACGTATCCATTTTAAATTCAATTTCGACTTGGTAAATACCACTATTTCTTAAAATCTATTATGACGTTTGATCCATTCTACATAATTATCAAACGCCGGTATTTAATACTGAAGAAATCCACTTCGCTTCTAACTAAAGATTTTTATCGCCTCCCTACTGACTCTGGCGGGTTAATTTTCAACCCTCTATCACTATGAAAACTCTTGAACAATGATGAAATCGTATTGTGTTATAACACACAACAGCTGAATATTCCATTTGAGTCTACATCCAAAATGTATGGACATATAACAGTATCTCACGCGATCCTGTGATTATACAAGAAAGCTTAAGTATGAAATGTAGTATTGAATGATTATCATTATGGGCAATCTTTCAAAATGATTTTTGTAACAATTCATGGAAAAGGCTGTAAATATAAATATTTTAAAGATTTCTTTACTTATTATACGTTTTATTACTTTTGATGGCGTTATTTGGGCAAAGTTAAATTTGTAATCGAGCTGGTATCGCTGTAAAAATACGGTGGCGCCAGGCGCCATCTTTTGGATGCATAATTATAACGATTTTATTGTAGAAATTCATTTTTTCGTTTTTTTAAAGATATTACTTACATAATATATTTTTTTAATAGTAACGAGACATAATCATGAAAATAAAATAAATGTTATTTAGAAACTAAACACCTATGAATTTAAACATTGTGGCATGTCATAGGAATTATTTTCTTTACAAAAAAACATGTCATTTTTTTTTAAATTAATTAGCAGTGAAAGATTATTTAGAATAATTTTTTGACATTTATTTCACTTTACTGTACGCTGGGGGCATTCTGGTGACATGGTTGAACATTTCAGAAATCTGGCAAGCCTACCTCTAGATGTCTTTCGAGAAAAATCCATGGTGATTGCCTTATGTGCAATTGCATATAAATTATTATTTTATATCTTTATTTTATTGTATTCTATTCTTTTATATCTTTATTCTTACCCTTAGATATTGTGTGCAAGTCTTTAAAGGTCATATGATATAAACATTAAAAATACAATTAAAAAATAAATTAAATTAAAACAGAAACTGTGAAAAATAACAATGAAAATATCATTGTTTTATAAATTCTAAAATCTTAGCCTTCAAGCAACATAACGTTCCTTTTTTATATTTTCTGCGAAGTAATTTCATTAATTAATTGAGTTTAGGTATTACATATAAATTATAATTAAAGCAAAATAATCGATAGTCCTCAAATTGATTTGCCTATAAACCCATATAACGTTTAACGGAATTGCTTTTTTTGCTTATTACGCTGTTTTTTATTGAAAAAAAAGGTTTTTTTTTCGATATAAATATATGGTTTTGAAAAGAAAAGATTTATTAAGAAAAGGATTTAAAAAATATGCAACAAATATTTTTAATTGAATTCTTAAACAAATACTTTTATTTGAGAGTACATCCTTAAGTTCGCATATCGCTCACTCCTTTCAAGAACGTCATAAATAAAAAACTTGATTTTTCAGGAGAACGTTTTTAAAGTTTAAAAATATAACACAATGTATTAAAAATAAATATCAAGCCAATAATTGAACTTTTTACTGTGCAACAAATCTTTTTAGGTAAAACCTGAAAATTATTTCTCCATTCAAAAAACATTTAGTATATTTAAAAAAAAAAGTAAACATTACCTTTTCTTCAAAATGCAAAAGCAACATTTTCTGCCCTGTAGCGGGTAAATATTGTATTAAGTTAAAAATATGCCGCTTTTGCTGGGATATAGTACATTTTCTGGGCATTCTGAAAATATGCACAACTGAAAATTGTCGATTTTTGAATTATGACGTTCTTGAAAGGAGTGGGCGATATAATATAATACATAGCGTTAGATATAGTAAATAAAATATATAAAGCGACCTTGAGAAGATGTTTTGCAATAATCAATTAGTATTTAGGCGCTATATCAATTAGTCAATTATGTTATGATATATCATCGTTAATGTAGTTTGTAGTAAGTCGGGTAGCTAATAGCTTAGGTTACACAAAATCGTTCGTTACTGAGAATTAAATGTCGTAATTAATGAGTTTTGGAACGCAATAGGGGATTTCTTTTTATCATTGTCAGAAACCCATGAAATTGAGTTTCATGAATAGGTCGACCACAGAGTCGCGACATCGTACACCGTTAAAAGCTCTCCGTATTATATTATTCTTTCGCAAGCCGGAAAATTTCATGCTAGGTAATTTCTTATAATTTATTTCTACGATGAATTCGGACACATCGCTCACTCCTTTCAAGAACGTCATAAATCAAAAATGGTCAATTTTCAGTTGTGCATGTTTTTGGAATGCCCAGAAAATGTACTATATCCCAGCAAAAGAGACATATTTTTAACTTAATATTTACCCGCTACAGGGCAGAAAGTGTTGTTTTTGAATTTTGAAGAAAAGGTTAAAAAAAATCTTTTTTTTTCAAACTAAATATTTTTCAAATGGAGAAAAAAACCTTCAGGTTTTATCTAAAAAGATCTGTTGCACGGTAAAAAGTTCAACAAGTGGCTTGATTTTTATTTTTAATACATTGTAATATATTTTTAAACTTAAAAAAACGTTCTCCTGAAAAATCAAGTTTTTTATTTATGACGTTCTTGAAAGGAGTGAGCGACATATATAATACATATAAATACAACTACAGAAAGACTGACAAAGAGAAATACAGAGAAGCTCAGGTGCACACAGCGATCTATGGAAAGATCCATGATTGGTTTTAGCCTAAGGGATAAAATTAAAAATGAATATACCAGGAAAAAACCAAAGTAGAGGACATCATGGATCACGTGGCAAAACTCAAAGCCGTTTTAATTTATGCATGTATTTATGAACATTACTTATAGTTTTTTTGATTTTTTTTTTGTGTTAGAAAAAAAGAAGAAAAAAAATCGTTACCTACATTTAAACATTTCTTTTAATCGACTTTTAAATCTGTGACTACTTTTATAATTGGAGCATTCTCAGTTGTTACGTGAATGTTCTGTTTATGTGCAGAATAAAAAAACAAATAAATGAATAAATGTAAAAACTTTTTTTAAAGGGGCGGGGGGTAGTACCTAAAGGGTTCTTGAAAAATTGAATCGAATCACTGTATCTAATAAAATATATATATATTTTACGTAAATTTTACGAACTACATGTAAAGTTTTCTTAATAATATTCTTAAATTACTAAACATTGAGTTTAATTTATAGTCAAAAGTCGCAATTTTCCCACTACAAACTATCTTATCAAGATTTAGAAACCGACTTGATAACACTGACATAACTAACAAGCTTTTATCATCACTAAGAAAAACGATACTTTATTATTCCTGCATGAAATAGTTTCAGGTAGTTGTCAACCTGTAGTCATGTGCGCATAATATGCTATGAGTGATGACACACACGCTCACACGAGAGCTTGATGCGTTATAAATTTAATACATTAGAGTCGAACACTGGTTTCCAATCTTATACTCGTATGTTGAGTCGGTATCCTCACGGAGCTAGTGAGGATATTGGATATTGGATATTGAATATTTAAGATTTGAAGTTTCTTGAACGTTTGAGATGCTTCTTTCATGGTTACTCTCCACCAATTTTAATTCTCCATTTTAATTTATGTACTAATTTAAAAACAAACACAGATTTTTTAGTATAAAGTTGTATTTTATTAACAATATTAATTTTTTATGTGTTTTTGTTATTAAATACAACTTATTAGACTCAAAAAATCTGTGTTTGATTTTGAATTAATACATAAATCCACCAATTAGGTTTCCGCTGATAAGTTTGTTGAAATGACAGGCGCCGTGGCGTAGTTGGGTAGACGCTCGACTGTAAAATTAGCGTCGCGGGTTCAATTCCCACCAATTGCAAAATAATTTCAAGAAAGATTTATTTTCAATAAGTCTGGGAGTTGTATTTCTCACATTTACCTTCCCTTTCCTAACCATCCTACCTGCAGACAAGCCTCTAAAAATAGAGACTGCGGGTTTTTCCTTTTTAAAAAAATACCAATATTAAGTAAAAAAAACAAGGCCAATAGCAAAACTGAGAGAGAGGAAACACTTAAATGTGGGAAAATCACTCGAATGAAATACTCGCAATACTTGTTCACAAATCTCGATTATCTCCAATTATAGGAGTTATTTTTCATATTTTTTTTGACATCTCACATACAAATGTAAGATTTTCTGCTCAATAAAAAGCTTCCTTCATCTTACCAACAGATGCCTGTAGTGAAATTCTAGTACTATGTTTCGAAAATTGAACCATATACTTATATAGAAGTTCAAAGAATTAGAGGAGTGTGGTTGTCAATCATGAATAGAATTGGTGAGTTTACACTTGTGTAAAGTGATCACTTAAAATCAGCCTATGACGGTCGAAAGCTCCGCAAATGCCCTGACTTCCATATTCTTATTAATCTATGTTGAGATGCCAAAAAATAATAAGAATAAATAGCCATGGAAAAAAGTTTCTTAACAAATTTAGTAGAGTTTTGATCAACAGTTTCTTTAATTTCTTCTGATCCAACCGCAGAAATTTAACAAGAAAAAACAGTCATTAAAAACTTACCTTTATTTTGTTCGTTCGTTAAAAATCAAAAATCTAAAGCTTCTTACCGATTGCCTTGAATATTTGGCACGAAGTTTTCCCTACGAGTGCCCTCTTCAACGTCCTTAGAGAAGCGATATCGCTCACTTTTGAAATCGCTGGTTTAGGGTATAGAGTGTAGAGTGTAGTGTGTAGAGGGTAGTGAAGTGTGTGGGTGCAGTCGGTTGTGTAAGTACGTGAAATCGATTTTCTTATCGCTACTAAACAAGTTGATGCGATGAAACCATTGCTACCACCACAAAGCACTTCGTTTGTAGAGATTTTCATATCAGTTTAAATAATTACCAACTTCTGTTTTTGTTAAAACTCAAATTCAACAACAACAAAAAATGACTCATAGAAGAAAAATCGTGTTTTAAATTATTATTTTAAACTAACTAACTAACCATTTCGCCTCTTTTCCGCGGTGTAGGCAGAACCTACATAGAGAGAATAGAACGCCACACTAATTTATATTTGCAAACATTCTTCGCTTTTCCCACATTCATGCATCTCCTCATACAAACCCGCTGAATATTTGTTCCTGACCTGAACACATTCAAGTATTTGAAATATGTACTTGATCATGCCGAGTTTCTTCGGTCTTTCTCTGCTTCTATTACCAACCAAATTCGCGTCATAAATTTTGTTATAATATTCCATTTTCACTCATTCGATTCACATGTTCAAACCATCTTAACTGACCTTTCTTTATTTATAGATAATGTTTATCTCAGCCATACATTCTTTCCTTTCATCTATCGTGAATTGTGCCCTCGGCACGGGAAAACTCAGTGAGGGCACATTATTGTAATTTGTAATTATGTGTATCATTAAACATATAAAAAAATAAACGTATTTTAAATTAATTTAGATAATGCCATTATAGCATTATAGGGACGATATAATGGCGGAAAAGAAACTTTGTTACGTCATTGATTACATTGTTCTGATAGACGTTTTAAATAAATTGTTTGTTGGTAGATACTCTATTTTGATTAAATTCACGTGAAAGTATTATTATAAATTGAAACTTATATGGCGTATTTAACCAAAGGTATTTAATTTTAATGAAAAACTACTTTTTTCACTGGTTTTATCATGTTTTGACGAAAAAGAAAATGGTTTTTAAAAATATCGAAAGTACATATTTTTTTAATTCTACCACAGAAGAAGAATTTGGATGTCTGGATATTTACAGGGCTTATAACCAATCATTGGCTGGTTAAGTGATTACTTTACACACGTCCAAAAATCACCATTCTATCCATGATTGATAAAAGTTAGAGAAAACTTTCTGCTGATGTGAAATCATATATATGTACTTTTTTTTTTTTTTTTTTTTTTTGGAATCTGAGCCCACCATCCACCCGCAGCAGTTATAGAGTCCTGAGGGACTCTCTGTCAGCTGCACATAGAGGAAAATCTTCAAAATATTTCTGAAGAAATAAATATTGCTCTATTCAATTAATGAGGGGGGAGGAGGATGTACGGACAGAGGCCGACACTTCGTCCCCACCCCTCGGGATCCCCTCATTACCTCTTTTAATTTTAATAAAATAAAAACAATAAGAACACAACAAAAAAGAATAAAATAACAATGTTTCCAAGAATAAAAAAAATAACAGAATACAATTTAAGACGAACACAAACAATGACTTAAAGACTAAAGTAATAGAGAACTAGTAACTAATATTTAAAAACAAAAAACACCGTTATATACATTAAGAGAAGAAAAAAAAAACCATTAATAAAGAAGGACTTCCTGGGTTAACAAAGGCAGAGGATCCAAATACCACCCCCGTAAGGGGAGGACAAAACACAAAAGAACGTGTGCGTTCCGCTCGGAAGGAAGCACAGTCCTGGCCGTATCAGCATCCCACAGGAACAGCAGCCTGTCCCACCAAATCAATCTCACCTAGGCGTCCGCGCATCTGAGGAGTTCCCAACGAGATACCCAAGTCCGGACAAACCGACGGAAGAGTGCAAAATTCGTACTGTTGGCCATCAGATCCACATTCCACGCTGGTCGCATGACCCCTGTCAGACCATTCAGCATCTCATCTCTGGCGTCATCCAATAGCACACAATGCCACAGGATGTGTTCGGCTGATTGATGTTCATCGCCGCAAGCACAGCCCGAAACAGAGGAAAGTCCAAGCTTATAAAGCTTGTCTCTAAACTCCCCGTGACCAGAGACCATTTGTGCAGTATGATGATCAAAAACCAAAAACTCGCTACACATCCTGTGTCTGATGGAAGGTAAAAAAGACCACGTCCATCTCCCTGTTCGTGCCATATCCCATCTATTCTGCCATTGATTGAGAGTTAAGCCTCGCATGACGTTACATAACTCGCTAAATCCTGTCTCGGAAGGGCGCAGCACGATACCGAAGTATTCCAAACTCTCTCCTTTCCTCACAGACCGTTTTGCTACTGCCTCTCTGGTCTCCAAGTCTATCGGGAGAACTCCTGCGAGCACAGGAAGGGTCTCAGACGCCACAGTCCGATATGCCCTTGTCAGTGCCAGCAAGGGAAGCCTCTGTCCACGAAGCAGTGCCAGTCTAGCCACCCCGATATCCAAACGATGTACCCATACCTGAGCCGCATACGTAACCTGAGCCACATAGGATCCACGATATAGTATCCGCAGGGCTGGAGAACGAATACCCCATTCAACACAACTTAGGCGACGCAAATGGAAAAACAAATTTTTAGCCTTTACCGAGGCGGTCTTGATGTGCGTGAGGAACGACTGAGATCTGTCCAGTTGAACACCAAGATACCGGACATGGTCCTGAAACCTGATGCTCTTCCCGTCCATCTTTACAACAGGATTTCTCTCCCTATTCAGGTTACCACGCAGCATCAAGCCAATCGTCTTGTGAGGCGAGAAAGAGAGTTTGTTTCTTTCACCCCATTTTAAGATTTCATTCAAAGCATCACTAGCCTTCTTCTCTATCATAGATCTTGAACCTCCCGAGACAAGAAGAAGCGCATCATCCGCATAAGCCACCGTAGTGCAACCCTTCGGCAGCGGAAGTAATAAAAGGTCGTCAAACAAAAGGTTCCACAGGGTCGGCCCAAGAACCGAACCCTGAGGGCAGCCCATAGTAGATGCTCGAACCACACAAGTATCGCCATACCTGATGGATACCTCTCTGTCAGCAAAATAACTAGCAATGATTTTAAAAAGATATCTCGGACATAGCCGGTTCTTCAGTTTTAAGAGAACCATCGGCCACCAAGCGTTATCAAAGGCACCAGATATATCCAGAAATACCCCCATGACGTACTTTTCTCTGCTATCTTTCACCCAATTCAGTGCATATAGGATGGAGTGCTCAGTCGATTTCCCTCGAACAAATCCAAACTGACGGTCACAGGGAGGCGACAAGGAGACATCAAGCCTTCGTCTAATCAGTTTTTCAAAAACCTTTCCCATTAGGGGAAGAAGTGTGATCGGCCGGTAAGCCCCGGGATCCGACCTCAGCTTGTCATTCCCTTTAGGTATCACCCTAAGCAAACCACGCTTCCATTCTTTGGGGAATATTCCCCGTCGAAGGCATGTATTCATCACCTGGAGCATCTCGTCTCGTGAAAATTTCCATGTATTCTTTACAATTAGGCTCGTAATTCTGTCTATACCCGGTGCCTTTGTTGGTCCAAGTCCCTGCACGACAACTTCAACCTCCGCCACCGAAAAGGGTACAATAGCAGACCCCGACACACCAGCCACATCGCGTGGAGGGAGACGAGACAGACTACGAACCTGTCTGTGGTGGTCTCCTTCTCCAACCCGAGACTCTGGAGGTACGAGTTTCAGCAACAGCATTTGAAGGGTTGACTCTACGTCCAGACACTCTGTCCCATCGACAGTTATAATGCTAGAAAGGTAACGGTCTGAACCCTTACCAGTGTTACCGACAGCGCTGTAGAGAGTCCATGGGTCAGCATTGCCCACCCCTGTGACCCACTTCCTCCAGCCCTCTTTTTTCGCACTTGCAATGCCCTTAAGATAGGCCGACCGAGCAACGCGGAGAGCAGATAAGAGAGCTGCTTCCCTATCGCTAGGAAGACCCCCTCTCCTCACCTTCCCGCACCGCCTGTAAGCCCTTCTATAGATTGCACGCAAAGAAGAAAGATCAGATGTCCACCATGTTGATTTAATAAGAGCACCAGGTTTAGTGCGTCCCAGGGCATGGTCAGCCGATCGGACAACTGCTCTATTGAAAAAGTCGCCTAATTCATCAGGTGTTTCTGCGACACATTCATAAAAATCATGCAACTCATTCTGAAGGCACCTACCAAATTTCTCCCAGTCGGCTCCACCGGTCCTAAGATGCCACGTGGAACGGGCCTCTGGCTCTATGCGTTTCCCGACGCTTAATGTAATGAGTCTGTGATCACTGGCTATCACACCCGGGTGTACCGTCCAGTCTCCCGCAATCCCAACGAGGCGCCCCGAACACAGGGTGAGGTCAATGTTACTCTCACCACCCGCATAGCTGGAAAATGTTTTAGGTTGTCCAGGACTATTGAGAAGGTTCAAACCGTGCAATGCAATAAACTCCTCAACAGCTTCCCTTTGGTAAGCCCTACCCACTCCACCATCATCAAACCACAAAGGTGAACGGGCATTAAAGTCCCCACCCACGATGACTGGACGTCCCTTGAGAGCATTAAGAGCATTAGACAGGCCCAGGATATGAGGGCCAGGAAGATCCCCAAACCTAAAATACACCGAAATTAAAACGATTTCAAGATCCCCGAGATTTATCGTCACACACGTGCGGTCCTCTGAAGAGAGCCCTTCCAAAAGCATAGGTCGAATCAGGGGGTTTCCTATTACCAGCCCTGCCCTCGGATGAGCTCCCCTCTCAAGTACGATACATGGTGGGTCAATACCTCGGGTCCTACCGCCCCAGGCATACTGTTCCTGAATGAACATGATATCTAGGCTCATGTCCCGCATAACACGATGTACCTCGAGGGTGGCAGCCCTTGACCGACCAAGATTGATCTGTCCAATTTTCGTTCTTGGTCTACTGGCCATAGTCTGTTGTTCGTATATTTTCATCTATGGCTGCCTTAAAAACTGGACAAATCTGAGACCCTGTTGGATGATCCGCCTGTCGTTTAAAAGCAGTGCAAGAAGCACATTTTGCGGGTTCATCTTTTTTTGGACATGTGTCCTCACCATGGCCCTCCACTGCACAGTGTCGGCAGACTTCCACCTTACGCGTGCAAGTGCGGCTCAAGTGCCCATAGAAGTGGCACTTAAAGCACCTGGTAGCGCCAACATAATCCCGGACGCGACAGGCGTTCCATCCAATGAAGCAGTGTCCACAGGACACGAGCTGCCTCCTAACTTCAGCTCCAACTGTATAAATACAGTTTACAGTGGGACCATCCCTCCTTCCAAACATAGAAACCCTTCGGGTGGTTCTCCTGAATTCAGCCTCAGACACCGGTCCACTCTCTCCGAAATTTGCTGAGTAAATCTCTTTCAAGAGGTTCTCCTCAGACAATTCGCGAGGAACGTCATAAATCACTACCCTAGGAAGTCTTCCTTTAGGCTCCACAATTTGTAGACCACGAGATACAAGTTTCTCAGAAGCCTTTTTAAAGTTCTGCAATCCTTTTGTCGTGGCCGTCTCCACCAGGACACCAGCGCCTCGGACCTTCCGAACGCGCACAGCTCGAAAGCCGTCCTCTTTGGGGTTGATAGCCTCCATCACTAGCGTCTTCGTCTGCTCCGAGGTTGCTCCCTCAGGTACCTTGGGGTACACGATGATAGTCGGCTTGGTAGGCCCAACTACGCGAGCCTGACCACCCACCATCACCGAGTTACCCGGCTTCTGAGAAGCAGCCGATGCGTAAGACGCTTTCCCAACACCCACCTTAGGACCGGTTTCAGTGGAAGCCACTGAAACCGATCCCAAGGCATATATATGTACTGTATCATAAAATCGATCATATATCTAGGAGCTCCGAAAATTTGAGTAGGGTGGTTGTGAATCATGGGTAGAATGGTGAATGTTGCGCGGGCGTAAAGTGATCATTTAACCAGCCTATGGCAGCTTATAAGCCCTGTCAAATACCCAGACATCCATATTCTTCTTCTATGTTGAGATGTATTTTTTCAAATAATTTCTATGTGGAGAAAACCCAGTTTTTTGACACACCTAAAATTTTAAGAATATCGAAATTAATAATCAGGTTGATTCCAAAATTTAAGGAAGGTTCCTTCCAATCTTTTACTCCTACGATGCATTCGGCAGATCTTCATACTTTGAATGAAACAAAGAATAAATTTGTTTTCCTATTACAATTGATTGCTACATTATTCAGCACATAAATGATGACTGCTGTCGTGAGTTATGGCTTCGGAACTCGTAACAACAGACAAGCCACAATATCGACCGCTTACCGGCAGAACATCATACATGCCAATTTAAAGAAAATCGTTGTGTGACATCGCAGGTCGTAAGTACTTGTTAAAGGGGAAATATAGCATTTTTTACAATTTAATGTTATTATTATTTTTTCCGCTTTAAGTTGAAGATTGGCAACCATGATGGGAATTTTCACTTTATCTGCAGCAGCACTAAACAGCAACTCAAGGCGGGATAATCTATTCATTACACAGGCCAACACACATTTTGGTGCCCGCGATTTTTTAACTGTTCCTAGTTAATTTTTGGCTGCTGAATCCGAAATAACCCTCGAAAGAACCCTCTATCAGATCTTTTTTTTTGAGATATGCTACATTAAAAAATAGAAATTTTCAACATTTTTTCATTTCACGTTTTAACTATAACTATTTTTTTTAAATTAAACACTTGAATAATCCACTTGATCGAGTTTTATTTTACTTACCACTAGTTTCGAAAACGACAATTGTTTTCATCTTCTGGTACAAATTAAAATAATTAATTCAGTTTTAATTTGTACCAGAAGATGAAAACAATTGTCGTTTTCGAAACTAGTCGTAAATAAAATAAAACTCGATTAAGTGGATTATTCAAGTGTTTAATTTTAATAAAATAATCATGTCATTCCACAAAGTTAATGCCGAATCAATAAATAATATAACTATAACTATCGCTAGATTTAAAAAAAATACATGGATTTAAGCATTTATTAAAAGGAAAACATAGATTTAAGTATTTATTGCAAAATTTACATACGTACATTAGTCACTTATCACATGAAAATTTCCTTTTTTATGACTTTCTAACATGGAGTTTAGTAGGCTAGTTGCTGAAGCCTCCAACAGTAGTCGGCGATCATATGGATATCCCATCATCCTTGATATCGATCTTCCATAGTTTATTATTTAGTCCTGATGAAATCTTTAACCCCTCTTCTTCACTAAAATCACCCAAGTTTTCTGGAAAGCGATCTAGGTATTCGATACAAATCCTCAAAATGCTGCATCAATGATGGGCAATTTTACAGAAAATTCTAGCAACTCGTGATTTATTACTTATTACCCTTTGGTCTCAACTTTGCACATCATATTATAGCAAAATTTTGGCACATGTATAGTTCTGTGCAGACAATGTCGATACAGTCGACAATATTATAACACGCTCAATAATACGTTATTCTTCTTCATGAGCCCACTGACCTCCACTGCTGTATATAGCCCCCTTCCCATTTTTTTCTATTTCCTCCGGTTGATTGGTGCCTGCAGCCAATTTTCACCCCATAGGTAAAAGAAAAAAAGAATAATCCGTTACAAATCCCTATAATGTTGAATCAATGATGGGTAATTTTACAGAAAATTCGTGCAACTCGTGATTTATTACTTATTACCTTTTGGTCTCGCCTTTGCGCGTGTTCATATTATAACAAAACTAACAAATTCCTGAAGATGTATCATGATTGACGAATCTTGGGAATAAGTAATAGCTTCATTTTATATTATTCATTTTATTCGCGAAGCTGGTAGACGGTTTGATAGCATTTATGTGTTTGCTTTAAACAATGTGTTTTAGAGTATCTACTATCACGCTATTGCGCGTTTGTGACTATCTCCATCACCTAACACAATGAAAAGCACAGCGACCTTGGTATGAATTCATACTTTTTATTCAATACCTTACGACTGATGACTAAGTGTAATTGTTCCTCCATACTTCGTACTTATGATAACTTTAAAATCTTTGTAATTCGAGGATACCGTCACTCATTTTTTTAGTTAATCCTCTAAGGCATTGTTCCGCAAAGTGTGTGCCGCGGCACACTGGTGTACCTTGGTGTGCCGCGGAAAAAAATCTAGTTTTGTGAAAATAACGCAATTGCTCCAAATTTTGATCGCCTGTGCTCAGTAAAGTAGGCTCACATTTTGCATTAAACATAATATGTTGATAATTATGTTACACA
The DNA here is from genome assembly GCF_059751285.1 of Brachycentrus maculatus. Taxonomy (NCBI): domain Eukaryota; kingdom Metazoa; phylum Arthropoda; class Insecta; order Trichoptera; family Brachycentridae; genus Brachycentrus; species Brachycentrus maculatus. Next base: position 3,130,420 of record NW_028280760.1, on the reverse strand, counting down.
TAATATGGTAAATATGCACCTCTGAAATGTCGTAATTTGGTAGGTGTACCTTGAATACAAAAAGTTTGCGGAACACTGCTCTAAGGTATTGATCGCAAAACTTATAGATCTTGCCTCAACGTTCGCGTCACATATTACAAAATCAAACATGAACACACATATTGAAAAAAAAAAACTTTAAATGTTTTGAAATATACATTTTTACAAAATACAACCCTGTTTGGAAAATACCTATTTTACCGCTGATTTTTCATAGAATTCAAAATTTATTGTCTCATCCATATATGTATTGTATTTTTTACTTTCGTGGTAAATTTAGCTGTCTCGAAAAAAACATTCCAGCATTTTTTTGAGACGCTAAAGTTATCAACGGTGTTCCAAATTATGTTTTAGTGCGCCTATTCGCCCATCGTGTTTTTTCACGAAATCGTGTTTCCAATTTTTAGCTTCTGCTATACAGGTACCATATTTCAGCAAATTGGCAATTTAAGGTTTTGCAATACATTTAGCGCCGGTGAGTGAGATTCTATATAATTTCTAATATCATACATCATACATTTAAGTATGGTATATGTAAACTTGTGTTTTATTTTCTTCTGAACAGTAAACCCCCCTATAACGTTGAGATAAGTACCGCATTATCGGAGGGAACGTTATAGAGGGTAAACGTTTTTTTATTTTCTTCTTCTAACCCTTACCCGCACACAATAGTGCATAGGGCACTGCATCGCATTGAAGCAGTGTTATCTTGATCGTTAAATACACGAAGGAAAGGTGATAAATTTTTGCTCACAAATTCTGGATTTTCTTTACTTTAGAGATATTTAAATTTATTTTTGTAACCCTTATCCGCACCCCAATGGTGCATAGGGCACTGCGTCTTATAAACGCAGTGTTATCTTGATTGTTTACACATGAAGGAAAGGTGATCAACCCTCTACTTTAGGTACTAATCCAGGGTAATATTGAATAAATAATTGTGTTTTTTATTGTATTTTAATTTAATAATGCCAGTAATTTCCGCTATTTAAAATGTAAATTTTCACTTTAAAACATTAACTCCTTATAACGTCCCCTCCGATAACGCGGTACCTATCTCAATGTTATGAGAGGAATTGCTGTATACTTTTATATCGTATTAGATTATTTTAAAGCAAAACTTGATATATTTTGCATAAAAACTAGTTATAAACTTTGAACGTTATCATTCTAATCGAAAATGAAATATCAGGCCTATTTTCTTTTTGAATACCTTACGAAACTCACAATACGCGTGGGATTTTATCATAGTACGACATCTGTTTTTTCCACGAAAAGAATTTTATTTTACTATGTATGTGAATAAGCCGAACAAAACTGTGAACTTGTTAGACATACAAAATATATCGCTCACTCCTTTCAAGAACGTCATAAATCAAAAAACTTGATTTTTCAGGAAAACGTTTTTAAAGTTTAAAAATATAATACAATGTATTAAAAATAAATATCAAGCCACTTGTTCAACTTTTTAGTGTGCAACAGATCTTTTTAGGTAAAACCTGAAGGTTTTTTCTCCATTTGAAAAATATTTAGTATATTTAAAAAAATAATTAAACAATACATTTTCTTCAAAATGCAAAAACAACACACTTTGCCCTGTAGCGGGTAAATATTAAGTTAAAAATATGCCT